>NC_083283.1:41583409-41911626 GCF_963506605.1 Zootoca vivipara
TCTGATAGCCAGTCCTCTTTGCAAACTGCATATAACTCCACTTAATATCCTTTAAAAACAGAAAACCCCAGTTTAGATATGTTCTCATTCATCTCAGTACAAAATGCACTATTTCACAACCATTGAAGTTTGTCATGTAAACACATCCACTTTATTATGTAACTATAACAATTCAGATGATCTGTTTAAATTACCAGTTAATTAAGCTTTTCGAGAAATGTATTATATTTATAACAAATGTGCTGTAAATAGAATAAAATGTGCACCATATTCACTGTATTGATTTATTTCATAATGTTTCTGAAATGATGACAGAAATTAAGTAGATGCCTGTTAATGGTTTGTTCTGGACCGTTGTCTTGCCGCAGTAATAAACCAGATGAGAGCCAAGAAATTGAAGCTCAGTCCAGATTAAGATTGAGACACGAGACACTGTTAGTAGGTGGTACCCTAGGATGGGAGGTGGCTTGCTCTTGATGGGGTTACACTCCCTCTGGAGGAAAGGGCATGTAGTCTGGGGATCCTTCTGGATCCACTGGTGTCACTTGAAGTGCAGATGGCCTCGGTGGTGCGGAGTGCCTTCCACCAGCTTTGTCTGGTGGCCCAGCTGCACCAGTATCTGGACAGGGATAGCCTAACTTCTATCTTTTTTGTTTCGGTAACCTCTAGGTTACATTACTGCTTCACATTATATGTGGGGCTACCTCTGAAGAATGTTTGGCAGCCTCAACTGGTGCAGAATTTGGTGGCCAGGTTGCTCACCAGAACAAGACGGTCTGAGCATATAACACTGATCCTGGTCCAACTGCACTGACTGCAAGTTTCTGGGCACAATTAAAAATGCTGGGTTTTGACCTATAAAGCCTTAAGTGGCTCAGGACTGCAATACCTCAAGGACCACCTCTCCCCATATGAACTGACCTGGACCCTGTGATCATCATAGAGGCCCTCCATGAGAGTTCTAGAGGGTAGCAACATGAGAACATCCATTTTCTGTGGTGGCTGCCTGATCTCCCCAGGGAGGCTTGCCTTGCGCCTTCACTGCATATCTTTAAGTGCCGGGCAAAAATGTTTCTCTAACCAGGCCTTTGGCTGATTACACATTCTATAGCCTTTTAAATGTGTTTGTGGGATGGGATGTTATTGGTTTCTTTGGGCCTTTTTATGTATTTTGTGTTTTCATTTTGTATATGTTGTGAATTACCCTTTGATCTTTGGATGAAGGGCAGCATACAAGTTTAATAAATAATAATAGTGGCTTGATTGTGAGCTACCAGGCCCCCACCCAGATCTTGTTCTGACACCATTTTTAAGGTCACCTTTGACTGACACTTGCCTTTCAGGATGGTGATATGAATTGCTGCAATAACGCTTAGGACATGAGTGGGGAACCTTCAGATGTTGCTGGACCACAACTCTCATTATCCCTCATCATTTCCTATAGTGGCTGAGCTGTTGGAAGTTTAATGCCAAAAACAGGTGGAGGCCAGAGGTTCCCCACTCTTGCTATAGAATTTTCAAAGTTCTTTACATAACTACTCATAATTATCTATAATGGGCAAGAGACTAAAGGGAGGGGGGTTTCCTGGGGATCCCAAAGTAGAATCTCAAGGTAGGGGCAGTTCTGTAGGTTTTGGCCATGTCTACTTCTCCTTCAGCTTCCACAGGCCAGCACTTTTCCAGTAAGGAAGCTAACCCACCTTGTAGTTTCCATGAATTGTCTGTTGAGTTGACTTACACAATCTGCTCAGAGACATTGTGAGTTGAAGAGAGATGTGCAAAACAACTACTTGATTTGATCTTAATGCTCCATAGTGTTAGATAAGTAGCAAAGTTATCCAACAGAACAGCAAGATAGCCACTGTGAGTTAATTTGCCACTACTACTTGCCCTGGCAGGAAACTTGCGATTTAATTTACACGTCCTTCATCCTCTTACTTTCAGTTTTGTTCCCTCGATCACCCAGAGCAATTTTTACTTCCTTTACTTGCACTTGAGTACAGTTGACTTGCAACTTGTGCACATTTAACTTGTGGGATCATAGCTTTAAGCACTTGGTAGCCAACCAGCTGAAACTGAGCACATTAATCGCACCCAAGGCAGAAAGCTTGTATGTTTTAAAGTAGGGTTGTAATTTTTTTCTTGATTTTATTGTCTTATCTTTTTGTAAACCACTTTGAAGGGTTTTTTTTGCAATCAAGCAGTGTATAAATCAAACATGAACAGAATGCATATGCATTTTGGATAATGTGTGATCATGGATTAAAATCTCAGCACAGGAAATGCAGCAGGTGCGCAATAAACGGGAATGTGAACACCTCCTGGGCAACAATTCCTTCACCAGGGAAGCAAAACTAAACTAAACTAAACTAAACTAAACTAAACTAAACTAAACTAAATGCCCCTTTCAAAATGAGCCAGAAGTACAAATTGGGCATTCCCTTCTCTGTTTGAGTTTAGAGGAAAATTAGAGTGACACACACACACCAAAACACTGCTTCAAAGTGAACCAGAAACTACCTTCAACATTGTCTCAAGAAGGGACTTTCAAGATTAATTTGAAGCCAGTTTTGAGTCTTCAGTCATGCAGGTGTAACTGTTTCTGTAAGGCACTTGAGAATCAGAGTTCTGACTTTGTGAGCTGCAGTGCACTTCTGATCCAGGATGTTATGAACACATCTGCCCCAAGTATAGAAACGCAGCATGAGTTTGGAAGCAGTCAGACAGCTGTGAGCAGTTCCCCTCCCGCTCCGCCTGACACAGAATAGAATGTAGATAAGGTGTCAGGAGAGAGTGGGAGGGAGATAAGTCCGCCCCTCAAGCAATAAATCCCCTGAGCCAAAGGAGTAGATGTATGGGAAAGGTATTAGACAAGAAACAGAACAAGAAGCGTAAGGGTCATATGTTCAGGATATTCTGTAGAAGCAGGAAGCACTCCTTAGAAGGGTCAACTGACTCATATGGCACAGCTGCTCGGTTAAACGTCGGAGGGTAATTGTTTGTATTGCAATGAATCTTCAAGCTAATTACAACTTGTGTGCTGTGTTATCAAGACAACAGCCTGGGCTCCTGACACAGGATACCCAACCCCTACACACACATACACACAGAGAGAGCACTCTCTTATCTCCCTACAAATCATTTCCAATATAAATATCTATCTCTAAATCAAATCCAACATTTTTCTCATCCAATTTTCAAAATACTGAGAAGTTTGCACTTTTTAAAAAATAATGGGGCAAGAAGAGAGTAACATGGGCTGCTTGCTTAGTATTTCAGCCTTCAAGGTAGCATACCATGTAGCATCAGAGTGCATTAGAGAGCTTCCCCCCCCAAAAAAATCCAAAGCCCATGTGACAACTGTTTCCACCCATACTGGAAAAAAAACCAACCCCCCCCCACAAACCTAACACAGGTTACTGTGCAGTAAGATTACTGCCTATGAAGCACTATTCTGCGCATATTTGGATAGGGAAGAAAGAAAGAAAGAAAGAAAGAAAGAAAGAAAGAAAGAAAGAAAAAATGAAATGTGAAAAACAGTTTTCTTGAGTCTGTGCCCTTCCCCCCTGTTCCCCCTCCTTCCATGGATGCATAAGAACAGTGCATTACTCTCTCCCACTGTGGATTTGGAGCTGTGGGTTTGCTCAGTGCATGTACTTCTACTGCTAAAGTCAGAGAACCATCCACAAAGCACTTTCTTTTGACAACTTGTATTTATTAAACTCATACATTTTTAAAGCATCCCTTATCCATAAATATTGGTTTGCAAACCAAATGGTATTTCCTTTCAGTGCTGTTGAGAATTAACCTACTCCTCCTCAGAGTATGACATTACAAGACTAAAATATTATGCCCAAACTGTTTTCATTCTTGCATTTTCCTTCATTAATTTAGGAAAGTAGTATACCATCAAAATGGAGCCAAATATGAGAACCAGAAAACTAATAAGTGTTTTACCAACATTGATCTGAGACTTTGGGAGGGCACCATGTACATACACACTGAAAACTGTTGTTAGGTCACAGTAGCTATATTGTGTATCTACAACAATGGCTTTGAAGACATATATGCCATTGTACTGTGGAAATAATATTCTGTTATTCTCATTCATATTTAGAACTTCATACGGCCTGGAAGCTGATGGCGGAGTCCCCTTTTCTTTGGCAATCTTACAATTTTCATAAATCAATCTGTTCCACATATCACTTGGCTCTCTTCCAGGATCCTCTTCTATCAGATCGATCCAGTTCTGCGCTTTTACCCTACACTCAGCTTCTACTTCATCCAGGAGATATTTATAATTATGCATTCCATGTATTTCATACAGTACAAAATCAGCAGAAACATATTCTATGAATTCATCATTGTCCCACAATTCAAGAATGGGAAGCCATGGGCTGTCATAGTACAACAGAATAGGACATCTCCAAAGGTCATAACGATAGGTAATGTTAAGGTTTGGCTGTACCAATTTTTTTCTTGCACGGAACTGTGGGTCATATACCTCTCGATCAATTGAATAAACAAAATTATTCTGCAGCACGATATCCTGAAAGAGACCTCTGTTGCATGCTGTTGTACTCTCAGAAATTTTGATACGTTTCTTAGGTGAACAGCCCACTACAATAAGGGCTGTCAATGGATGCATGTCAATACAGAATATGGCTTTGTTGTAGATGTCCACAGTGACTGTGGATATCCTGCTTGAGTAAAGAGTATCCTGAAACTCGCTGTGAGACATGCCCGAGAAAGCCTGTTGAAGCAGCCTAATATGTAGCCTGTATTTAGTGTTTCCGTCAAAGGTAAAGCCATCCTGATCAATATCTGCTTGAAATGCCAGCGCATGGGGATTGCTCACAGTTACATATGGATAGGTCCCACTGCCCGGCTTGGGCACGAATGTGACATTAAAATGAAGTTCCTGCTTCATATCAATGTAATATATTTTGTTATGGAAATCACCACTGAGGATCTCTACAGGACAGGGCTCCAGGGGTGGCCGTAAAGTCATGAGTGTGTCCTGAATGTTAATAATGCATTTCTGAAAATGATACAATTCAGAATCCGTGCTTGGAATAGGGCTCACAAAAACAAGCTCCCCAATATTCTCAAACATCATCGCCTCACAAGGGTCCGTGGGTTTGGCCGTGGTTTTATCAGCAATGTGTACCATCACTGTTGATTCCATGTCCAGCGTTCCATAGAAAAGTTTATGGCTCCTGGTGAGTGCTGCAATCTCATTTTTGTTGGCAGCTACATTACAAAGGCCTTTGTCACGCAAAGGTAATGTCACATTAACATATGTATCAGTGGGATGCACTGTTATCAGATCTACATTCAGGCCATGGTTGAAAGAGAACACGAAAGAGTCTTTTGTCCAAAGGAGAATAAAACCTCTCAGGCCAGGGGGAATTATGCCAAAAACAGATTCAGCTACATAGAGTTTCAGGTCGAATTTTGCACCTTGGTCTCGATGGTCTAAGTTTATATCTGTATATGTGAAATAAGCTTCCCCATCACCATCTGTTTTATTGAGGACAACTCCAAGTTGTGCCAAGGAAATAAAGTTGTAGACACCAATCAGTGCATTTTCGTAACTGGCAGGGCTTGTTTTTAAAAATCTGTATCCCCCATCTTTGGAGGTGAAGACATCAGTGGATTGAGCAGGATTTCCAGTTGAATAAGCAATAATGAAATTGCTGGTATCGTAACAATTGATGTCGTTCAAAGAATAACAGCAGTCCATGTTTGTGATATCTGTAATGGGGCTATCGATTCCAGTTGACACTTTCCAGGTTTTCCATGTGCTATAGAAATACAAATAGACCTTTTCATTTATTACGAAAAGCACTCGATTATTTTGCACAAAAAGAGCACTAGTGACTTCAGCTGGTGGGCTTTCCAATAGAGCTGGAATGGCCAGTGGCAAAAGACTGCTCTGAAAATTATCCTGGCTGAGGAAAACCTTTTCCCCAAGGTATAAGGCTGGAGGAGTCTGTCCTCCAAAGTAGAATGTCTCACATGGGTGTGGTATTAGAAGAGGGTCCTTATATTTGTATGAGAGAATAGTGCCTTGTGATACCATACTTGAATTGAAGGAGATGCTTGATATAATCAGTAGCTGATGAGTGCATGGCCAAGGATCACCCCTATCCAGACACAACAAAAAAATCGCTAATATGATTACAGAACAGCTTGGCTTCCGCAGTGCTGATTTCTGAATCATTCTCCTAAGCCAACCACGCAATGCATGGACAGATGTGTTCAGTGTGAATGCTGTTACCTGTAGTGCTTTTAAACGTCCGTTTTGCTCCAGATTCTAATTCAGTTATTCTGAATTCCAAGTGTATTTCAAGAGGCAGTTGGCTGTTAGATGGGGGAGGGGTACCTGAGGAGATGATGATTCTCAATATAGCTTCTGTGCTGCAGATGGCGCTTATAAGTGGTCCATGTTTCACAAGCATACAGTAGGTTGGTAGTACAATAGCTTTGTAAACAAGCATTTTTGTTTCCCTGCGAATGACCCAGTCCTCAAACACTCTCCACTTCAATCGGGAGAAAACTGCACTCGCAGAGCTCAGGTGATGCTGGATTTCAGCATCAATGTCAGCCCTTGTGGAAAGATAATTGCCCAGGTAGGAGAAGTGGTTGACGCTTTCCAACATTACATCATTGAGTTGGATTTGTGTTGCTGCAGAGGGTTTATTTGTGGTTGGTTCAGCACTTTGGTTTCTTGGATGTTGAGCGATAGGCCAAGCTTTCCATAAGCTTCCGCGAAGTTATTTAGGATGGTTTGATACTAGTGTAGCAGGGGCCCAAAGGGCCCAAATTAAGATGATAATGTAAATCCCTATAAATCCTGGAATATGCTTATATTAGTGAATTATGGTAACCTGTTGCTTTAAGAAACTGATTATCTAGCAAGATGCCGTTCTTTTACTAGAACAGAAGGTCAGCTAACACGCAAATCACAAAAATATAATTCATAAGTGAGAACACAAATTGTTACATGGTACATGTTACACATGTTCCCAACACGCATATTATATCACAATGTAACATATTATTGAGAATCAAAGGCCTAGTTAGCAATCCTTATTGCGCATGCGTATTAGAGTAGGTAATGACATTCGTATTAAATATGAAATGAGATAATGATGAATATTAAATATTAAATGATGCAATGCTTTATGTGCTTGGTTAAATCAAAATCCTTTGTCTGAAATGTTATAAATTCCTATGCCCAACGTTGGGCGGGGTTGCAGTTTTGCGAAAAGATTCGACTGTAACGTTATTGCTTTGCAATAAACAAAATGGACTCCTAACTCCTCTTGTCTCTGAGTTTTATTGGCCAACTCAGAAGATAAGCCATTTTTTTTTGTCTTACAACACTAGGACTATGTGTACTTTAGCCAGTGGCAGGTCAGAGACATTAACCTTTATCTTACTCCATTATTGGGCTCCAGCCTTTCCTATTCTGATTAGATTGTTACTTTAAAAGACAACTGTTCTATTAAGTTGCTCAGTGGTTGCTTCTCCTATCTCCTTTCAGATGGTCCTTAAGAGTCGTTTGGAAGCAATTCCACTTAATAGGATCTTTAAGGGCCTGAGTGTTCATTTTGCGCCTTGGTTTCCTTCCTTGAAGCCTGCATTGAGGTATAATCTTGATAGCGATCGTGGAACATATTAATCAGTGATCTGTCCAGCAGTCGCCAGTCATCGTCATATCTCTGGTAAGGAGCACATCGTGGCGATCTTCAGCTCAGACAGCTTAGAGCAGTGTTTCTCAACCTTTTTTGGGCCACGGCACACTTGTTCCGTGAAAAAAATCACGAGGCACACCACCATTAAAAAAGTTAAAAAATGTAACTATGTGCCGCCCTAAATTATAATTATGACTGTAAGAAACACTTGCCAAATATTGCTTTCCGGCGGGTTAGTGTTGTGTATTGGCGGCCGCCAGGCTCGTTTGCACTGAGTTTTGGGAAAGAGGAGGAGAAATATTGCTTTCCAGTGGGTCAGTGTTGATTATTGGCGGCCGCCAGGCACGTGACAATGCAAATCGCCCTTCTCGTCGCCGCACGTCGCGGCACACCAGCCAGCGTCTCGCGGCACACTAGTGTGCCGCGGAACAGCAGTTGAGAAACGCTGGCTTAGAGTCTTAGACATACAGTGGTACCTTGGTTTACAACCATAATCCATTCCGGAGGTCAGGTTGTAAACCAAAATAGGTTGTAACCCAAGGCGCGCTTTCACCAATGGGACCCCCCCCCCAATGGGTTGTAATAATAATTAAAAAGGGTTGTAATTCAAAAAAAAAGGGACACACACTTCCAGGTTTGACGTGGTTGTAATCCAAAATGGTTGCAAACCAAGGTACCTCTGTAGTCTAAGAGGTGCTAGTAGTTCAACTGTGGGTGCCTCCATGATATTTTAAATTAATTTTTTTGTCGAAAGAGTGTGTTAGTAATAACAAGGTAGTGTGCTGCACATATAGTCAAAAGTAAGATTCTGTTCTGGTTGCTGTTGCCAATTCCTTCTTTCCCAATAGATCGAAATCTCACCCAACTCTTGCATTAAATTAACCCAGGAGGATTATTTTATCCTCCTTAGGCTTATCTGATAGGATGGCATCCAGCTGATAATATTTTTCCCCCTTAATGTTTTCATTGGCATCCAGTGTTGGTGCATAAGCTCTTAAAATAGTGGCCTGTTGGTTTTTGGTGAGTTTTATTTGAAGGGTTGAAAGTTGCTCATTAATGCCAGTAGGGACTTCTGACAGGAGCTTTACAATATCATTTTTGATAGCAAAGCCTACCCCATGTATTTGACGTTCTTGTTCAGGTAGACCTTTACAGAATAATGTGTAGACCTCCTTCTTCTTTCAGTTGTCCCTCTCCTGTTCTTCGAGTTTCTTGAAGTGCTGCAATATCAATGTTAAAACGTCACAACTCTCTTGCAATGATGGCAGTCCTGCATTTGGGGTGCTCATTATCTTTGTTATCTAGCGAAGTCCATATATTCCATGCTCCAAAGTTCAATTGTCTTTTACGACCGCTAGGTGGTGACCCCACTGGGTACGGTAATCCAGTCAGGGGGAAAAGTGAGGCAGACTATGTTTAGGGCACCTTTTATAGCCCCTCCCCCTTTTGGGGTTAGTAGAGTGGATTCTAAATAGGACTGCTCAGTTGTGGATACAGCTGCCGAGCTACTCAACTGCCTCATTGAGTCAGAATGACTGAATCTGTATTCACTGCCCATGAGCCGGTTCATGATTAGGGGCTTCCAGATTTCACGGTCCTGCCTCCGTTACCATTTGCTGATTGTCATGGGACTTTTTTGGGTTTGGGATGGGCATGAATTTATGTGTGTAGATCAGTGCACGCTGACCAACACAGTCTTCTCAGTAAGGCTCTGTCCCGATGGCATGAGTATCACAACGACCAGTAGATTCTTATCTGCTGCAGCCTTCATCCACCTTCACAGCCGTTGTAACATACCGTTTGTTATCTACTGCCTGTTCTGCCGTTGAGAACTTCTTGTATCGTTCTTTGTCTAGCTCCTCCCCTTTGACCTTACCACCTTAGGTGAGCCTGCTGGGAGTACGAGACTCACGATGGCTTCGCTCACAAGCGTCATGATCCAGCGAGTGAGTGATGATCCTGCCCCAGCCTTATCCTACTCAACTTGGGTGCTTTGAACTCCCATTTTCTCTGTGGTTAAAACATATAATATTGTAAGCAAACAAAAATAAAGATTCTTGTAAACTGACACCTGCTTTGTAGTAAGCATGACAGGAGGGGGCTGCAGAGATGCATAATCAAAGATGAAGAGGAGGAACAGGCTAAAGGAAGGCATGTGGAGGAGGCTCAGCATACACAATCTGCCTAAAAACAAGTTACAGCCATTCTTATGCTGGGCCCCTTGGCTGGCTTCAGAATTGGGAGAAAGAACTGATCAGTCCCTGGGCCCTTGCAGGTGAAGGGCGGGGAGAGAGGTGGGTGGGTACACATATTCAGTACTTTTAAAATGTGGAAAAAGTTGTACACCACAGTACAATAATGTTTTTCTTTTGAAAAATTGAGGAATATACATATAAAGGCAGAGCGGAGAGCTTGTGATGTTTTGTCTGCCTGCCCCAATGCTATGTAGAGAAATTAACAGAAGGTAGGGCACAAGAATGGAGGAGGAGGAGGAGGGCTTTCAGCTTTAGCCCTGGCTAATTGCCAGCAAGATGCAGCCACATCTGAAACACAAATACTGCCTCCATTCAGTAAAAGAAAAGAGAAACTTGCACAGAGTTTGTTGGATGGAGAGAAAAACAGAGAGAGAAGGAACAGGGGAGAGAGTGAACTTCTCTTCCCCTCCCATATAGGCAAGTCCTTCCCTGAAGATCTATATGGGAAAAGGACAACTCAGTTGTCTTCAAATTAGCCCCAGATAAGTTTCAGACTCTGTTAATTGTAATTAATGTGAGCATGGTGAAGGATGCTGTTCAGTTTTATTTTAAAAGAAAGCGGAGGCTAAAAAGTTATTTAGAAAGTGACAAGTGGATTAATGTGTGTGTATGTGGGGGGTGTATGACTGCTAGGAAATGGTAAAGATGCGTCTTTAGGCAAAGCTTCTGAAAGTCAACACTTTCCGTATATTTCGGCGTATAAGACGATGGCATATAAGATGACCCCCAACTTTTCCAGTTAAAATATAGAGTTTGGGATATACTTGCTGTATAAGAAATACGCCCCGGCGTATAAGACGACCCCCGACTTTTGAGAAGATTTCCCTGGGTTAAAAAGTAGTCTTATACGCAGGAATATACAGTAACTGTGATTTTATGGGGATAGTACTTCACAGCCATTTTGGTTCCTTTGCATGGTAAGGTAAAGGGACCCCTGACCATTAGGTCCAGTCGTGACCGACTCTGGGGTTGCGCGCTCATCTCGCATTATTGGCAGAGGGAGCCGGTGTATAGCTTCCAGGTCATGTGGCCAGCATGACCAAGCCGTTTCTGGCAAACCAGAGCAGCACATGGAAACGCCGTTTACCTTCCCGCTATAGCGGTTCCTATTTATCTACTTGCATTTTGATGTGCTTTAGAACTGCTAGGTTGGCAGGAGCTGGGACCAAGCAAGGGGAGCTCACCCTGTCACAGGGATTCGAACCACCGACCTTCTGATCAGCAAGCTGTAGGCTCAGTGGTTTAGCCCACAGCGCCACCTGGGTCCCTAGTCCTTTGCATGGTATCCTTTGTGAAATATGAACCGCCGAGTTTCTCAAAGCCATCCAAGTCACTCTTTCCAACGACGCAGCTGGTGGCGGGGGCGGGAAGCCCTAGCAACCTGCACTCTGACCTGGTCCACGGTTAGGTTAGCGCCGTGTTAGTCGCGGTGCCATATAACAGCCCCTAGAGGGCGATGGTGTCATAGGAAGTCTGCAATTACCACCGATGTTTTATTGTTGCATTAGCGCACACTACTAGCAAATCTGACCACCTTCTCTATTCCCCTCTGCTCGGTTTGCTGCGCCGGGTACGTAAACCTTGCGGTGGTGACCGGCTTGCCCGGGCTGCATCGGAGACGAGGAGGCGAATCCCAAAAGCCACGTTTAAGCTGTCAGCGCCGATGTGAAGAAGGGGAAAACGGAGCATCTGCAGAGCACCTTTCGCGCGCCCATCTTGCTCCTGCAGAACAGCCATTCTCTGCATGCAACTGCTATTTCCCTCTAGGACACAGCTGATCCTATTTTTCTTAGGCTCTCACCATGAGCAGACGAATATCCACAAGATCAGTGCTGAGTGGATGGAGGGGTGTGACTATTCTGCCGTGTAGCAGTGTCTAGCTAGCATAGCCTACCCATCCCGAGGGCCGTGAGCTGCAAAGTAGTGAGTGGATCCTCCCAGACCTGTCTCGGCCAGCGAGCTCACTGGGTTGCCTTGGGCAAGTCAGATCTCCACCGCACAGTCCCAAATTCAGGATTGTTATGAGAACAAAGCAGGATCCATTCCATTCCTTGGGGGAGGGGGAACAGCGGGATACAAACGTGGACGAAAATAAATAAATGTATGTATCTACTTGAAGCAATGGTAAAGCATGAAATGGCGCTGTGTGTGTGTATGAGAGAGAGAGACGTTAATTATGTGCTTCACAACCGAAGTAACAGACGCGGAAGTCTAAAGTGGGCTGTCCCTAAATACAAATCAACCCAGAATTTAAATTCCCCCATGATCAGCCCCTCCGCAAGATTCCAACGAAGTAAGAACAATTCTACTTGGTTTCAGTTTAGATTGTGGGCTCCGGATTTTCTACCCTACTTAGCGCCAGCTCGCAAGGCGCGCGCCAGGATCTTGATAGCCCTCGTGCCGTCGGAGAGAAGCCGCCGATACTTCTTTGGCCAATGGGAAGATGCGGAGCAGATCTGCTTTCTTCTCACTGGAGGCGCCGCTTCAGTGTCTTTCCGCCCCCATCCAATCCAGTTTCTCAAAAGGCGGGAAGGCTGCTAGGAAGCCGCCTCCTGCTGGAGGGCCAGTCGCTATCAGGGGGTGGAGGAAAGGGAAACTCCCTCGAGTTCCTCGCCGGTGGCTATAAGATGAGGGAGCCCCCGAGAGAGCGGCTCCCTTTAGCCGTTGCCATGGCCTTTCCTCCGGCCTCTCAGCAAGCGGGAGAAGCGGGCGGAGGTGAGGAAGAAGCGGAAAGTTCTGCTCCCTGAGCTCACCAACCTTGTGCTTCGCGCCCGCGGGAGTTTTGAAGCGGGGCTAGTAGTAGTAGCAGCAGCAGCGTCATGCTGGAACAAGGAGTGGCGTCGGCGGCAGAGGCGCTTCCTTCCCCTCAGCCCCGGCTCAAGCCCGCCCCAATCCGTGCCTTCGCCTTCTAGCCCCGCGGGCATTGCCTCTGCCGCCTCGTGAGTCACTGGAGGTTCCTTGGCGAAAGCGCTTCGTTTCTTTCTGGCGCTTCGCAGGTCGGCGGCGGAGAATGCGAGCGAGCGCCGCGGCGCCTTTTTTCCCGCGCGCCATCCCGGAGCCAAGGTAAATATGCGCGCCGGCTCACCTGGCCCACCTGGCAGTTTCTAGCGAGCGCCTTGTAGGAAGGGAAATTGGCAGCACCTAAACGTTGGACTGTTTGTTGCCTACCCGACTCTAAAGTTCCTGATGACTTGATTTTTTAAAAATTGTTTTATTTATTTCCAGCCCCTCCCCTTTAATCTGTCTCCAGTTTTCTGCCAGGACGCCCCTGTTTTTAACAGCGGCGTGCCCGACTGAAATCTAATAGCCAGGCTGGATTTTGAGCAGGTGGGCGGTGCCAAAATGAAGATGTCCCGATGGGGAGAGTAACACCTGTTGAATCTCTGCCAGGCATCCAGTTATAATTGGACAGAAAGGTTCTGCTGGTAAAAACAATGAAATACAGATGGCAACCCTGTTGGGTTTTCTGGTTCAGTGCTAAAGTACAGTAATAGGTTCAGAGAGGTGAGGTCAATTACTGGTGGAAAATGAAGGTTTAGCTATGCTGTGCCTAATGAGAAGTAAGTGCAAATAACAGTGGTACAAGAATACGGTGTCTAAGAAAGTTGTGGCCAATAACTATAAGTGGTTATCAGTTTACTCTGTGCTGTTGCTCCTTTTGTTGGCTGTGAAGGTGTCCAGCTTCTGAGAGGGTTAAGTAGCAATCCAAATGGGCAGGGTGCCTGCAACCTCCTTTTAAAATCCCTGTGAGGTAGATCTTACTATATAGATCATGTCATGCAAGATTGCAGAAGGTGGTTGGTTACCTTGCCTTAAATTCCACAAGCTACTTTATCCAGCATCTGCTGTGACAAAGAACTGCCAACAGCAGCTGCTAATTCTGAACATCTTTGACACTACAGCTGCTGTTGTGGATTCATCTGTCCTCTTAAGAATGCAAAAGAAGATTAAAAGACTGTGCAGGGTAGGACAAATTGAAGGGGCAATGCCTGCTCTGTTAATTTCCGAGGGAGTTGGTTTTACTTTTAGGCTGCTGGGAACTTGGAACTGTTGAGCTGTGTGATAAGGGGCAACTCTGCAACAAAGAGCACCTGAGGTAATGCCATAGCAGAGGTGCTCAACACAGCTCTGACTTTCTGTGCGTATCCAGACAGGCAACACGACTGTGGTCTTTTTAAAAATCCTATTCATTCATTAGCATCTGTCAAGCGGTGAAGCTATGGTTCTTTGGCCCCTCTGTTGCAAGTGCTCATGTAATGTAAAAGGGAGCCAATAGCTCTCTGTAGTGTAGCTCTTTCATTTTAACTGCATCTCTCACCAAATTAGCTAGCAGCTCTTTTTTTCCTACTTCTGCTCTAGAAGAAGGCAGTGCTACATGCTCCTGCTAAATCCAGAGTACACAGAATATGGGCAAGGTGTTCTGGAGGATCCTTTCCTTTCCATAGATCTTAACTATTTGAACTTTCATTTACTATGAGCAAGAAAAGGATGATCCTCAATCACATCACCTATGTCTATTTCTTTATAGTACTGCTATTGGTGAACTTTAATTTCAAAAGTAAGTTCAGGGAGTTGTCTTTAAAAATCTTTGTACAACAGTTATTAAATGTAGATGCTTTATTTAAAAATGATGATGGAGTGGATAGTAGCTAGTTGCCTGTTTCCAACCATGTGTTTGGAATGTGATAAAATCTTTGTGTCTGTTCTAGAATCCAATGTACTTGTCCTTCTCTGTAGACATAACAAGTCAGAGACACTTAAAGGTAAAGGGACCCCTGACCATTAGGTCCAGTCGCGGACGACTCTGGGGTTGCGCCACTCATCTTGCTTTACTGGCCGAGGGAGCCGGCATACAGCTTCCACGTCATGTGGCCAGCATGACTAAGCTGCTTCTGGCAAACCGGAGCAGTGCACGGAAACGCCGTTTACCTTCCTGCCGGAGCGGTACCTATTTACTTGCACTTTGATGTGCTTTCAAACTGCTAGGTTGACAGGACCAGGGACCGAACAATGGGAGCTCACCCCGTTGCGGGGATTCGAACCGCTGACCTTCTGATCGGCAAGCCCTAGTCTCTGTGGTTTAGACCATAGCGCCACCCGCATACCTTTCAGAGATACTTAGGTATGCTTAAACACCAAGGTGGTTGTTTTCCCAATGATGTGTTCTGCATAGTTTCTTCCAGCTTCCCAGGTGTCCATCATATACTGCTTTTTGGCAGATGGTACAATCGAAACATATTTTCCACCTTCAGTGAGGTCTCTAAAGCTCAAGAACTCTAAACATCTAGAGCTGGAACAGCAAATGTGCAGCCCTTTTGTGTTGGACTCGCATCAGCGCAAGCCAGCATGACCAGTAGTCTAGGATGATGAGCGTTTATTTCATTTATTTATTCATTTATACATATTTATACTTGTTTGTTTATTTATACTTTGCCAGGTGGGTGGGTATGTCACCTATCAGTCACCTGATGTCACCATGGCATCACATGACTGACAGGTCAGTGGCCCCACCCACATGTCAAAGTTGGCCCTTAAAGTGGGGATAGGGAAATAAAGATCTGACTCATTGGATCAAAAAGAAATAATTAGAATGAATTCTAATAAATATTCTTAAGTGTGACAGGAATGCATATGGACAGTCTGGGTGTGCAGATAGCAGTGTCACAATGTGTGAGCACGTTTAGGTTTTATTACTGGTCATTCAAATGTAACTCTTTTTACATATGTGAGAATTGCAGTTAAATTGTGGGCAGATGGTGCATTTGACATTGTAGTCCATCACTTGCTGCCTTTACATCAACAGAATTCCTATTATGAAGAGATGAAAGAGTGGTATATTACAAGTGGTGCCCCCCCCCCAGAAACAACAGTTTAATTGAAGCTTGTGCAAGACACATTTCTGGTGGACTGCGCTTGTGGAATTTTAAACAAACCTTTCCCTTGACTCATGGTTTCTCAAAAGAAGCAAAATTGCTTGTTTTATCCAGGCTGAGCAGTTTCAGATAATGCAGGGTAATAATAACATGTATGCAAGATACAAGTCTATCATTCTCAAGCCAAAACTGACTGAGGTTCTTCTATTAAATGATGAGAAATATTTTCTGCCACCACTCTTAGAATTGTTAAGTAAATTGTATTACATAATAAAATTGTGGGAAAATATTTTTTGTTCCACATGAACTTTCAGTAAAAACTTATGCTTTGGGGCATGTTCTCTGGTTCCTCATGTTGCTAATTACTCTGAAAGCCTTTTGATGTCCTGTTTCCCAGCAGAGGAAAAAGGAAATTAGAAGCAAGCTGCATTGCAGAAAGAAAAATAAGAATCTCTGGAGTCATCTTCTGCACGCATGCTATCACATACTTCCAAGTACTTTGTGCTTAGACCATGCAAATCAGGATCTTTTATCAGATGAAGTGATTCATTTGAGTACCTTGTAAGTGACTGTGAAGCGTGTGGCCTGAGAAGGATTGAACATTAAATATAAACATTTGCCAGGAATAACAGTACTGCTGGAAGGATTTTGATACTCTGAAATGTGGATGGCTATTTTATTTTTAATTTTTTGGCTTGGGGCCAGATTGAGGGTTCATCACCCTCCCTGAGGCTCATGTGCATGCACATGCACGTGTGCAGACTTGCACACTCAAAAAGCACACACACACACAGCTTATACATACATGCGTGTGTGGTGGTGGGAGACAAGCAGTGCACATATACATATACTTCGGCAGAATGGGGAAACAAGCATCCTGCACACATCTACACCTGGAGGAGAAAGGGGGATGGTCTCAAACACACACACACACACACACACACAGTCATATGCTCACTTCTTCCCCAATGGTTCCCTGGGAGCAAAAGCACAGGTCTGAGAGCAATCCTAGTAATGTTTATTCAGAAGTCAATCCCATTCTATTCTTTCAAGTGGACCTCAGTGTTGCTGCTGCATTGTAGCTTTTTATTTCCACAAAAGCCAGCCAGCTAGCAGCTGTTCCCTGCATGCACAATGCATAGGCACATGTGTGAACAGGAGCTGGTTAAAACAGTGACTACCAACCTTTTTAGACCAGTGGCACATTTCAAATTTTGAGAGAGTGTTGTGGGCACCAGTCACAAAATGGCTGCTGTGTGGGGACACAGCATAACTCAAGCACAGACATTACATATTCTCTCCCTCCTGAGACCCTTGGTTAGGGGTTCCAGTGAAGGCGTTTGTGGGTGCCATGGCACCCATGGGCACCAAGTTGGTGACCCGTGGGTTAGAGATTAAGGTGAGAGCAATTGGTCTCTAGAAAGTTAGAAGGAAGGAAAGAGAGGAAATTGTTGATGGATGAAGTGGCCAGCCAAGTGTGATGGATGGAAGGAAGAGAGAGAACAGGAAGGATGGAGATGAGGTCTGAGTAATCACTGTTATTTTATTCACTGGGGTTGTTCCATGACAGATCAACACAATAAGGAAGGTTAAAAAAAAAAGAGTAGCAGCAGTCCTTCAAGGTAGTGACAAACAGGTATGCACTCTCTAGCAAAGTTATGAACATAAAGTTACAGAGAGAAGTAGAGGTGATATCTTATGAATACTTTGGCTGGCACCCACTGTCCTAATCAATTGAAGACATAAACTTTTGGCATATGCTTGTTGGGTCTTGCTATAAATAACTCCTGATTGCAAGCCAAAAATGATGTAGCTAGTGCAAGCCAGATATAAAACAATAAGGGATTAATAAAACTGTTCAGTATCGTGTTATATGAGGTCTCTCCAATAAATATACAGCAGTGTTCCAATTATTTTGGCTCAGTTTGACCTGTTTCCATTAAAATAATTGAGAACTGATTGTCCAGTCTCCTTAGGTCCTAGGTCAACGTTTTTTTAAGATCAACTAAGTTCATATATCTATATATTTAACTTGGGTATATATCTGTCAATTAAAAAAACTTTCAAACTATATAAAGGCAGGACATAAATAAATATATATTAATAATGTAATAATGATAATGACCTAGTAAACACTAACAATAGCTAGTGACTTGCAGCATATGTTCTGGGAAAAGAGGAAGTTAAAATTACCTATAAATTAGTAAAAGTCTGTCATCATGGCAGGTGGTGTCTGTGTGTGTGTGTTTGTGTGAAAATAAGAATATAAATGTTTTCACATACAGACACATACTATGTAAATTATGTGTGGACCAAACCATTGTGTGGGTGAGCAGCCTTCATCAAGGGATCCTTTTTTGTGGGGGGAGGGTCAGTGCATATAATGACGGGATCCGCACATGTCTCTGAAGGCCTCCCCACACCCCGAAGGATCCCTTGCTGAAGGCTGCTCACCCACACAATGGTTTGGTCCACACATAATTTACATAGTTAAACTAAAACTTAAATGTGAATGTACAGCATGCCGGTGTTCTATGCTGAAACCACAGGTGGCTCACACTTCCTTTGCTCCTGCTTCACTGTTGGGAAACAATACATGATCTGAATTCGCATTACTGTATGTCTGGACCTGGATGCATAGTCCATCGCCCCATGAACAATCCACAGGTGTAAGCCAAATTTAGTCACCGCTCATGGGCCAACTGTAATCATGAAAAATTTGGATTTTTAAATTTTTTCTGGACTTTTTTTGGGGGGTGGGGAACTGCATCTGAATTTTTGCCCTAGTCAAAAGTAGTTTAACTAAATGTTTGAATAGGTTGGGTGGTAAGTAAACGAAGCACCTTTAAGTGGTGTTGGCATCCATCTGCTCTGAGAGACAGTGGAGTGCGCCTCCAGGAGTGAAGTCAAACAGCTGGAGATTCACAGTGCTTGCTGGGGCTGCAGAAATAGGTAACTCATAACTTCTGCCTCCTGCCTTGTTTTTACTACGTTACCAGCATCAATGTGACCTCTTTGACGTGTGTGTATGGAGGTCCTGGGCTGCCAAGACAACAAGACCACCTTGTTTTGAGTAGCTTGGTAAAACATGTTTAAAGTCTGTGTGTCCCTGTGAAGGCTCTCAATCCGCTATTCACAATCACTGATTTAAAATTTGTGATGGAGATTTCTGTTTTTGCTAATCTTTCCTTGGTAGTGCAAGGTTGCTTACTCATGTTATAAATATCTTGTTAAAGTATCCTTTGGATAACTTAAGGATTGTTTTATTTGGGCAATTTTCCCATAGTGACTTCATACAGAAGTTGCATTGAGCCCTGTGAAATTTGAATTATGAACATCATAAAAAGTTGTTGATAAGGACTGTGTTTCGAAGAATATATTCTGTGCTATTTATACTTTTACTGTGACTTGAAAAATATTTTTTCAGCACGTAGTATGCAGTATTAAAGTGATGAATTCTGAGAAGGGCATTCTTAATAAAGTTTGAATGAATAATGTCAACACTTGTGATTTTTATAGTTTATTTTTAAACATTTACCGTTACCGGTATGTTTATGGTGCCACGAAGGAACACATAAATCCAATGTCATTCTATGGCATCTTTTAGATTGGTGTGGATAAGGCTTTGGCGCATTTGCAAATTGGAAAAACTATTGTAGGTATCACACATATGCTGTAGCCACATCTTATTCTATTTCCTATTGACTGCAATAAAATGGTTCCTTCAAGCCTAATTTCAGTGGATGAGGGGAGGCTGTGGTCACAAGGGGAAGCCCCTGTTGTTGTATGTGCACCTATGAGTGACATGTTTGTGACCCCTGCTCCAAGTAGCCTGTGCATGGTGGGCAAGTAGACTTGTGCTTGCCCAACCAGGTTGTGAGGGCGATCCCAGATTCTCAGAGGGTTTGAATCTGGTCATGTTTCCCTAAAGTCTCAAAATGTCAGTTTTTAAATTACCGTGAGGCTTAAGAAAATGCCTCCACATTTATGTATCAATGCTTGAAAACACTGTACTTGAAAACTGAGGGTCCTGAGATGCACTTACCTTGAATTCTCTCTTCTTCCATCCTATTTTCCCCCAGATGGGTTCTTACTTTGTGAATGCAACATTTCATTCCAAAATAACCGAAGCAGCTGATATTATTGTTGGAATCTTCTATATTATATTTGGTAAGAGTGATTGTTTGATATTCTCTACATATGATTGTGATATTCTCTACATATGATGATTGTATTTCACGTTCTAGAAAACAAAAGAAGTTTTTATAACTATGTCACTGGCATATGTGTGATACTGTTTAACTGCTTGGTCCTGATTACCCACATGACACAGGAAGCTGTTTCTGGACAAACACCGGCTCCCTCGTCCTGAAGCGAGATGAACACTGCACCCCATAGTCGCCTTAGACTGGACTTAATCATCCAGGAGTCCTTTACCTTACTTTTACCCACATATCTGTTTTCTCATTCCCGGCCCAGTCTGAGCTTTGTATTGCTTATGTGTGCTTTGGTGGTAGGTGCAAAGGCTGCAGGTGACAGAATCTGAACTATGACCCAACCAGAAGGTGGCCACATGTGAAGTACATGTGGAACTGGATGGACCAGCTGCTAGAGAGCAGAATCCAATTGTAGTATATATAGACTGGAGGCCTCTGCTGGACTTGGACCCCAGCAAACCTGGGCTCAGATTTCTGTTCAGCTGTGAATTCCTGGGACAGCAATGGGCAAATTACACTCTGAGTTTCTCCCATCAAAACAATGGGAATTTTAGTGACTGGCTTCACAGTATTGTGGTCGCAATACATAAAGCATCATAAAGCAGTATGCAAATTTTCATTTTTAAAAAATAAGTGTAATAAAATAAATATGTTTGCATTGATTTAAATTAGTTTAATATATGGAAACCAATTGAGGTTTTTTAAATTGTATTTTCTTGTATTTTACACTCCATTTTTACACGGAAGCGTCATGGAACCCAAGGTGAAGTACATGTGGTTCCCAGGAGGTCTCCCATCATCTGACCACACTTGCTTAGCTTCAGTAAGGTGGTGCCTTCATGTGCCATCAGACCTTTAGAGACTGAAGTGTTTTCTAGTGAAGGAAATAATCTTTAAGTAATGACAACATAGGGTCTTCTGCATCTTTTAAGACTAACAAATGTATTATAGCACAAGCATTCATGGACTAGTACCCATTCGATCAGATACATGACGTGTAATCCTCAGTTGGTAGGCATAGATACACATGGGTGTTAAGTGGGGGGGTGTAGAAATTGGAGTTAAATGATGATATAATGCACAAAGTACACATTGGGGTTTTCACAGACATTGAGAGCCAGTGTGGTGTAGTGATTAAGAGCAGTAGACTTGTAATCTGGGGAATCGGGTTCGCGTCTCTGCTCCTTCACATGCAGCTGCTGGGTGACCTTGGGCTAGTCACACTCGGGGCCGGCTCTAGGTAGACCCCCGGTGGCGTGGTGAGCCAGGGCGCCGGAGCGATCTCCGCCCCTCAGCACCAGGGCGGCCGACCTGCTCAAGACTGCCCTGGTCACACTTCTCTGAAGTCTCTCAGCCCCACTCAACTCACAGAGTGTTTGTTGTGGGGGGAGGAAGGGAAAGGAGAATGTTAGCCGCTTTGAGACTCCTTAGGGTAGTGATAAAGCGGGATATCAAATCCAAAGTCGTCCTCCTCCCCTCCCCCTCCCCCCTCCTCCTCCTCCTCCTCTTCTTCGAAGCAGTGTTTTAGCTGAACTTTCACATATAAAGAACACAGATTACAATTACTGTGGGAATAATGTTTATTGTTTCCTGGCAAGCTAGCAGAAATTTATATTGGTCTTTACTGAATCTGAATCTGGTGACTTTCCTGGCAAATCAACTAACTCAAGTACTTGATGAACTAAACATTAAGACTAAACATCTCTGAAACAGTCCAGGACAGGGACAGCCAATGTGGTGCCTTCTAAATGTTGCCGAATTGCAATTTGTATCATTCAACAGCATCTGGAGAGCACCTCATTGGTCACCCCCGGCCTAGGTTCATAGCGTTTTAGGGCCAAATCACATGTGACTTGGGATCTTTTGTCGTGTGTTCTTTAAAACAGGCGCAGGGAGTTTCAAATTTAATTGGAGGAGAGGTGCTGAGATTTAAATTGCTTTGCCTTTTCCTCTATTTGGTTTCTCCAGTGTTGTGCCTAAAAAGCTGTTCTTACCCTGTTGTACAGAAAAACAAAGATATAGCATAAGGCCTTTCCATATTGTGCATCTGTGCACAAAAGAAGATGGTAGCCATTACGGTTCAGAGGACTGATCTGAATGTGGTATATCTGCCTTTAGCTTTGAGCTCAATTAGTGCCTTGAATAAATTTGCTATGGCTCATTTTAACAGTGCAGTCAGCTAGGTTAGCTGCGGTCATCATGAAAACCTGATTGACATAGTATAAAAAGCTTGAGTGGCTTTTTAGCATTTTGTGGAGTGGTCTGCAGTCTGGGTCAGCTTAACTTGAACTAAATTTGGTCCATGGTAAAGTGCCATTAGTTCCCTGCTGCCTTGTTTTATGTCTAAATTTTTCTATACAGATACAGTAGTATACTTTTTATTATATGGTTCATATTCATTAATTTTGGAGGCAAGGGTGATAAGAATAAACTGGCACTGAAGGAAAGAGAACAACACTGAAGGAAAGAGAACAATTTGGAAATCATGCTGCAAAATTATTATTTTTTGTAAAAAAAAAACCCCACCTATATAAAAATCATGATTAGTCATCCCTTTGCCCTATATGTTTTCCCCTTTAAAGCCACTGGAGAAAGGGACAACATGCTACTTTCATGCGAAGTCAAAATGCTAATGAGAGTGAAAACAGTTAACCCTTTTTTGTTTTGTCTTATAGGCATATGCTCCTTTTGTGGAAACAGTATCCTCCTCTATGTTTCCTATAAGAAAAAGAACATATTGAAACCAGCAGAGTACTTCATGATCAATTTGGCTATCAGTGACCTTGGTATGACTCTGACCTTGTACCCTCTAGCTGTTACATCCAGCCTTTCACACAGGTGTGTTCAATGTGCATCCACTGGAGTTCTCTGTTAGTAGGAAACAGTAACTAAACTTTTCTTCTTCCACATTTTTTATTACTATAGGGATGAATAATTCCAAGGGCTGATGTAAAGCAGTCTTTCAAGCTGCTGGCAGTAATTAGTATTCTGAGCTGCACAACACTGTTGTCATTTGGATATATTTTGGGGAAAAGTTGCATTCATTCAGCACAATTACTCTACCTGGTTTCCTAATTTTTAGTGGAAGGAATAACAAAAGATCCAGCTTCCCTTTCTGTACATGTCATTGTTACTTAGTTACAAATGATTTTTTTAAACAGAGTTAAATTCAGTTACAATTGAAATGAAAGGAATACATTAGTGGAATTGCTTATGTTTCTTTTTCAAGGTTATGCATTCTGACGCTCATGACCTCATCATGAAAACTGCTGTAGCCACTCCCCAGGGAGAATCCCTAGCCATGTATCCAAGGAGAATCCAAAATTATAGGCAGTTGTGTGGATCCATTACACACACATGCACACACACACACACACAATTATACGTGGTTACCTGGGAGTAAGCTCCAATGACTGCATACATTTAACTTGTAAAACACATTGAGCTTTAACTAAAAAATATGCAGCAGAAATAAAACTTTAAGCTATTTATTTGAAATGCATACAATTGTGCAAATACGTGTTACTGTTTAAACTACTAGTAGGAAAGTAGGAATTCCATCAAAGAAAAAGAAAGAAAGATCCAGCATCTGTTCTGTTATTTTCCTCATTATCTGGCTTTCTCTATGCTATGCTTGTCACAAAGAAATGTAAAAGCCTCATTACTGTCTCATTCACTTGCCAGAGCAAGGCTTCTCTTAATTACCTGGCACTCTTGCAGATGGTGACATCAGTCCTGCTTTGAAAAAAAGTCAGAGTTGTACTGCCCAGTATTCCCTGCCACTGGTTGTAATTGTAAATCTTTTGCACAGCCTATGAGTGGTTGAAAAATCTCCCCCCCAGTACTCAGAAGATTTGAACAGTTGCTTATGCCACTTTTGACCAGCTCTAGGTACTCTTAAAGGTAAAGAGACCCCTGACCATTAGGTCCAGTCGCGACCGAGACTGGGGTTGCAGCACTCATCTCGCATTACTGGCCGAGGGAGCTGGCATACAGCTTCCAGGTCATGTGACCAGCATGACTAAGCCGCTTCTGGCGAACCAGAGCAGCACACGGAAACGCCGTTTACCTTCCCGCTGTAGCAGTACCTATTTATCTACTTGCACTTTGACATACTTTCAAACTGCTAGGTTGTCAGGAGCTGGGACTGAGCAACGTGAGCTCACCCCGTCGCGGGGATTCAAACCGCCGACCTTCTGATTGGCAAGCCCTAGGCGTGGTTTAACCCACAGCGCCACCCGCGTCCCTAGGTACTCTTGGGTGAGATCAATTTCAGTCAGGCTTTTGGCACTGAGACTGTCTTGGATGGTCTATATCAGGAGATAGACACAGAGTTAAGAGTTCATCTTTGAGACTCAAGTTGATGGGGGCAGTTAATACAAGGTAGATATTATATTAATATGGCTTATTATAAAAGTAATTTTATTTAATTTAAAAATCTCGTTCTTCTATGCACTGCTATCAAAATGGGAAGGGGCCCAGTAAAGTATCTGATGACAGGGTGTCAGGAAGCCATCTGGATCTTCAGCACTAAAGTCTTACAATGTCATTGAGTCAGAGAGCTGTAATCAAAACATAATGGCTCTCCTATCCCAATTCAAGTCTTGAGGTTGTCACTTGCTGTCTAGGACCCAGTAATACATGCCCTATGTGGTAAGTGATTTGGGAAAACACTTCCCATCTCAGTGTGTCATGCAATCCAAAACTATTTTAGATTGATAAGGAAATACTTCCCATCTCAGTGTGTCATGCAATCCAAAACTGATAAGCAAAGACCAGTGTTCTTACTAACTAATGCCAATAAGAGTGATTAAATGTTACAAGCTAGAAAAAACTAGTTGAACCTTATTGGGCTCCTTAAGTCTGTCGTAGCTATTTATTGAATCTTATTCATTCAAACCTTTCTAAGCAAAGTGTTTAGATACTAAGTGATGCTGGTTATGTTCCATTATTCTTTTTTTAATTCAATCTTTATTGGTTTATAAACAATACATACAGAAAACATAAATGAGAAAAAAATTGCAGTATGTTGCATTATTCTAGAATTGTTTATCCTTGGAACAAATGTGTCAAATTTAGTATGGGATATAGAAAATAAATATACAAATAAGAAAACAATTGCAGTCCTCTCGTAACTCGTGTGAGAGAGTATTACACTGGAGTTTCCTTTTCTTTGGACTTCAGTTCTATCTCAATATGTAAGAATGTTAAATCTGCACATCCACAATTTTCAAACGTGCCTTTTCTCTACCAAACTTCAAATAGCCATTTTTCAAGTTGAGTGGTATCAAGCAGACACTACTTGCCAGAGATACAGGAAAGATACCGAACGCTTTTATAGAATGGTGTGTCATTTCTTTAATGAATTTATATATTGGTCAGAATCCTTCCAGATGCATGCTGTGTTTTCAGTTATGTTATTTAAATTTGAAGCAACATAATTTCTTTCATGGGTTGGTTACAACCATTTACGTGCATTAATATTTTTATAGACAAAGATACATTAAGGTCCCTCTTGGCTCAGAAGGATCATGGACTATAATCAATATTGTTATCTCAGTAGGACCCTTGAAAGTTACTTTTGAATATATGACTGAACAGTAGAGAAAAGAGTATTCTTTGATATTAATAACTTTCATTTTTCTTCCTAGGTGGTTATTTGGCCAGCAGGTTTGCTTGTTCTATGCATTTTGTGGAGTACTTTTTGGAATCTGCAGTCTGTCTACACTAACATTACTGAGTACTGTGTGCTGCCTAAAAATTTGTTTCCCAACTTATGGTAAATATTTTTTTTCTTTCCTTCCGCACAAATTTAGAAGAACTAAGAGTTATGCAACATTATTTAGCGAGGTTATCATCGTGGCAGTTCTAGTATGGCCATTGAGTATTAGGAAATGGAGTGTTAGGGAGCATGATCGCTCTCTCTGTGTGTGTCTCTGTAGAACCCCCCCCCCGCCCTTTTTGTGACTAATACTGTTATAACATGCATTAGAGGGCTGTTGAATAGCAACACAATGTACACATCATGACAGAACATAATTACCTGCTTACTATGTATAGGCCAGGGGTGTCCAACAGGTTATTTATTGACCTAAGCCCCAAAATGGGTA
Source organism: Zootoca vivipara (assembly GCF_963506605.1). Lineage (NCBI taxonomy): Eukaryota > Metazoa > Chordata > Lepidosauria > Squamata > Lacertidae > Zootoca > Zootoca vivipara. The sequence goes on from NC_083283.1 coordinate 41,609,568, forward strand.
GATCATTGCCAGATTTTAATCATGTGAGTAGATTGCAGTCTCTAGGAAGTTGGATATCCCTGGTATAGGCCAACCTGGGTTGCTTTGCTCCTTTGGTTTGGACATAACACTATGTTTCACTCCCCAAACTGGTCATGTTTGGTTTGAGTAACTATTGGGTTGGGCATACTAGTTGTAGCTAATGAGAGTTAGAATCCAATAAATTCTGGAAGGCCATAAGCTAGTCACCACTTCTCTATAGGCAATAAACAGAGAGACCTGTATTTTGATGTGTAGACTTAAAGCCAGCTGCAGTATTACTACAAGCAACATCTCACCCATGTATCTTAAATGTGAATATTTTGTATTTCAGGGAATAGATTTAGGAGAGAACATGGTTGGATCTTGATAGGATGCAGTTGGGTCTATGCAGCCATTTTTGCCCTTTCCCCACTGGCTCACTGGGGAGAATATGGAGCCGAACCTTATGGTACAGCATGTTGCATTGACTGGTATTCATCAAATATAAACACAACAGCAATGTCTTACACAACTGTCCTTTTTGTCTTCTGTTTCATTATCCCCTGTGGAGTAATTATTACCTCCTATACTCTTATTCTGATTACGGTGAAAGACTCCAGAAAAGCAGTGGAGCAGCATGTCCTGGGACCCACCAGGATGAGCAATGTGCAGGCTGTTACAGCCAAGGTATTTAAAAAGCCATGTTCTTTTTTCTTCACCTGTTGATTTGCACTCTGTTTTTTTAAAAAGTATTTTATTGCTTTTTCACATGTAATAAACATAATTCAAAAACCCCTAAACAACAATAGCAACTAGTCTGCCATTTCTTGGGAAAAGGCATAGCAGCAGCTCAAAATTACAAACAGTTTATAATGCATATTAAATACTCTAATTTAATAGGTCTTGCCAGATGTTTCCATGGATCTGTTGAGGTTGTTTCAATTGATCGTAATAGGGAACTGTGGTTTAAGGAGATCAGGATCAAAGTGCTGAAGCCAGGTGTCAGGGGAGGGCACAGCAATTGAGCCTGGCACGTGTTCCCTGCTTAATAAAATGGGGTTCTTTTAAGCCCAGGAATGATAGGTCTTTACTCTAGATATGAAATTTTGCTGAGACTCTGCCTAGCTCTGCAGGGGAAAGAAACAAAGCATGCTTTGCCAAAAGCATTTACACTTAGTCCTCAGTCTAATGGGTCCAACAGGCTCTTGCGCTCACCCCAAAATTAGTAACTGCCTGAGCTACACATGGTCATAAGCAAAATCCCATTGAGTTCAACGAGGTTTACTCTCCAATAAGCATGCAGAGAACCCTAACATAAAAGTCCAGAATAGCAGTGATGACTAAACCACTGACTTCTGCACCCGTTCCCGCTTTCTCTTTCCCCTGTCATGAAGAGAGACAAGTTGCCCCTTGCCCCTCTCACAGTCTCTGCAGTTCATGAAGATCTTGGATAGGGGAGAGATCTTATCAGAGGGGAAGACACTCTTGCCATTGGCATTCTAGCAAGGGGAAGAGATGAGACCTTTTTCTACTACTCTGCAATTTCGGTCATGGGAATAACATATGGGACTTTCCCCATGACTAAAAATCAAAATGTGGCAAAAACAATGCAGGCTATTTACATATTCTATCAAAATGGAGACATCCACAATGCAACAAAACAGTTTTAATATAGTTTGTTGTGGTATTATACTTTGCTTTATGCAAATTTGTTGACTCTAAATCTGATTCAAATGTATAAATTTACATGACAGTGTTTTGGAAAATTAGATTAGGGAAATAATCCTTCAGATATCTTTCTGTCTCTACCTCTTTACTGAGGTGGTACTAAAATGTAAGATAGCTAAGTTAGAAAATGTATATGTTTTTGGAGACAGATGGACGGTGATTGCCCTGATAGGACAAATCTGACGTTTTTGCAATGACATTCTAGGGAGGAAGTTGTTTAGCTTTTGGGCTGCTGGCTCAGTCAACCTTTCAGGAAGGCTGAGCTTATGTAAAACGTAAATTCAGGAGCAGGCCAATGGTAGCTAGACTCCTAAGAGTTGCTTATGGGTAATTTACAAACCATTTGCTCAGCTGTAGTTCTACTGAGATAAATGAAGCCACAACATTCTTTATAGCCTGTAAATTATGGTGTGTTTTAGGCAATGAAGCTCTTTGCAGTATATCACAGCACCATAACTTGTTTGCCAGAAGTGTTAAGTGCAATATATCATCAAAGTACATTTTAGATGCAAGGTTCATTGTCCTGTTGATTAATGCCTGCAGGGTTTCTGTTTAATGATTGAACAATCAGAGACTACATTGATTCTGGCCTGCAATCTGTCGATGCGTTCACTGTAATTCATGCAGTCTATGGAAGCTCCATCTTTCTATTATTATGCTGCTAGCATAGTACTATTGTACTATCTAATGTCATGGAGGAGGCGAGCCTTGCTGCAAGGGGAAAAAACTTAATTCACTTTGTATTCTTTTGAATCTAGTCCAATAATAATAATAATAGTAATAATTAATAAAAAAATTATTATTATTTATACCCCGCCCATCTGGCTGGGTTTCCCCACCCACTCTGGGCGGCGTCAAACAAAATATTAAAATACAATGGTCTGCTAAACATTAAAAGCTTCCCTAAACAGGGCTGCCTTCAGATGTCTTCTAAAAGTCTGGTAGATGTTTTTCTCTTTGACAACTGGTGGAAGGGTGTTCCACAGGCTGGGTGTCACTACCGAGAAGGCCCTCTGCCTGGTTCCCTGTAACTTTGCTTCTCGCAGCAAGGAAACCGCCAGAAGGCCCTCGGCGCTGGACCTCAGTGTCTGAGCAGAATGATGGGGGTGGAGACGCTCCTTCAGGTATACCGGACCCAGGCCGTTTAGGGCTTTAAAGGTCAGCATCAACACTTTGAATTGTGCTCGGAAATGTACTGGGAGCCAATGTAGATCTTTCAAGACCGGTGTTATGTGGTCTCGGCGGCCGCTCCCAGGCACCAGTCTAGCTGCCGCATTCTAGATTAGTTGTAGTTTCTGGGTCACCTTCAAAGGTAGCCCCACATAAAGCGCATTGCAGTAATCCAAGTGAGAGATAACTGGAGCATGCACCACTCTGGTGAGACAGTCCGCGGGCAGGTAGGGTCTCAGCCTACGTACCAAATGGAGCTGGTAAACAGCTGCCCTGGACACAGAATTGACCTGTGCCTCCATGGACAGCTGTGAGTCCAAAATGACTCCCAGGCTGCGCACCTGGTCCTTCAGGGGCACAGTTACTCCATTCAGGACCAGGGAGTCCTCCACACCTGCCCGCCCCCACAAACAGTACTTCTGTCTTGTCAGGATTCAACCTCAATCTCTTAGCCGCCATCGATCCTCTAACTGCCTCCAGACACTTACACAGGACCTTCACCGCCTTCATTGGTTCTGATTTGAAACATGATATATCAAGTTTATCAGCGGAGTGGTAAAACTGATGACCAGATTGCTAAACAGCTTTTGATTTAAATTCAGTCCTAAAGCAATCTTTAGCATTTAGTCTCTCCCATTTTAAAGGCTACATGAGTATACTTTAGAATACAAATATAAAAATAGATGCAATTTGTGTAAACTCTTGCAAAGGTGGAGGCAGGAGGAGAGTGTTTGTCTTGCTGTAGGCCCTGTCAAGTAGGAGCCCATGATAATCTCACCAAATGGACACATCTGTTGCAGCAATACTAGTTTAACTTAGGGAAATGTCCTATCATTAACTGTCTCCTGGACTCAACAAGTCACTTCCCCATAGAAATGATAAGTTGTTCTGGAATATAGGGTTGAGCATACAGATGGCGGGGTGCCCACTCACTCCAAGCACCCTGTCGCTATCCCCAGGATGCATAAGCAAAGCATCATAATTGCCATCTCGTCTTCCTGATGTGGTCACTGGTGCTGAACAAGTTGGTTTCCATGGCTGCTGTGCACTTATGTTGACAGCCTCTTGCCTTTAATGGAATCTGTGGATAAAAGAAGCAAGAGAAGAAGGCTATGATAGTCTGAAATTACACTGAAGCATGAACAGGAATTGTGTTAGGCACTGAGTTTCCTGTCTAAGAATAAAGAATCCAGTTATTCTGACTTTTGTTCCTAATACTTTTCATGGTGCCAAAGACTGCTTGTTGGTCCACATTTTACACTTGCAGAAATTTTGGCTTGTGAACAGGACTATCTTACCAGCTTTTACACGGATGCTATATTTAGGGTTGGTGCTATAACCAGACCCTTCATTTTCTATTACTGTACTTGGGCTTGTAGTAATCTTTAAAATGTTAACGTTCCATTAAAGTTCATGGGGAAGGGAATTAGTGCTCACACCTGGATCTCCAAGCTGAAGTTTGCCTTGTGCCACCCACTAGGATGGAGGGAGCCTCCTTGTTTCTATGGCCAGTGTAGTAGCATACGCTTCACTCTTAATTCATAATGTGGTCTCCATGCTCCAGCAGTTTTGGCCCAACTGGAAGTAAGAAGTGATGTTTATGGCCTGCTCACTCAGGATGATCTTGTCTCTCATGCCAGGCCATAAAGGGGAAGAGTGACAACAGAGTGATAGAGACACACTAGGGGTGTGGGGTTCATTGTACCTTTTCCCCAGTGCATTCTTCAATGGAGGAGTGACTGGAGTCAGGTGTGCATCATGCTTTTAAAAAAGTGAATGCAGGCTGATTAAATGTGTCCTGGACTTACTTGCACATGGTGGGGGGGGGGGGGGAGGAAGACTTGCCAAGCCTCCTTTGAAGAAAGATTGGGGCTTGCTGAGTGCATTCTTAGGACCTCCCCTTCACCCCTAGGAGGATTGTGATAGCAGATAATGGTGGGGAGGCAGCCTGTGATTAACTGCAGCTGATCAATCTTTTAATCTGTGAGAGCTTTTAGCTCCACTAAAAAGAAAAGATGCTGGCACTATGAAATATGTATAGACAATTGATTGTCAAAGCAAATGATTATATACCCTCACTTTATTTATAGTTACAACCAATATTCTTAAGTGGTAATATAAAAAAAGAACCTTCCTATTTCAGAAACGATTATATACTCTATTTGAAAAATGCTTCCGAAAAATGGAGGAGATCAGCAGGAGATAAACAGAGCGGATATGCTGGCTTTGTTGTTGACATTCTCTTGATATTTTAAAGCACATTTATAGTGGAGGTGAAATTGTCTTTATTGGCTTTTTTTATCTTTATTGAGCCTCACAAATTTGTTTGAAGCTTTGTATATGCATCCAGAAGTGGAAGCAGGTATGGTAAAAGTGGACCTAGCTTGTATGGCCAATGTTCAGGGATGATGGGAGTTGGTGTCCACAGCCTCTGGAGGACACAACATGGGTTGACCCCTGCCATAAAAACTAAAAGATGAAGCACTTCTTAAGGATCACCTCACTTTTTGAGGCTTTGTGACTGGTGCTTCTTTCCTCTTCCATTTTTTGGACTGAATGTAAGAGTGCATGGAATGGCATAATTCTTGAGTGCTTTGTAACGGTCAAAGTTTTGGGCAGAATGCAGCAACAAGGCAATTTAAGTAGAGACTTAAGCTGCCTCAAATAAAGAGTTTGCATACTCTCTGAACTCTGGGTGGGTGGGTGTGGGTATGTGAATGTATGATCAAATATGAAGGAAGAACACCACTTTTGTGAGCATGGAAATGCTGTTTGCAGGCTGATTGCTCATGTGCTCTCCCAGGTTTTAACCTTGGAAAATGGGGGGGGGGGGAAACCATTGCTATGCTTTGGTAGCAAAGCTATAGTGTTTGTTTTGTATGATTGGATTCCTATTGCACTAGCAGAGGGGAAGATATGGGACCTGAGCTATGCAGCCGACTGCAGAGACTATCTCAGTTCTCCTGCTGCGGATCCATCATTGAAGTGTGAAATCATTTTTAAGCATGTTTTTATTGTTAAATGTGCTTTTATTGTTAAATCGCTTTCAGGGTATAGGAAGCAACCAAAAAACTCACAAATTAAATAAGAATAGAAATAATCTCTATTTTGTCTGCCATTTAGCTTGCAAGATGCACCTGGATCTCCTTGTCTGTGATTGGATGCTATGCTCTCTGAATATATTCATAGCCTATTTGCAATCTTGGCTGCCCAGTGTAGTTTATGAACTCTTGGGAGGGACCATATCGCAAAGTCTAGGGAGCTAAATGCATGTTTAGTAGCTATTGCCACTTGGTTATTGTGGTGGCAAGTATGCATGTGGAAAAGGGCCAAGTATTAGACAAATATCCACCAAATGAATTCATCTGGTTCATATTATTAAAAACAAAGCACATCTTTTTTAAAAACAATTAAGCCAATGAGATTATAATACCAGTGATGACACCATAATTGTTAGAGCTGCAAACTGTAATTAAATAGACTGAAAGCCAAACAAAATCTGTTAATGGCCCTGAAATTGGCTGACAGCCATGTCATTACTCTTAGGCAGCTGTTGCTTGGAGGTAGGAGAGTGAATTAGGCAGTCTATTGATCTAACCCACCTACTGTTCTGTTGTTGTTTTGAATAGCACAAACTTTCTTTTCTTCTTTTAACTTTGCAGCTGAGCATTGCTGTATGCATTGGATTTTTTGCTGCCTGGAGCCCATATGCCATCATTGCCATGTGGGCAGCCTTTGGGTCAATAGAGAGGATTCCTCCACTAGCCTTTGCTGTACCTGCTGTTTTTGCTAAGTCTTCAACACTCTATAACCCAGTTATGTATCTTATGCTAAAGCCTAATTTCCGAAGCACTATTGCCAAAGATTTTGCTGTTCTCCAACAATTATGCATCAAAACTTGTTTTTGTCTCAAGCATGTACAGAGCTGCTCTTATAGATCAGTTCTGGAAGTCCACTCGAAATCATTTAAGGGAAGACATGAATCCAGCAGTAACTCCATGCAGATGGTAGAAGGATGTTCTTATTTTCCCTGTGAAAAGTGCAACGATACCTTTGAATGCTTCAAGAACTACCCAAAGTGCTGCCAGGACAGGCTAGGCACCATGGAACACTCGCTTCAAGAAAACATACCCTTGGAAAATAAAATTCAATCGAACGCAAAGCATGCTTCTGAAAAATATGTAAAGGTTGTTGTCCCAGGAGAAAAAAGCAGTGAGATTGATAGTTTGGAAGTAACACTAGAAAACATACCTATGGATACTAGGTTTGTCAACCTCTAGAGTATGTTTAATCAAATGCTCCAAGTAATAATTTAATTGCACCAGGCTTAACGAATGTAAAACTTTTCTAAGCACTACCCTATTTTTATACAGTTATTTTTTTTCCCTTATTACCCATGGGAGGACGAAGTAATGCAGCATAAATATGTTTAAAAGTGTTTTTGACTTTCATCATGTCCACAACCATGCCTATGTGCATTCAGAACAAATTGTGTACTACTGTTTCATTCGCTTCTGATTTTTTGAGTTTCAGAACTTACGTCCTTTGCTTCACAGAAGCAAACCACTTCATACTTGTGAGGCTTTTCTCCAAAGCATTAATCCTTCAGATGCTTGGTAAATACATTTTATATGCTGCATATTCAGCAAAAAGCTTGGTCTAGGTTGGATTTTCTGAGAGCCCTTTCAGAGAAGGTAATGTCCATTGAACTGTTAATAGTTCTACAAGGCATATGGTACCCCCCTCCTCCCCCCCTCCGAGGCTATGAACAGCTTTTTCCAATTTCAGCTTAGGCTACTGTTCACATCTCCTTTCTCATGCAGTTTTCTTTCTAGGAGAGGGAGTGGGAAATTTTCCTTTCTCTGGTACATTCCTGTGTTGCTCTTGGAGCACTTACAGTCAGTTCCACTCATGCATAAGTGCCCCAGCCTGGCCTTCCAAGATCAAACTTGTGAGGGGCCAGATGTTTCCTGTATTTCTGAACTTACAGCATGAGAAGAATTATAAGGCTATCATTACTTCTCTCAGCGAGGCATCTACTTCTCCCACAACAAAACTCAGAAGCTGAGCCACTTGGGACAAGGTGCGGAAGATACCGTGTTAGCTGCCCCTGGGCTGTAGTCAGGGAAGGAGCTTATCCACACACAAGAGGATCACCTTATACTCTGCCCACCCTGGAACTGGCACCCTGCTCTTAAAAACATTTCCTGTTACCATACTTAATTGAAGCAGGTAATTCGTGTCACTGAGTTGTCAGTGCCTGACCTGAAGAGAGATAGTGCCTGCCCCTCTAATAGCAAGACATGATTTGGGAAAGGTGGCTCTTGCCACAGGCCTGTTACTCTTTTAACCATCTGTCCCTCTCCCTCATAGCCGTTTTGCTTTGCAAAAGCTGGAGAAGGGGGTGGGATGAGAGATTTATATATAATAGTGACACATTCAGACTCTTCATCTAGGCAAAAAGCAATATAATCAAGCGTAGATGTATAGGATGGGGGATACCTGACTTGACATTTGAAAAGGACCCCAGGATTGGATCTCAGGATTATAAACTATTAGCTGCTGAACATGAGTTGATAAGGTGACGCGGCTTCAAACAAGGCTAATATTCTGCACTAATTATACCTCATCTGGAGTACTTTGTTCAGTTTTGAGTGCTGTGACACAAGAAGGTTGTGGATGAATCGGAAACGGTTCAGAGAGGAAGAATGGGTGGTTAGAGATGTAGAAAACAAGTTCTCTCAGAAAAGGTTGAAGAAACTGGGTATCTTTAGCAGGAACAAGAGAAGACTGAGGGGAACATCAAAGATTCAAAGGACTGATACATAATACTTGTTCTCTGGTGCCCTGGAAGGCAGGACTTAAGTTTATTTTAATGTTCAGCTGAAAACTGTCCTTAACAGTAGGAGCAGTTTGACCATGGAATCAGTTACTTGCAGGGGTGATGGGCTCTTCCTTGTCAGAAGCCTTGAAGGAAAAACTGAAGGTGCTCTAGGTTTGGATTTTCTCCTCACAAGGCCTCTTTGGTTTTAAGATTCTATTTGGTAGCCATTCAGAATCACCCAAGCAAATTGATACTGTCCACAATTTAAAAATTCGTTTAATATACTTTGTAAAAGAAGTGAATTTGATTTGTGGGAATTGTAGCTCTGGGAGGTAATGGGACATCTCCCAACAACTCTCAGCACCTTTAACAAACTACAACTCTCAGAATTCTTTGGGGGAAACACATGACAGTTTAAATTGGCATCACAGTGCTTCAAATGCATAGTGTGAATGTGGCCTAGAGCTGATGAATATGGAAAAATAATATCAATAAATATTGATATTACTATATTACATATAGTAATATGACTACGTGCTTTGAGGCTCCTTCTCTCTCCAGTACTGCACTAAAATGAAGACTATGGTTTGGATCCCAATTTTTGTTCCCATTAACAGAACAGAATTATTATTGGGGGGTGGGGTGGCTCCCCTGCCTGCTGAAGATTCCTGTGTGCCCTCCCCAAATCTCTTCCTGAGAGTTGAAGGGCTCTATGCAATAGAATGACACGGGGCGTGATTGGAAGGGGCATGGAAAATCAGCAACCTCCATCCATTAGCAAGTGTTTTCCATTTGGGTACCACTACCCAGTGGTGCCAACTTGAATAAAATATTGGGGGTGAGGGACAGGTAAGCCCTGTCCCACACAATCAGTCACATGACACAGTACCCACCCACCATTTGAATGGCAATGCCCACTAACTTTGGGAGGGCCTGGCTTTCTCAAATATTTTATGGGGAGGCGCGAAGGGAACCTAGACCCTAGGAGCTGGCTCCTATGGCAGAACTATTTGGATCTTGAGCACCCATAAATTTCACAACATAACACAACAAAGGGAAAAGTACTATAACTAAAGGGGTCACATGTATGTCTAGCGGCCCAAAACTACTGATCAAGCAGCCAGTGTTGTCCTGTTTTTCCATGTTTATAATCTAATAGAAAAACTATGGGCCAATATATTCTTTTGTCCATTTAAGCAACCACAGGACAGCAACTCAGCTGTGTAGCTGAGTGGAAGGAACTTTAAAGTATTATTAGCCATGTGCCAAAACACTTTTTTTCCTTGCTGTGGAGCTAACAGAACCAGAGAGAGCACTTTAGATGGGGAAAATCTATTGTGAGGAGAAGGGTTAAACCTTCTACCGGTGTTACTGCTCTAATGATATTTGGGAAAGACCCACTCATGGATCTCCTGCATTTTGTGTAATTTAACCTTAATAATATTAGGTATTCCCACGGGCTTTAACATTCCTGATGTAACGTATATACAGCCAATTGTGGTATTATGCTTTACTTCAGATGGAAGGAGAAGAGGAATTTTAAAACAGGAAGATATTTGAGGCCTCAGAAATGTGATATTAGGAAGGCAGGGAGCTTTTAACCAAAGTGTTTAAATTAATTTGCAGATCAAATGGGATTTCAGCAGAAGACTTCCAAGTCACAACCATGAAAATGCTTTTTTGTACTGAGCTCTGTGACTTAATTATGTGTCTTTGTTCTTAAAACAATCACTACCATATATGCAGTAGCCACTGCAAAACTCTGGAACAAGATATTCACTAATCTGCTTGCATTTGCATACTAGATGGTTTTTAAGGGACATGGGTGGCGCTGTGGTCTAAACCACTCAGCCTCTTGGGCTTGCTGATCGGAGGGTCAGCAGTTCAAATCCATGTGACGGGGTGAGCTCCTGTTGCTCTGTCCCAGCTCCTGCCAACCTAGCAGTTTGAAAGCACATCAGTGCAAGTAGATAAATAGGTACTGCTGTGGCAGGAAGGTAAACAGCATTTCCATTGTGCCAGAAGTGGTTTAGCCATGCTGGCCACATGACCCGGAAAGCTATCTGTGGACAAATGCCAGCTCCCTTGGCCTGAAGCGAGATGAGCGCAGCACCCCATAGATGGACTTAAGCATCCAGGGGTCATTTACCTTACTAGATGGTTTGTTACATTATAAAATTATAAAGTTAAACTCTTGTTTTCTAATGGGTAAATCAGCTTGATTTAATACAAAACTCGTTCTGTAATGCTGCAGATTTCTCCCTGTTTTCAAATAACTCTCTGCAGATTCCATTTGCTTGTGTTTTTAATTAGCTGCTGCAATTGCCTGTTTTGTCAAAGTTGATATAAATTTTATATTATAAAGCAAAAAAGAAAAGAAAAATAAATCCAAGTTTATCAAGCAAACTCTGGAAATGTGTTGTTACTGGCTAACTCAATCTCTGCTGAGCAGTAGTGAGATTCCAGGGGTCTTGGCAGTGAATCAGGGACGGGTGGTGCTGTGGTCTAAACCACTGAGCCTCTTGGGCTTGCCGATCAGAAGGTTGGCGGTTCGAATCCCCGCGACGGGGTGAGCTCCCGTTGCTCGGTCCCTGCTCCTGCCAACCTAGCAGTTAGAAAGCACGTCAAAGTGCAAGTAGATAAATAGGTACTGCTCCGGCGGGAAGGTAAACGACATTTCTGTGCGCTGCTCTGGTTCCAGTGTTCGTTGTGCCAGAAGCGGCTTAGTCATGCTGGCAACATGACCTGGAAAACTGCGGACAAACGCCAGCTCCCTCGGCCTGTAAAGCGAGATGAGCACTGCAACCCGTCGTCTGCAACTGGATGTAACTGTCGGGGATCCGTAACCTTTTGGGAGTGAACCAAGGTTTGTGTTCCTTTGGAATGAGGCACAGTGGAAGCTGGTGTCTTTATGAAATATGGTTTATTTTACACATATTTGCAGCTTGATGGAGAGAGTGAAGAACATTAAAGACAATATGGAGTGTCTCTCATTGCTTCTCTCAGCACCAGCAAGCTTGGGTCCAAAACAGCAGCCAGCCCTGCTCCCAGGTCTCTGTGTGTAGCCTCACCCACCCAGCTAATGCATGGAGTTCAGGCCCCTCTTTTCTCCTTCCTGAAAACCATTGTTCAGAAACCTTAGTTTCAAAGGACACCTTTTTTCCTGTGGTGACATAACCCCCCCCCTGTTATCCTTGCAACCTCCAGGGTAGAAATTGGGATGGCCTGTAGCAGTATATCTCTACACATATCATGAGGAGTACCACTATATCCAACATTATTGCTACGGTAAGAGAACATGGGAGATCTTGCATGTGGGATTGCAGCATATATCTGAAGTCCTATGTACACTTTCCTGGGAGTAACTGCCTTGAACGCAGTGGGGTTTACTTCTTAGTAAATATGCACAGGATTGAGCTACAAGTCCCACTGATTTCAATATAAGATTTAATCATGTGCTTAAATGGCACCAATTATGGGATGCAACCCCATAAGCAGCCAATTTTAGATGAATCTGATTCTGAACAAAATTGACTTCTAAAACAACAGGTTTACCATTGGTGTGCTACCTTTTTGCAGGTTACATTTTTCCAAGTACACAACTCTGCAGGAGACTTGCACATCTGAATGCTGTAGAGAGGCTGATGTGTGCCTTTTCACTTTCACAAATTCAAATGAGAAGTACTGCCCAAAACTTCCCAAAACATTGTTTGATGTGAAAATAGCACTTATTCCATGCTGCCCCGTCACACACAGTTCAAATAATGAACTCCAAATGACATATAATTGTTTCCCCAGTCCTGAGAGAGAACAGAACTTTGATTCTCACACAAGTATCAGGCAGCAAAGTTACAGTTGTGAAGCCCGGCATCCGATGGATCCTCAGACATTCCTGGCGCAGCCCAGCAACATTTTAAAAACAGTTTAATCAGGGACACTGCATTAACTGCTGCTGTCTACCACAATGGTTGTATGCCATTGACAAGAGATCTGAGCAGCTGCTGGACAGGCACAAATATACTGTATTGAAATTATGTATTTTAAAGTTCTGTTCTTATAGGCATAACATAAAACCATTACAAATCCATCAGGCTAGAACTTTGCAGCAGAAGTCTACGGCCCCACGCAACAGAATGACCAAGAGATTGCTCAAATGCAAGCAATACACATCACTACGGTATGTAAAGAGAATCCCTGCCCCATTGTAATACCAATTCAGTCTAGAGTCTGAAGTTACCTAACTGTACCACTGGCGCTGTGGTTAAACCACTGAGCCTAGGGCTTGCTGATCAGAAGGTCGGCGGTTCGAATCCCTGTGACGGGGTGAGCTCCCGTTGCTTGGTCCCAGCTCCTGCCAACCTAGCAGTTCGAAAGCACGTCAAAATGCAAGTAGATAAATAGGAACCGCTACAGTGGGAAGGTAAACGGCGTTTCCATGTGCTGCTCTGGTTTGCCAGAAGCGGCTTTGTCATGCTGGCCACATGACCTGGAAGCTATACGCCGGCTCCCTCGGCCAATCATGCGAGATGAGCGCGCAACCCCAGAGTCGGTCACGACTGGACCTAATGGTCAGGGGTCCCTTTACCTTTACCTTTACCACTGGTCATGGCTTAAGGATGACATGACTAGTTTTCCTTTGGATTGCGGCTCTAGGTAGCTGGTTTCCTACAACAGGTCCTGTCCTTGTTTACCCAGAAGTAATCCTACTTGTTCAGCTTCCTAAGCAAGTGTGTGTACAGGACAGCATTCCTAGTACAGAAGTAGGGCTTCCCCATTGCTGAGTATGGAAAAGGATATAACTTTACATTTGCAGATCTTTCATTACCCTCTTTTGTACACACAGCTTTTTAAAAAGACTCATACAAATATATTTAGTGTTTACTTTTACTTTTATTTTATTGGCTCTTGTGGCAGCTTATAAAAATAAAAAAGTCAAAGAGAGGAATGCAAATAATATGTGCATTATGGTTCCTGATAATCAAGGAGCAAGTTTTTTGTCTGTTTTTGGTTACAATTGGACACAATTTTGAATCAAGATGGCAGACTGAACATTTAAAAATCACATTGAAATGTTACACTGATTTCAAAATAGCGCCAATTTCCCCCCCCCCTTTTCTTATAATTCCTGAGCAACTACAGGTAGTTTTAGCTAGTAAAACCATACATGATCTGTGTATGTCATCACTACATTGATAAATTGTTGTTATGCCAACATTTCCTTTAAACAACAGACAAGAGGACCTTCCATGAAAACCTGAATTTAGAGAAAAGTATCATTTTGCCTAATGTTAACAGATTTTACAATTTTTTAAAAAATCAGAATCTGTGTTTTTCAGAATTGTTTTGTAACATGAATACCTGGAGCATGAGAAAGAAGTATTTTCTTGTCTGGGCCATTTGGGCTCCACTTTGGTAAGGGCTGTGCCATGCTGCAAATGCCTCTAAATAACCATAGCAGCAGATTTATAGTTGTTCCTCATCCCTTACGAATAAGTCATTATTAAATTACGCAGGCCCATAGGAGCCTCGCAGTACATACCTATATATGTCTACTCAGAAGTAATTTATAACTCAATTTCAAGGGGGCTTATTCTCTACTAAGTGGGTCTAGGATTGCAGCCTTAGGCATTTTTGCAAAGTGAAATAAGTTTTCCGCTTGCATCAGATCCTGGAGCTCTTTTGCTGGGCCACCCTTCCCCATTCACTGCTATATGTCAAAAGCTTGTCAAGCCCCTTCACTAGCTTTATTCTCATAGTCTCCCAGAAAGGTTACCCTGATGAGGTTCCAGTTGGCCCTCAACTGCAGCTCTGCAACATAAAGAATGTAAGTTTATTTATTTTTTTAATGAAGGCTGGGATTCTCTGGATTCTAACAAGCGCCTACGGGATATACAGCAAGTTGCTTTCCCTAATTTATGCAATTTGGAAAGTGGAACATTAATGCAATTTGGAGAGTGGTGCATGAGTAGTCACGGATGCTTTCTTAATAATTGCATTTATCTATTGCTTCTGAAGGAGCAGCACAGCAGGTATATTATTATTATTATGTTCTCCTGATTTCAAAACTGAGGCTAAGAGAGATCAATGCAATCCTATGAATGGTCTCAGAACTACTCCCTATTTAGGATATGAGCCTAAGACTACTTAGTTCATGGCTGAGGGAGGGTTTGAAGTGGAGACTTTTGGGTTTGCAGCTCACACTCTGACCCAGATCTAGATGTTTGACCAAGATCTAGAACTGACTTCTGTACTGTAGTTATTTTGGGAAGGAGTGGGGGTGGATTTCAAAATAGCTATGGATGGCACTGGGAGCTCTAATTCTGAAGGGCAACATGGCATACAGCACCATCAGCTTGCATGTGCCAATATTAGAAACTCGGAGACAGCTCTCTGAAACAGATGGACTTTTAAAATGGATGTCTGCATGCTGAGATAAGGTCAGAAATAATGAGCTGGTTCTGAACGGAGGCTATGTATTAGCAGCTTAAAATGCAGCAAGACCATTTCCCCCAGTGTATCTCAGGTTTGCACACTGTTGTACACACCAGAGAGGGGGCAGGGATGTCTCCACCCAATGCACATTACCTGTGTAGTTTCCCCACCCTCGCAACCCCCTAATTGCTTTTCACTTCTATTTCAGTGGTTCCGAAACTCCCACTCCCCCCCCCCCAAAATTGCTGAGTGTCTTGATGAACCATAGAAATGATTCCCCCCCCCCCACCGAGTGTTATAACAGTTGTAATTCCATTGAATTCAAATTGTAAAAAGACCTCTTTGGAGGTCTTTAAGCGGAGGCTTGACAGCCATCTGTCAGGAATGCTTTGATGGTGTTTCCTGCTTGGCAGGGGGTTGGACTGGATGGCCCTTGTGGTCTCTTCCAACTCTATGATTCTATGAAAATATAAGATATAAGCAATACAAATACAATTAAACATAATACATATTTGCTGTGATGGATTTTCCAGCTTTCATTTTCAATCACAAATCCACAGACATGTCAAGAACCACCCAAATAAAGCTCATGGACTAACATACATAGTTATGGAACCCCTGACCTATTCCATTTCAGCAGGCCAGTAATATATGGGATATTAATTAGGCTATTTATTTGTGATCACATCATTCTCCCTTTAAATCTATGTTTGGCAGAACAACCTAAAAAAGTGTGCCAATTTTTGTTCTTGTTAAAGCTGTGTATTATGAGACAATTGTAACCCTGAATAATAACGACATATGTTAGTCATGCCTAATAAAATGTAGCTTGGGTTGCAAAATGGAACATCTTTCCTTTTTAAGGAAATTGTAGGAACAATCTGGTTTCAGTTATCTTCATAAAGGACTTGAGCAAAAATACAGAATAATTGTAATTAGGAGATGCACGGAACGATTATTTTTAAAAAATGATTAAATATCCCGCACTCATAGCAATATTTAATAAGATTTCTGTTGGTCTGAGATGAGAGGGTAGGATCATGGATAATACAAAACAAATATCCTTAGCATAACAATGGAGCCAGTTACAAAGCATTGAGCCCCCTAAGCAATTTTGTATATACAACATTGCATTAAGCAGCAGGAGGTTGCAAACTGTTGTGATGTGAGCAGCACATGTCATGTTAATAGCATGCACAATAAGATGCACCACAGGGTGGTCCAGTGTGTGGCCAAAGGGGCACATGCGGCTCTCAGTGCCTTTTTTTAGTGGCCCTCAGCAAAATTTGGCAACCCCCCCCCCCCAGGTCTTTGTGCTGCCTTCCCAAAGCTGGGAAAGTGCTAAGTAGGCTTTTGGATGGAGGCAAGAGGACTAGGACCCTGTCAGAGCCCTCAAGCCTGCTTCCCAAAGCCCAGAGCCTCACTTTTACTCAGTTTTTGGAAGGCAGGACGAGGGCAGGGGAAGCATCAAATGTTGTTGAGGGCCACAAAAAAGGTATCAAGGGCTGCATGTGTGCTGGACTACCCTGGTCTAGGCAATGGCTCTTGGCCTAAGCACCATGATCAGCATCCAAAAAGAATGGGCTGGGATGCAAGAGATACAACTAAGTGAAGGTACTCTCTTTGCAAACAAGTGGGCCTTACACCCCTCCTCACCTAGCTGTAGATAAAGAACAATAGCTGGTGTTTTGGGTGAGCTGTGCTAGAAGCAGGCAGAAGCTAGAGAGACAGAACCATGCTTGATTTATGCTGGAATCCAAAGCCGTGACTAATGGGGAAGCAATACCATTTGGGGTGTTAATGCTGTGAGTCCTTTCACCTTAGGTTTAGGTTGCTTATAATTCTAAATAAACCATATATTCTAAAGACACCACAGTCTCCACTTTCCCTCATTCCAAGGAAACCAAACCCTGGCTAAGCTCTTGAAACCCCTGGAATCTCTCACCATTTGGAGACTTGGGCAGCATGTAACATTAACAATATACTGTAAAGCTTACCAGAAACAACTCTTCTCCAACTTCTAGCTGTGCTGTAACTTCGGAAGTCAGGAGAGGGACACTCTGGCTTGTTTGTTCTTTGCAAATGACATGTGGAAACAGCTGTGGATGAAAAAGTCTGGCTAAATTAAAAAATAGTATTATAGCTAGAGGGGTTGCGGGATCCACATGTTGTTTGACTCCCAACTACCTTCAGCCCCAGTCAGCATGCCCAATGGCCAGGGGTGATGAGAGGACCCACAATATATGGAGGGCCACAGGATTCCCAGTCTATGTAGTGCACATCTGAGAAATAGATTCTGGAACAAGTTCTTAATAGTAATTATTATTCTCAAAAAAATTCCCTACTCCGTTATATTTTCCCCAGCTCACTTAAAGCTCACTAATTTTTCACGAAGAAAGCTTCAAAATATACATTCTCCAAATCTGATAAACGGCAATGAGAAATGCCCCATTTATTTTTGTACACTTTTGATCAGGTCCCAACAAGTACTCCTGAAAGCCTTTCAGATAAGAGAAGTCTGATAGATCATCATGCTTAAAACTGCCTTGTGTTCTCAAGGGTGCTTGACTTCTTGTTTGTCTTTGGCAATGAACAGGGGAGAGCATGCAAAATGAATTTAGTTGGAGCATGACACTACTCATTTTCAGCAAGATGTTTATTATGCTTGTCTTCCTTTTTCTGGAGAGATGCACTGTGTGTGAAAGTGAGGATTCATGTGACTTGATTTTGAACTTGTTATTAATCTTATCCAGATGGTCAACTGAGAGAGGTTTGCAAAAAGGTTATATATATATAAGAACCAGGAGACACTGACCATGAAAGCCAGAAAAAATATGGCATGAATATTTAGTTGTTCAAAACTTGGGAATTAACTGTGACAGTTAGAGGCTATAAGTGCTAGAAATTGTGCTAAGGGCATGGAAACTAGCTATTTCCTAAATTCCAGTAGTCATGATTCTTGTGATTGCTGTAATTTGATCTGCCATGTAATGATTTTGCAGTCTTGCTAAATTAAAGAGAGGTCCTTCAGTGGAGTTGTGTTGATTTATATCACAATTGTATGTTGTATTTTCCACATTTTTTTGGCCCAACGAAAGGAAAAACACTCAAAAGGAATGTTGCAAAGAGACACATCCTGGTACAAATGTATGCATCAATTGAAAAATTGATACATACACACATAGCCCTATTTGGTATTCATACCAATAAACAATCGTGTGGAGTAGGGGATACTAAATCCAGCTCTTCCGCCTGAATTAGCTCAGTGCTAGCACATATTCTCTAACAGAGCTACATGTGTAACAACAACTATAAACACAGCACCTATCTCCATTGGCCGGTTATTCATCCACCTAGGAATATGCCCACAGAAGTGTCCTTTGTGAGCATATACCTCCTAACTTGATCAGGCACCAGTGTCCAGAAGGGCCGAAAGAGAAAATCTTATGCAGAAATAAGCAAACAAAAAACAAAACACACAACCCCCCCCTCAAACCCAAACCCAAAGCTTTCTGATCTACAGGTGGCCCTTCATCAGATACTTTGTGTGTATCTTGAATATAAGTTCTGGGATCCTCATAGGCTGTGTACACACTACTACACCTTTAAAGTAGATTCAAGACACTTCCCCACCCCCTTTAAGAATTCTGGGCACTCTAGTTCACCTGTCACATAGTTACAATTCCCAGCAACAAACTACATTGCCCAAAATTCTTTGAGGCATAGGTAGGAGCCAACTCCCAGGAGCCAAGGGAGCTCTGCTCTACCAATAAAATATCTGAGGGGGTTCCCCCCCCCAAAGTTGATGGACATTGCCATTGAAATGGTGGGCATGCATTGCATCGTGTGATCCGTTATGGATGGTAAGGGTTACCTGGGCCCCCCAATGTTTTGTTCTAGTTGGCACCCCTGCTTTGAGGTGAAGGATGTGCTTCAAATGTGCTTTGTGTTGTGTACACAGCCATAAGCAGCAGATCAGGCAGCAATGCTGTTTTTCGTGGGGGAACATGTGAACCTTCACAGTCTGAAGGGGCATTGCTGAGGCACGGATTACCAGCTCAATAGCTGGATCTGATCTGTATTCGTCACTACAGATTATTTATTTATTTAGGACAGCTCATGGTTATATACATATTCCTAATTTATAATACTTACAAGCAACAACCACTCAGTCACATAGCAGACTAACGAACGCAGGGACTAAACCTAGCAACAAGCCTACATGCTAACTCTGTCCTCATATGTACCCAGAAAACTCTGCTACAGGATCTAGTAATATCTGCTACAACACTGATTATTCACTTTCAGATGGAATACATGCTATCACCTGCCAGCCTGCATTAAACAGAATACAAAGATACAAGTCAAAAGTGTAAGACACAAATCTGACAATGTAAATGCTAATATCAAGAAAGCATGGTGAGACGATTTCAGCATCCCAGTACACACCAAAACTGACCTGAAAGTTGCCAATTTTTTAAACAAAGGATTTTCAGAGGGAGATTCTGGCACGGAATGGCTGAATTTAAGCGTATTAAGTACTTTGGCAAAATATTAACAATATTTATTTAAGATTATTATTATTACATATATATCCAACCTTCCCTCCAAGGAGCTCAAAGTGCTTCTCCCCATTTTCTCATCACAACAGCCCTGTGAAGTAGGTTATTCTTGCCTAATGCCATCATGTGGTGGTAGTGGGATTTATTTGGGAAACAATGGATCCTGGGCTGGCTCAGCCCTACCCATTCCCTGACTCCAGAAACCCCTGACTTCATATCAACTTAGCTTTGTAGCCAATTGAAACAAACAGCCCATAATTTATATAAATTCCACTATTCATGCAACAAGGAAGGGTGAGAAATCACAGTGAAAGTGTCATAATTCAGCGCCATGTAGAGATGGAAAGAGTGATTCTTAAATCTGACAAGATTATCTTATTGTTTCTTCAGTGTTCTATTGTGGCCACTTCACATAAGATTAATTTCCTTCAGTGAAGACACTTCTATGTAGGAAACTGCAAGAATCGTAGGTGAAGATTGATCACAGGTGACAAATCCATGTGCATCTATTTCATTATACACACTGTGCTATGTGTGTGGTAAAATACCTGCCAGATATTTAATGCAGGGTGAAGCAGACCCCAGCCTTCTAGTGCTCCGAGGAGCACAAAATGCTATTAATAGAAACACTGCTTCTGAATAGATGTGGATAAAAGCTGAATGAATTGGCTACCAGGAAAGGCCTTGCCTCTTTCATGTTAAGGAAGGTTGTATTTTCTCTCCTCCCACTCGCGAATTTAAAGGTTGCCTTCCGGTTCTTGCATTACTTTTATCCACAACGTGTACTCTGCTGGAGGAACATTTCAGGCAGGCACGTGGAGCCACCTGTCACTCGTGTCGGACTGTGGTTGCTGAGTGAACGTCACAGCCTATGAAGTCAAGGCACATGCTCACCTCAACCTACATTTCTCCTCATGGATAATTAATAAGTGTTCTTAGTAGAAAAAAAGTTATTTATACCCTGCATCTCACTTGCATGTCAGTGAAATCTCACGTGTAGGCAATTATGGGATACTGTCATGAGCACCCAGAGATGTCTGCTCTCAGTGGAAATAAAAGCCTTCAGGAATTTGCTTTCTTTTTTTAGCACTCCGCTAGGGACTAGCTGATGATATCCAATTGCAAAGCTCACGTGGCGTTGGGAAGTACGAAGGATGTTGCAGATGAGAAACTTTAGAGCCGTGTTTAGAATAAATGAGTGCATCTTGTCTGATGGTTCTCTTTCCAGGTTTTCAAGGAATAGGTTGTATATAGGGCTGATGTGGCCTCAGTGGCTAGAAATGTCCTTTACCAGCTGTGCCTCGTATGACAGCTGCAACTGTTCCTGGACTGAGAGAGCTTGACCGCAGTAGTTCAGGAACTGCTGACTTCAATGCCATTGCCATTATCAGAGAACAAGGGAGGTGTTCATGGTGAGTCCTGGCACCTCTTTAAAAAAAGGGGGTGGTGGAGGAAAAATGGCACTGCGCATTACCATCCCTTTTGAACATAGCTGTCAAGTTCTCCCTTTTTAAAAGGGAAATTCCCTTATGCTGAATAGGCTTCCTCGATAGAAAAGGGAAAAGTTGACAGCTATGCTTTTGAATGAACTTACAGGGCCTTACAAAAGTGAGTGCTGCCATACACAGATCCCAATAGATAAAACCTCTGATTTCTTCAATGAAAAACAGATCCCCCTGCTCAAAATTCCAGAATGTCTATTATCTCCTCTTAGTGCAGAGTAGCCAGAGGACCTTGGATTGCAGAACTGTCTGTGTCAGTTTCTATCTCCCTCCTGTCCTGTCGCATCATTTCTTACGGTTGCATTTCTTATTAGCAGCACAAGATTAAGGAGGGCTGCATATTACAAAAATGATTATCAAACTATATGGATCTGATCTTCATTTGTACGTGCTGACAATAATATTGCTTTGATAAATGCAGATTACTGCAAGTTTTCAAAGGTAAAACAAAACATATTGTTATTTATAAAACTTTGGAGTACACTACAGTATGTTAAAATGGTGACATCTAGTGGTAGTATAAAATATTAGCAATGCTTCCAAACCTAGCTGCCCAGTTTCTGTGATGTTTCAGTCTGTTCTTCCCTCTCCTAATTAGAAAAGGTAGATTGATCAGATTGACATCTTAAAAACTGCTTACCCCTCTTCAAGTATTCAAAATGGGGTTAATTAAACACATGACAGGAAAGCAGTGGGAATGAGCGAGTTAATTCTTGTCTAGCATTAGGGGTAGGGTTGCCAGACTCCATAGAGGACAGGGCTTCAGTGCCTTTAATTGCCCTACTCTCTTTTGAGTCTGGAAACCATAAAGAGAAACCAGCAGACCCTTTGCTTGGAAATTAAACAAAGGGTCTGCTGGTTTCTCTTTAAGGTTTCCAGACTCAAAAGAGAGCAGGGCAATTAAAGGCACAGAAGTCCTGTCCTCTATTTAGTCTGGCAACCCTAGTTAGGGGCCTGTCTTCAGTGGGGAAACTTTTCTATCTGTGGGGGATCCATACACATTTTCTGTTGTTGATTATAGTCATGCTTAGGCATTCACCTGCACACATATGGTGTTACAATAGAAATGAGAGCAAAGGCACTCATGCAAGTCCTATCTCCAACATCCTTGGGCACACAAAGTGCTTGTCAGGCCTTTGTGTATTTACCACTAAGATATGAAAAGGGGTTTGAATCTGTTGAATCTCCCTGAAATCAAAACCCTGATAGCACAGGGTCACTTCTTATGGGAAAAGTAAAAAAAAAGTATGACAAGTGGGGTGCCACAGGGTTCTGTCCTGCACCCACTGTTGTTCAGCTTCTTTATAAATGAAATAATTGAAGGGATGTTCATCAAATTTGCAGGTGACAGCAAACTGGAAGGGGTAGCTAATACCTTTTGAAGACAGAAATAGGATTCAAGGTGACATTAGCAGACTGGAGAAGTGAGTCAAAAGTAACCAAATGAATTTCAATATGGACAAATACAAGGTTCGGCACTTAGGCTGGAAAAATCAGCGAGCGGCAAAAATATAAGATGGGGGAAATCTGGCTTGCCAGTGGTATATGTGAAAACCTTCTGGTTTTCCATTGCATCCTCGCCAGTCAGTGAGCTTTGCATACTCATGCATACTGAGTAGGCCTATGCTTAGTCCTCACCTTCTAAGGTTTTCTTTTCCCCATTCCTTTTTTTTAAAGTTGCTTTTAGTGCCTCTGCAAAATCTTGTGCCGGGACCTGCTTCCAGGCTCCCCACAGGCATCTGGTTCGCCAATGTGAGAACGGGATGCTGGACTAAGGGCTGATCCAAGCAGAGCTCTCCCTTCGTCCCCGGTTCCGCATTAGCCCGGGTAGCGGGCCGGCGCGCGCTTCCTTCCTCGCTTCCAACCCGCGTGAGCGGCGCGCGCTCCTCCCCATCACCCCCGCCGCCCCCCGCGCGACACGGAGTTCTGCAGTTCCCCTTCGTCACGCCGTGGAGCTCCCCCCCCCCCGCGCGCCCCCGCCCCGCACTTTCCCTCCACCGCCGCAGTCCGAGAGAGACCTGCTCGTGGGAGGAGGCGGGCGGGCCTCGGGAAAAGGGCAAGAGCAACAAGCCGAGCGGAGAGAAAGCGGCTAGGGATGCCCGTACGGCAACCTCTCCCAGCCTGCGGCAGGATGGCGAGGCGGGCAGCGTCGGCCAAGGAACCAGCAGCGGGGGTTTCCGGTGGGCTGAGAGGACCCAAACGGCAGCAGCTTCCCCTCGGGAGGTGTTACTGAAACAACCCTCCTTCCCGCCCCACAGGGGGAGCGCCAAGTTCGGACTACAGGGAGGTGGGGGCGGCCTAAAGGGACCCAACGACACCCCCCTCCCCACTTCTCTCGGCGTCTCTCACCTGCGCCATGAAGCACCGCCCCTTCACGGCTGTGGGCGCTCGCCCTTTCCCTTGACGCCTCCCCTTGGGGTGGCGCGCGCTGCCCCCCTTCCCGCCTTCCGCGGCGTTCTATGCCCCCCCCCCCCGCCGCCGCGCCGGACCTTCGAATGCCGGACCTCCTCTCCGTCCCCAGGTTGGCCCATCCTATGTGGGATAACCTCGCCCCGCTGACCATGCCTGGGAGTCCGTCCCCGCTGATGGGGCTTCCTGCTCTCCTGAGGCCTCGCTCTTGGCTTCGCGGTCTGTCTTAGCAGCTGGTTTGGCTTGGCATCCAGTCCGTGGGCAGCCTGTTTTTTATTTATTTTTTTATTTTTGTGGGGGTGGGGTTTGCACCTTCAAGCCTGGGAAGCGCAGCCGCCACTTGCAGCCTGGGGGAGGGAGGGGGGTGGCCTGCCTCTCTGCCCCGGAATAGGAGGATGTCTCTTTTCACGAAGGCGCTGAGAGTCTCCAACCGCTCGATCTTCGTCTTCCTCTTCTTCTTTTCCTTCTCCTCCTCTTGCCTGTATTTCATTTATGTGGCTCCCGGAATAGGTAAGAAGGGATCCCCGGCTTGCGTTTTTTCAAGGTCGGTGGGTGGGATTAAAGGGCATGTCATTCCAAAACGGCTCCAAGGATTCACTAGGGACTTGGTTCATTCATACATGTGCACATGGGCGTACCCAGGATCAAAACTAGGGGGGGGCAAGGGGAGGGTCCAAGGCACGGAAGGGGAGGGGCCACAAAGTGGGCGGGAACAGCGAACTCGCGCTCCGCCGGGCTGTGCCCCTCCCTAGAAGCAGGGCTGGTGGGCGGAGGCGGAGCCCAGCGGAGCGCGAGTTCAGCGTTCCCGCCCGCCGCGCCGCGCTCCCTGGTTCCCCGCCGCGCTTGGCCTTGCCTGAGGGCGCGCCGGGGAGCTGGAGGGAGGGTGCGGCGCGGTGCGGCGGGAATGGCGAACTCGCGCTCCGCCGGGCTGTGCTCCGCCTCTGCCCACCAGCCCTGCTTCTAGAGTAGGGCAGCTGCCCTAACTTGCCGAATGGTGGGTACGCCCTTGCATGTGCACATCGTTTTGTTTTTGTTTTCTCTCCTCACATGCGATGATTTGGAGCTGAACTGGATGTTCTCCATTGAGAAAACATTGTGTTTGAAATTGTACTAGGAGCCGATGATCAAAAAGTCTATGTTGTTTGATCCTGTGGTGGCTGATCTCACACTTGCAAGTCATTATTACCTGATGCTGCAGGTATTGAGTGAGAAATGCACAAGTGTGAACTCATGAATTGACTTGTTACACTCATGCAGTTTCATTGTGTTGGATGAATGACAAAGCATATTGTGGTCAAACATACCTGTGTGTACACAGTCAATAAATGCGTTTTGGAAGTACATATGTTTTCAAAGGGATGGATTGTTCTTGTCCTTATGTTGTGAGAGATGCACACTTGTCTGTAATGATAACATGCTATTACAGGAGTTGGGCTTTTAACAAAAGAAAATACCAGTTTTACCTGCATTCCGTTTGGTTATTCTTGTTGGTGATGAAATCAGATCCTATCTTCTGCTCATTATCACACTTGAATATGTAAGACTTGGGAGTGTGTTGGACAGTGCTTGTGACATAGTTTCTAATGAGAACAGCCCATGCAAATATGCTGAGAGAGCTTTGGATAATTTTACATTTTATTTCTATAAAGCCTGAATGCTTCTCAGCCTTTCCACACAAATACTCTATAGCAGTCATTTATAAACAATTCCTCCTACCAAAAATATTGTGGCCACACCTACTACATTAATCCACTTGTAGATGATTTGAAAACTTCACTTGGTCCACATTGCAACAGCAGTATTACTGGGTGGAGTTCCATTTAGATCTCACACAACTCCTGTTTTAAAACAGCTGCACTGGTTGCCATTTCACTTCTGGGCTCAATTCAAGGTACAGTCGTACCTTGGTTGTTGAATGCCTTGGAACTCATACATTTCGACTCCTGAATGATCGAAAACCGGAAGTGAGTGTTGTGGTTTTGGGAAGCTGAACGTTCAGCACGGCTTCTGATTGGTCTGCAGCCAATCAGAAGCCACGCCTTGGTTTTTGAATGGTTCTGGGAGTCAAACGGACTCCTGGAATGCATTCTGCTCGAGAACCAAGGTACGACGGTACTCTCATTAGTTCCTAAATTCCTAAATCAGGGACGGTGCATCCTGTTTCACTACTTGAGGTGAAATGGGAAGTACCACTTCGCCTTGCTGCTGCTGCTGCTCCTGGCACCACCTACCTGGCTCCTGCTGCCCTATCTGCTCTGCTGCCACCATGCGCCCTGCCTCATCTGCCACGGGCGGAGAAATGGCACTGCCATCAGTACCGATTTGGGACAAGATCACAATAATTTTGGGAAAGATCTTGCCCAAAATGGCTTCAATTTTCCCCCAATTCAGCACCGATGGTGGAAGTGGCAGGGCAGGGAGTGCTGCCTGGGAAGCTTCTGCCGCCTGAAGCAGTGGCTTCACCTGCCCTGCCTGGGCCAGCTCTGCCCTAAATGACTTGGGCACCAAATATCTGAAAGATCACATCCATCCCTACAGACCCCCTTCAGGTGTTAAGATCAGGTGAGGGGCCATATTGGTTCTGGGTGTAGTATCCCAAGAGAGGACATTCTCTGTAGCAGCGCCTAAGTTGTGGAACTGTCCACAGAGGTGCATCCAGCATCTTGTATAGCTTTTGGTGAGTGCTGAAGGCATACCTGTTTAACCTGGCTTTTGACATATTAGATGAGGGTCTTTTTAAAGAGGGGGTGCACCACTCTCTCCTTAAAGGGAATTGCTTTCTCTCCCTTCTCCAATGAAGTACAGTATTTGTCACTCCCTGGATCCACCCTGTCAATCCCCTAAGGCAGTGGTGGCCAAACTTGGGTCTCCAGCTGTTTTGGGACTACCATTCCCAGCATCCCTGACCACTGGTCCTGTTAGCTAGGGATGATGGGAGTTGTAGTTCAAAAACAGCTGGACACCCAAGTTTGGCCAACACTGCCCTAAGGCTAGCTCTAAGAAGCTAAGATGGGCCACCTTCTTGCAGTACAGTAATCTAAACTGATCCAGCATAGATGGAACTGACAGTGCTCTAGATGCCTCCATTGGACTGGCTCCAACTCTGACATTCAGGTTTTAACTCTAGTCACCAATCCTCCTGTGTCATCACAGATAGGTACCTAAAATACCAAGGTGATCAACATGCCAAACAGTAATGGCAAGGGCATTCATGAGAGATTGTTTTGGTGGTTCTATTTCTCATCATTCTACAGTGAGACAAGAGCCTTGAAAGGGGCACCAGCCATGTCAATCAGAAAATCCCCCAGGGCACTCAGGAATCCATCTGGTTTCATTGGACTCTGAGGGTGAACTAACCCTTGTGGAGTGGAGTTACTACATTTAGCCCAACTAGAGAATGATCCACCCATGACAACAGACTTACAGCAAGCCCCCAACCTGCTCTGTGGCAAGGCTAGGTTGAGAGTATGTCCACCCACATTTGTTGGACCACTGATGCAGTGAGACAGCCCCATGGTTGTCACAGAGGCCATGTTGTCCTTAGCTGGACCATTTGAAGCAGCCTTAGCCTGAATATTAAGTTTCCCACCACCCACCACAAAAGGGTTCCGCAGCACCACATGTCAGACAAGCGCTGCCAGTTCAGTTAGGAAGGTTGAAGAACAGTGGGGTGGATGGCATACAAAAAATACCCCCTCTCTCTGGCCGAACACCACAAATTAGACTACAGACCTGCAGTAGAGGATAACAAACGTCAGGAGAACATCCACTAGTTGACACTAACAAAAATTAAAAAATGGACATAAACTACCTTCAAATAGAAGTGATTACTTCAGACCTAAATTTGTTTCCAATTTGAATCCAGACCTAAATTTGTTTCCATGTTTACATTCAGGATAATAATGATGGATTACAGGAGATCTAAAATGACATGGACCAAACTTACACATGTCCAACTAGTTTATGTGATATTTTGCATTCTTGATACTAGCATTGACATTTCAGCTAGCCGAAAACACAGTTTGAGTTCTTCTTACAATTTATGTTACAACAAAGGCTGCTTTGGGTAAATAATATTTTTATGTACAGTTGGGCCTGATTCATATCCAGCTTTGCATGGTTGTCCTGTGGCATGCCAGTAGCCACATAAATCAAGCAACAATATGTTTTTTTCTCTTGGGAAGAGATAATGCATAAGAAGGAATCATGACAGTGGGTTGGCAAACTTATTATGCAGGTTTCCTATAAGCATCTGGTTGACCACTGTGAGAGCAGGATGCCAGACTAGATGGACCCTTTGGCCTGATCCAGCAGGCTCTTTTCATATTCTCATGCTTCCTCATTATAATGCCACTGTTGTATTATGATACAGGGGCATGCAGAAGCACATCTGATGGTATGACTCTCTTCTCTTCTTGCATATATATTATTTGACAGAATGTGCCAGCATTGTCAATGCTGGCTGCATCCATCACTTGTTAAAACAGAGAGATGCTAGGTGTCAGGCTTATAAGTAATTCCTCCTTCTTCCTCCCTCCCTTTGCATAAAGTAAGTTCAAAAAATATATTACCATGTTCTCATATTTAATTGATTTTTCAGAGTTAGTGAAGAAAAAGACAGGTACTCTACACTGAATATTGAACTTTGTACATTTCACTTCCAACTGTTATTGAGGTCCCACAGCTTTTTCTTCTTTTTTTGTCAGTGCTTTAATTTATATTTGGCAATATTATATATATTATTATATTATATTATTATATTTGTCAATCATTGACAATTGTGCAATAATGAGTAACATTTATAGTTTCAGTTTCAAATTGAAGCCAATTTGGATTGATTTTTTTGTCTCTCAACAGCAAATACGTATCTATTTATGGTTCAAGCACGAGGTATAATGCTGAAAGAAAATGTGAAAACAATAGGGCATATGATCAGGCTATACACTAATAAAAATGCTACTTTAAATGGCACAGGTAAGAACGTTATGCTTTTCATTTTTTATCTTATAACATTTTCATAACCATCTGTTGAGTGAACCGTAGATTACAATGCATTCGTTTATTGTAAAAATTTCTAAAATGCCCTTGAAATAGATCCTAGGATAGTGTACAATATGATTGGAATAAGACTAGAATAAGAGCATCAAGAATAAAACCCAAAACATAAAAGAGTACAAACTAAACAACAGCAGCTGGAAACAAATAAAGACAAACTAAAGACAAATGTAACCTTAATCTTAAATGTAACCCAAAAACATTGTAATGTCAGAAATAGATGATTAATAGAAAGGAAATTGTTGATGGGAGCTGGACGTTTTGATTCCAGCACACTAATTTAACTGCAGGTTTGTTTCTGGGCTGAATTCAAGGAACCTTAAAGTGGTTTAGGGTCTGGAAAATCTAAGGACTGCCTCGTTCTGTCTGTTACTCCCAGCATTCACCAATCATCATCTGAGGCTCTGCTACAGATCTCCTAAAGTTGTGAAGCACAGCTGATGGCAAACTGGGCTAGGGTATTCCACTTTGTGCATCAGGCCATATCACCATATGGTTTCAGGCAGTTGTTTGAACATGATTGTTCAAAAAGGACTTGGCTGATTATTATTTTTGTTCTGCCTGGCTGTTCTGAAATTATTATTGTGCTGTGGGCTTTTGGGGGTGGGGATTGTTTTTCACTTGGGGATTATTTTATATCTTAGAATCTTAGAGCCATAGAATTGTAGCATTGGGAGGAACCTCGAGGTTTGTCCAACCCCCTACAATGCAGGAATCATAGCTAAAGAATACCTAACAAATGGCTTCCCAACCTCTGTTGAAGAACCCCAAATGAAGGAGAATCCACCACCTTCAGAGGTAACTTTTCCCACTGTTGAACAGCTCTAACCATTGGAATGTGCTTCCTAACATTTAGTTGGGATAGCCTTTCTTGTAATTTGAATCCATTGGTTTGGAACACCAGAAATTATGCTTGCTCCACCTTCCATGTGACAGCAATTCAGATATTTGAAGATGGCTAACCGTACTCAGCCCTCTCAACCATTTCCCTTAAGGCTTATTTTCCGGACACTTAACCATTTTGGTTGCCATCCTTTGTACACATTCCAGCTTGTTGATATTATTTTTAAACTGTGGTGCCCATAACTGGACAAAGTATTCTAGGTGGGGTCTGACCAAGGCAGAACAGAGTGGTACTATTACTTCTCCTGATCTGGACACAATACTTCTGTTGATGCAGACTGGAATTGCATTAGCTTTTTTATATTTTTGCTGTCTCATGTTAAGCTTGTGGTCTACTAAGATCCCCAGATCCTTTCCACTTGTATTGTAGTCAAGCCAGATGTCCCTGATCCTATATTTGTGCATTTTATTATTCCTGTCTGAGTGTGGAACTTTACATTTGTCCCCATTGAAATTCATTTTGTTAGCTTGTGCCTAGTTCTCCAACCTGCTAAAGTCAGTAATAATATTTTATTAATCCTAATTCTGTGTTCTGCAGTATTAGCTACCCCTACCAGTTTGGTGTCATCGGTGTCAAAATTCCTTCATCCGAGTCATTTATAAAGATGTTGAACAACATTGGGCTCAGGACATAAGCCTTTATCACTCCACTGGCATTCTTGAAATACTGTTTTTTTTTTATCTTTCTGAGTTCCTCAGAAAGTATGTGAGAGAGATGTTTTAAAATTACATAATATCCAGATGGCACTGCTACCTTATAAACAGAAACAATTGTTTTTTTCTTTGTATTTTAAATTGAAATTGTATTTCTTTCTATGAAGATTACCCTGAAGGCAACAATTCAAGTGATAACCTTGCACAAACTGTGATGTACCTTCCAGAAAATTTCACTTATTCTCCTAGCCAACCTTGTCCAGAAAAGTTGCCCTACATGAGTAAGTTCACCTTTACATATAATCTGTTTTACTACAAACTGCTTTGAAATACAGTGGTACCTTGTACAGGTTACAGAATCTTCGGGTTACGGCTGCAGCAAACCCAGAAGTGGGTTTGCCGCTCGCGTGTGTGCGCAGAAGTGCTCTGCGCACTTCATGCATGCGCAGAAGCACTCTGTAGCACCACGCGCGTGCGCAGAAGAGGTCCTCTGGATACAAAGTTTTCGGGATACGGCTGGGGCTCCGGAACAGATCCCATTTGTAACCGGAGGTACTACTGTAGTCTCTTTCAAGAAACTGTATTAAAATTATTTCCTAGATGAATATGGATATAATTTATATTAAAACTATTTCTTAGATGAATAGGGATATATGTAATTTATATAACTAGAATCCTCAAAGTAGAAGAGAGAAAAAAACAGTTTGGATTTCATGTATAAGACACCCCCTACTTTTGGTAACCCCAAATTTGAAAAATGGGCATATGCACTATCCGTGTATAAGACGCCCCCAGATTTTTAACCTTATTTTAATTTTTTTAAAAAAACACCTAGTCTTATACACGGAAATGTACAGTATTTATTTGTAATAATGAAAACTGTTTAGTAGAAAAATAAGTTTTGGAAGTTCATACCACAGTTCAGAGCTGGCTATGAGAATGGATTTTTTGAAAGCAGTGCTTCCGGGTGCATTGTTCCTTTCAGTTAGAGGATTCTGTCATCTTGCAGGAGAGAACTTTTACCCATTGCTGCAATTAACCACAATTTATCTTATTTATTAATAAAAATATTTATAAACCACTATTCATGAAAAAGATCAGAGTGGTTTACAACAGTTATACGTACAGAAGGCCATACAATGAAAACCATATGCATTTTTTTATAAAAAAAAATCATAAACCAGCTAATTATTATGGAAATTGCCTGATGGAATAGAAAAGTTTTCAGCCCACCTTTCAAAACTGAAGCATTCTGAAATAGAATGATCTTGTTGCATCTCTGTTGGAAGAGTGTTCCACAAGACTGGGCCAATGACACTAATAGCTTGAACTCAAATGGGGACTGCAAAGAAAGATCCCTGCTGTAAGGGGATTGCAGTTGGTGGCAATAAGCTTTTGGGAGCTCTGGGGTGGATCCAGTTCTAGCAGGGCTTGCATTTGGTGCCAACATTAGAAACGTCGAAGAAAAATAAGGAGTGCTCTTAAAGGCTCCCAGTTGTTCCTTTTTTAGCTGCATTTTTCCTTTTGTAGCTGCCTTTTTACCTGCCCCACACTTAATTTTGACCCGTATTTCAGAGGTTCCCCATGCCTGACCTATGGAGTTTACATATTTTAGTTTTATCACAGTAGTGTTCTATTTTAAGTGATAATTATGAATAACTTCAGGCTGGTTTTTAAATTCACATCAACACTTCATTCTTTTCACAACCTAGGAGGCTTTATTGATGTCAATATGAGTGAAATTGGTTTGGATGAAATTCAGAAGGTATTTTCAAAAGATTTAGATATTGAACCAGGTGGTCATTGGAGGCCCAAGGACTGTAAACCACGGTGGAAGGTGAGGTGAAGGTGAAGATGATATTTTCTTAACATCTAAAAATACTTATTACATGTTTCAGTCTGTGTGCAGCATGATCTTATAAACTAGGTGATTTTCTCAAAGTCTTGGCATGGTTTTTCTTTTGCAATACTGGAACACATCTTTAGAATGATATAGAACATATATGTTATGTACCATATATGTATAATGCATGTTTTTAAGACCATAAGCTGACATTGAACTGTAGTTTAAAAGTAATACTGTACTGTATGTATGATAGATGCAGGGTAACAAATACACACATACTCATACACACATACTCATTGTATTTGAAGGTTGCAATACTCATTCCTTTTCGGAATCGCCATGAACATCTTCCAATATTTTTCCGACACCTGATACCAGTGTTACAAAACCAAAGGCTGGAATTTGCTTTTTATGTTGTTGAACAGGTGAGCTGCTTTATATTTGTTTTAGAATGAATTCAAATATATTATTGTAAATAATACAGTGTATCTATGTCGATCATGGTTTCCAAGGTGGAATCTACACACATATAAACAACACTAGGAAAATGCTTTTTTAATAAACATTTTGAAAAATACATTGAATTTTGCATAGCTCACTGTCACCATCTAGTGCCAGATTTTTATATTGCACTTTACAACACATTTAAAACATTTATTTGCAACTGTGTAGCTGAGTTCCAAGAAATATTGCTCTTGCAAGGTTTGGGCAAAATTCATTAAAATGTTTCCCTTAATCAGGTGAATTAAAAACTTTTGCTTCAAAAGATTTTATCTTAGTTTATATACTTTTAACTGGGGGATTGCATATCTGGTTTTGTGGGTTGTTCCAAATCAGCTGTGATCACTCAGTCAGTAGAGCATGAGGCTCTCTCAGGGTCATGGGTTCGAGATCCACATTGGCCAAAAGATTCCTGTATTGCAGTGGGGTTAGACTAGATGACCCTCGTGGTCCCTTTCAACTCTACAATTTTATGATTATATCATACTATGACTTTAACAACATTTCTACTGCTCTGCTGTTAGAAGGAATGTAGCCAGGGGTGCCAACTTGATTAAAATATTGGGGCGGGGCCCCCAGGTAAGCCCCACCCTACACAATCAATCACATGACATATCACACACACACCATTCAAATGGCAATGCCCACCAACTTTTTTTTTGGGGGGGGGAGGGCTGGCCTTCTCAAATATTTTATGCGAGGGGGACGTTTGCTCTGAAGTACCAAACATTATATATTTTTTATGTTAAAGTTAACATAACTTTTTATGTTAAAGTTTTGTATATAGCTAGCTTATGTCAATAGTCAATCCTTTTATGTCAGTTCTTATTTAACACATTTACAGCACTATCCTAACCATATTGCCTAGAAGTGCCATAGAATTCAAAGGGGCTTACTCCCTGGTAAGGATTACAGCCTTAACCTCTTGTTATTTTTTCTTATTAAGACTGGAACACAGCCATTTAACCGAGCAATGCTCTTCAACATTGGTTTTAAAGAAGCCATGAAGGATGGTGACTGGGACTGTGTAATTTTTCATGATGTGGATCACTTACCTGAAAACGATCGAAATTATTATGGATGTGGTGAGATGCCACGACATTTCGCTGCAAAGCTGGACAAATATATGTACATGTAAGTAATGAATTTAGTTAATTTGTGATTGCAGAAAATTCATTTTGAATCTCTATAGTTATAACCAATGTTTACAATTAGACAAAGTTTTGCCATTAGGAAACTTTGACAAACACTGGAAAATAAATATTTAAGTCAGTCATTCCTCCTGTCCCATGAGTACAGGTTAAATTTAGTACTACTAGACATTCCTTGAAACAGTATAAAACAGAAAAGTTAGTATTTGTGTATAACAAAAGTTAAGCAGTTCATGCAGATGGATTAAAAGGCTCATGCATTCCGTATAACTTCCATATATGGCTATGGGTTTTTAAGTTTTGGCATAGAATTTGGTAATTATAAATATAGATATGGCAGTGAAAAAGTTTTGGACTGTAACTACTTTGAGCTACATCTCATATCTCAAAAGTTCAGCATTAACTTGCAAATTCGAAGGTTTTAAAACACTTTTAATTGACAAAATATGTACAGTTTTATTACCTAGCCCTTCTACTGAGGCAGTTTCTTTTCTATGAAACTGGGCTTTTCAAGAAGTTTCCTTGTTAGCCTTATTGACATGTATTGCATTGGCATAGCTATGTAGTTACGTTGTTGTGCAAATAGGCTGAAAGTCACTGCCTATCATTCTTCGAAAAACAACCCTCCCATAGTAAAACTTGCTTACTAGATGAAATCACAAAAAATTATCTCTTCTCAGTGATGTATGCACTTCTGACTTCATTTCTCCCTTACCTTAACACCTGTTCCCATGGCTTAATCTTGCAATGGCCATGGCAGATTTAGTTTCTAGCTTCTAAAGCTCCTGGTCTTTGTGATTCAGCTGCCCATTTACTCTGTGGCTGTCTTTTATTCCTATGGCTCTCAGTCAACATTTCCCCTCACACCTTGCATATGTTTATTGCTCAGTTACTTTATATCATACCTTCTGCTTTATATCACACCTCCTTGCTCTTCTTTTCTTGCATTTGCAGATAGTCACTGCTTTTGTCTAGAACAAACACAGCATCAAAATATTATGGTTGGGGTCTATAGGTGCACACCCAATATGATTTTTGCCTCCTCCCCTATGCATTGTAAAGTAGATTCTCATGCCATACCACAACCTGCTTTTGAAAGTCTCTTTATTTTTGTTTTAAATACATTATTTTGTGAATGGGGGCTGCTCCTAAAAGATCATTTGGTTTCATGGAGCTAGCTGTGCCATCCTATGAATCCCAACCCATATTTCCAAAGCTTTATTTTACACTTGTATGCCTAAATCTAACCTCCCGACTATGTGGTTAATGCTTTCCTTGTGTGATTTCTATGAGATGGTGTGTTTGTAGGAACAGCTGTATAGAAATACACTTGGCTTCTGTGTTTATTGAATTGATTTAACAAAATTGTGAAGGCTTTGATTTCTTCAAAAAGGTTAATTGTCAAATGTGGAAAGTTGTAGGAAGAAATAATAATTTTTACCTAAATGCACTAAAAAATGAAATTTGTCTGCTGTCATTTTTAGTCTTCCATACAATGAGTTCTTTGGTGGTGTAAGTGGACTAACAATAGAACAATTCAAAAAAATCAATGGATTTCCAAATGCTTTCTGGGGATGGGGTGGAGAAGATGATGATCTCTGGAATAGGTGAGTGTTTATAGAATGTATAGGTTGATCGCCTAAATGGAAGTGACATTCAAGTTATCTTCTGGCATTGAGATAGAAGATTTGTTCAGATGTGCAGGTGCCTATTAGACACTTGTAAATTAGTATCTAACAGTCATTTAACATATGCTAATTCCTACCACTTTAATGGCACATCAAAGCATTTTCTATTAAGTTATTTGTTAATACCGTAAAATTTATATGCTGCCCTTTCATTATAAAGCAGGCATTCCCAAACTGCGGCCCTCCAGATGTTTTGGCCTACAACTCCCAAGAGCCAGTGTGGTGTAGTGGTTAAGAGCGGTAGACTCGTAAACTGGTGAACCGGGTTTGCGTCTCCGCTCCTCCACATGCAGCTGCTGGGTGACCTTGGCCTAGGCACACTTCTCTGAAGTCTCTCAGCCCCACTCACCTCACAGAGTGTTTGTTGTGGGGGAGGAAGGGAAAGGAGAATGTTAGCCGCTTTGAGACTCCTTAGGGTAGTGATAAAGCGGGATATTAAATCCAAACCTCCTCCTCCTCTTCCTCCTCCTCCTCCTCCTCCTCTTCCATAACTAGGATAAGGATAAGTTTTAAAAGTGAAATAAACTCAGAATATGTTTGGGAGAATTTTCTTTAGCTAATCAGTAGGCTATAAACAAAAGAAATGTCTTCCCCTGCACGTGTTTTGAAAAGTGTGACTGGATCTGACTGATGGAACTGATGCCAGCATGTTGGAAAACTCTTCCATTCTTCTTAGTGTTCCTGCTATCTCACTATTGTTTTTTTTAGTTTGCAGTTGCAGTCAATTGGAAGATGCGCGTTTTTAAAGACTCTTGCCTATGTTTCTCTCATGACATTTCCTCTTTAGTAGGTTGTCTAAAAACATTTACCTGTATGTGAATTTCAGTATAATCTGAGGGTGTACAAGTAAATCAAAGTTTATTACCCTTCCCTAACAGCTTAAAAATAAATAAAAATAAAGACATATATGTTCTGTATAGGTCAGAGACAAATAGACATGTTGCAGGATGAATCTTGCACATTCAGATGTTTTGCATAGCTGACCAGATAAGCTATGTTCAGTTTAAAAATGTCTGACTGGTGGATATCTCAAAGATATCTTGCACCCACAAGATTTAGCGCCGTTTGTGCAAATTGTACGTAGGATTGCAACCACAGTCAAAATGGCTTTACAAACCTTAAGTGTTTTTTTAAACACATGTTAACTATTTCAATTGTAGAGTTCACTATGTAGGATACAACGTATCAAGACCAGAAGGAGAGCTAGGGAAGTATAAGTCTATTCCTCATCATCACCGAGGAGAAGTTCAGTTCTTAGGACGGTAAGAAAAAAATGGCTTAGTATCAAAATGCTCACAGGAGATTTTGTTTTCAGCATATTATGCTGTTAGCTGTAAAACATAACAGTTGTAACTATTCATGTATATAGTTTCTTCACATGCAAAACATGTCTCAAGTTTATCATTGTGGAATATATACCATTGTTATTCCCAGTGTGATGAACATATGATTTAGAACCCTGAATGATCACAGTTCTAATTCCTGTGGTGATCTTTCATGAGAAGAAGAGGAGCTCCTCTTCACATGAGTGGAACTCAAACTCAGTCATGTCAGCACAATAAAGATAGCATGACAGGCCCTCCCCTGCTCTTGGGTGTGTGGACAAATATCGAAGTGGGGTTTACATCTTGAGTAACACCATGGTTGATCCAGGATTTGAATTGAGTGGTTCTGATGTCAAAATAAGCACTAAATAGCATTAGCTTATTTTGTGTTTGCATATTTCCAGCCATAGGCCACTAGCCTATATCTGGAAGTAAGCCCCATTGAATTCAAGAGGACTTACTTCCTAATAGAGATGTATAGGGTTGCACTGTTGAAGCTGATGCACTGGGTAAGTAATAGCATGCCACATAACCTTTAAGGTACTGTTCATGTATTGTCAAAGTTTCTTTATTTTGAATATGCTTACATTTGATAAACAATTATCTGCTTGTTTAAAGGCTGAAAATCACTTTCAAATTGTAGCCAATTAAACATGACTTTCCATAGCTTTTAGCAATGCTCCTTACTTTTGCTCTCCACAGGTATAAACTATTAAGATATTCCCGAGAGCGTCAGTACATTGATGGGTTGAATAATCTGCTATATACACCTACTATTTTAGTCAGCAAATTGTATACAAATGTAACAGTAAACCTTATGCCAGAACTAGCTCCTGTCCAAGATTATTAATGGAACAGCAGAATAAATGGATCAAATATTTGAAAACATTGATTTGAAACCGCAAGTTAAAGACATCAAATCAGATATTTCTGAAGACTTAACAAAAGAAGTCAAATGATTGTATGTATGACTATGTGCCAGTTTGTGAAAAGAAACCCTAGTGGCTGCTACTTAAAATGTTTACTTCATGAAACCAACACTATTCAAACCTTGTTTGGGCACGTTTTTCACAACAGAAACCACTCGTCTCAACTGTAATTAACAGTCGTGTTGCTTGTTTAGAAGCCAAGAAAAATCATTTTCACCCAGGAAATATGCTTTCAAGAAATCACAGTTAAAATGAACTTTTTAATATTTTTCATGTTATGTAAATATCTTTTAAATTAACATGCTTTTGAACATGGCAGCATTCAAGAGTTCTGTATGTGCTTGAGAATACTTGTGTTCAGTCTCTTGGATTTTGTTTATTGGCATGAAATAACATGGAAACAGTTTGACTGGTTTACAATGAAGGACCAATTTGCTACTTAGGGTTGTAAACTATTTTGAGCTCCAATATACCTACATACGTGATTTTACCACTAATTTTTCTGTGAATAATCTTTAATTTTTTTATTCTATTTATTACTTAGGCAATGCCACGATTCCCTGATTATGCTTGAAATAATATTGTTTATGCATATTGCATGTACATTATGGGAATCCATCAAGGATGTTATTGTGTGCCAATAGTGTTGGTATCAGATTTATGCCCAGTCAGTCTATTTATTAAGATATTGCTGCTTGTAGATTTCTTTTTAAAACAACTCCTTCCCTCCTAAATGGAAAGTCCAGATATATGTGCTCATTAGAAGATTAATGAGTGATAATAGGAGGGGAATGATGGCAGAAAGACTTAATATGAACAGAAGGAGATTTTCAGAACATTTGCCATTGGTTCAAATTTATTTACATTAAAGTTGCTGGAGCTGGAGTTACCCCAAGGGGGAATGTTTTGAAGATTTCTCACATAATAATTGGCATTAGTGTCAAAAGCTTCTCTTTTTAAAGTTCTGTGAATTTTCGGCAACAACCTAAGACTCTTTCCTTCATGACCTCTAGAAAGAATGAGCATTCTCTATTTTCTCTAATTTCACCAGTTTTTGTGGAATGGGTGAAGATCACCATATTATAAACGCTATTATTTAGTATAGTCTTATATTAGTGCAGTTAATACCATGTGAAATTACTTCCTTAGAGCCTCAGCATATTTTTATTATTATTATATGCTGTTCATAGTTCAACTGTGGCACTTGCTCTCATGGGAGGCAATGATGTCCACCAACTTAGATGGCTTTAAAAGAGGATTAAACAAAAGTATGGAGGAGAGGGCTGTCAATGGCTACTAGTCATGATGGTTATGCTCAGCATCCACAGGTGGTGGCAGCAGCGTACTGATTGCCAGCTGCTGGAAACTACAGGAGGGGAGAGTGCTTTTGTGCTTGAATTCCGAAAAACATCTGGTTGGCCTCTCTGAGAGCAGGAAACTGAACCAGATGGGCCATTGGCCTGATCCAGCAGGCTTTTCTTATGTCATGCCCTTTTGTTATGTAGACGTTGCAAGAGACACCTGTCATTCTAAATAGTATGCAAAATTCAACTAGGCATTTTACACAGTTAAATATGAAGAGTTCTTGCTGAAAAAGCAATGATGTCAGGAAGACATGATGTAAATTGGGCATTTAAAAGAGTATTTAAATTTCATCTAGATCTCTACATTGGGTGTTCTTCTTCCCCTAACCCCCAATTCATTAGTGGACTTTTACGAAGTTAAACATGCCACACGTTTACCAGATTTAATATGACCACATTATTTGAATGCAAATGCTTAACTTTA
Organism: Zootoca vivipara; assembly: GCF_963506605.1. Taxonomy (NCBI): domain Eukaryota; kingdom Metazoa; phylum Chordata; class Lepidosauria; order Squamata; family Lacertidae; genus Zootoca; species Zootoca vivipara. Next base: position 41,649,035 of record NC_083283.1, read on the forward strand.
AAATGTCAGCTTGTTGCATAACTTTTATATAGGTATATATTTATATATATATATTATGCCTTCATTTTTAATCTATCAAAAATAATAATCCAAGAGACATTGTACACTATTTCCTGCTTGAACACACCATTCTAGAGCAGATCTTAATATGCCATGTGCCTTTAAAGTAGCATAAGACTGGAGCTGGAAGCCATTCATATTCTTTATCCATGGCCTATTGTAAAACCCCTAAAAAGTTGAATTTGGTTTCTGGTTTCCAGTAGTTGACAATTAAGAGTTCCCAATAGTTGACAATTAAAAATACCTATAATTGGAAATATGATTTTTAAGATTATAAAGAGAAATTATAATTAAACGAAGTAATGATAATCACATCACTTTGAAGTCTGCTGAGAATACTAACTTTACCCCACCCTACTTGGTCCTTTAATATTTGGGGCTAAAATGAGAGGTAATTGATATATGGATAATAAAACATACTTTCCCCCTTGGATCTCTGGGCCTATTTTGGAATCTTGTTAAAGAGTTGAGCTTGTATTTTTTCATGTAAACTATGTGAATTGTTTAAAAAAATGTACTTGCAGCATATCAGAGGGAAGTGTACTTAACATTATTTTACTGTTCCAGCTGTGAGATGCTCATTTAATGCACTGAAAACTAATGTTGTAAATTGTAAAGAATCATGCTATGACATTTTATTTTGCACATTAAAATGTTTGTACTTTTAAAATACAGTCTCTTGAAATGTAGTGTGCTAAAAACTGATGTACTGTTACTTTTACTAATATAGCTTTTATTTTGTTTGAAATAGTTTTGAAATAGTGTATTCCTTCAATTTCTTTTCTTTTAAAGCACAGGTTTTAGGAGAGCTCCGCCTCATTATATTCTACAATGTTTAAATGAAAAGAGGTTTCAATATTTTGTTATTATTTTTCCTTAGAGTGGAATCCGACTAAGCCATAGTCAGAGTAGATCCACTGAAACATGTGTTCTTATGTGAGTCATTTTTACCTTAAGTCTCTTGATTTCTAACAGTCAGTGCAAGCAACAACACTTACGGTAGTGCCTGGTTTTAGAAACATGCCCTTAATTACCCAATATACAATTCAGCTCATTGCTCATGCAATTCCTCTGTGCATGCATGCCTAGCTATCTTCAAGTTCCTGAAGGTGCTTTTCAGATTAGCTTTTCCTAAACTACTGGTAGTTTTATCACTGATTTTACATGGGGATACAGTGGTACCATGGGTTTAGAACGGCTTAGTTTATGAACAACTTGGAAATAGAATGCTGCAAACCCGGAAGCAGGTGTTTCGGTTTGTGAACTTTGCCTTGGAAGCTGAACGTGTTCCGCTTCCTGCTGAGTGTGTTCCGTTTGTAGATTGAGTCCCCTGCTGCTAATCAGAGGCTTCCTGTTGAGTCTGTCAGCTGTTGAGTCCCGAGCACCCACACAACACATAGGTGATATTTGGAGCTTTTGATTTTGCTATATTTTGTGTTTTTGTGTGGCTTTTTTGTTTTTTTGACTATGACTTGTTGTTTGTGCACATCAGTGCACATAAGAAAAAAATAATTTTAATTTTTATCATCTACAATACTGTCTTATTTATTTTATAGTACAGTGGTACCTTGGGTTACTGATGCTCCAGGTTACAGACTCTGCTAACCCAGAAATAGTACCTCAGGTTAAGAACTTTGCTTCAGGATGAGAACAGAAATTGTGCGGCAGCGGCACGGCGGCAGTGGGAGGCCCCATTAGCTAAAGTGGTGCTTCAGGTTAAGAACAGTTTCAGGTTAAGAATGGACCTCCAGAACGAATTACCGTAAGTTCTTAACCCGAGCTACCACTGTACAGTACATTGATTATTGCTTTCATTTTATGGATCAATGGTCCCATTAGATAGTAAAATTCATGTTAAATTGATGTTTTAGGGGTTGTCTTTTAAAATTTGAATGGATTAATCTGTTTTGCATTCCTTTCTATGGGAAAGCGCTCCTTGGTTTTGGAACAGACTTCTGGAACGGATTAAATTTGGGAACCAACGTACCACTGTAATGGCTTGGACCCTACATTTTTGCTCCTTTCACGGAAGGCGAGTTACACTCCTAGTGGAAAGTATTTTAAGAACACATTCCATTCTCACGTTTGTGCATGTGCGTGTGTGTGGATGGATGCATGTGCGCACGCACATCACTAATAGCACTGAGATCTTCAGTATGACGTCTCCTTCCTTGCCACTTCCCTCTGCCTTAAGTGTGACTTATGTGCCAATGGAAGCATTTCTCCAGGCTTCCTGGAGACTTGCAACATGTGAGTGAGCATAGGTGTGCCAGCAGCCAGATGTGCAATGGGTATAGTCTAGATCCTATAAAAATTGAGAAAGGACTGTGGGTGCCTCCTGAGGTTTTTCAAACAAAACCGGATCTTGCTTTGTAACACAGAAAATGATACTGAAACTATTTAGAGGAGAAATATTTATTGATGCATTAAAAAAAAAAGTTTTAGCCGAGATGTTAATGCTAGATGCTACTTTAGCAAACAAGCCATGGGTTATACAAATTAACTGCGACCTCTAATATAATCCTACAAAAGTGGAATAGTAGAGAGAATGTTGTGAGAATAAAGTATGGTGTCATTCCTTTGGGTCGCTGACAACAGCTGTGGTTGAATAAGAATAGGGACTAAGAAGAGCAGCAATGGTGTAATGACGATGACCAGAATCGTTAGCAGCAAAAACCACCTGCAAGAGGAAAATACTTAAGTTGGTCATACAGTGCTTTTTTCTGTAAAAACCTGTATTAAAAATATCAATTCATCATAAGTTGCCTACAAACTATCCAAGTGCTTTGATTTGTCTAGTATCCTTGGACAGGCCAATTCATTTCAATAGAAGGAATAAATCTGTGTACAAAAAAATAAAATAAAGATTGACTTCATCTGTTAAAATGAATGGCAATGTCTTTGCAATTTGGGAATCATTATGTGCACATACTTGTGAAATAATCATTGGGTAGGGACAGCTTTGTTTAGATTTCAGATAAGAAGTTAATAAAAATGCTGGAAGACATTCAGGTGTGATACGGTGACTCCATAAGCATGCTAAATTTGATTGCAAATTTTACAGTGACTTTTTAGTGCTGAGAATCATTTTGTAATTTCTCTTGTCATTGATTGAAGATATGCTTTTATGTGGTTAGTTAATTAAAACCACTGACTGCATTGCACAAAAAACAAGTTTTAAGGAGTGCCCAGCTTTAACCAATATACATACTGTTTCTTTCTAAAGATGCATGTGAAATTAGAGAGGCACTAAAAATATTTATGCTGGTTAACAAGAAGCACCGTAGAATCTTAGAGCTGGAAGGGACCCAAGGGTCATTTAGTCTAAGCCCCTGCAATGCAGGAATATTATGCAATGCAAGAATATTATGACTTGGGGGCTTTCCTAATGTTTTGCACTTTGAGAACCAGCAGAAAAATTGATTTGGCAGAATCCACTTGTTAAGTCATGATGGCCTATTTTGTCTACACTTTTCAGGCACTGAGCCCTTCCTTATGCATGTGTGAGAAAGTTAAGGTAAGCCTGTAAGCTTACAATGTCTAACCAACAAAATTGGATTGTAACATTGTTTTAATTTTAAAAAAAAGTTTGTTCACTGTTTAAGGAAAGTATACTTGTAGTTCAGCTGGAGGTTGATGTATACAAATGCAAGATTTATTGGCTTTGTACAGGGTGAAGTTCTGATAGATTTGAGGGCAGATTTGGATGTGGGTTTTTTAGGGGATCGGACACTTAAAATGCAGCCACTCCTGTAGTCTTCACATACTGAAACCTTTAGCTTGCATCCTCCTCTCTCCCCACTCCTGCTGCATAGTTGATAGCAGTAATTACCCAATCAGTTGGTCCCATGATAATATTTGACCCCCAAAACTTACTATATTGTGGGATTTAGAAAACTCTGCCAGTAGTTTGCATTGGGGGGGTGGGGGGGTGACCCAAATACTCACATCAGCATATTCATGAAATGGAGTAACGCCAGCTGCCTTCCAGTATGTATTGGTGTCAAACTGGACCTTGTACAAGCCTTCTGTAAATTGTTCATCTGTTGTAAGCTCATGGATTTCCCCAAATTCATTTGTTTCCCTGTAATACAGGTGCATAAAAGTAGTAAGGATGGTATCTTTCTATATACTTTTTTTTTCTGATACAAGAAGTGGGTTGGGGCTGTTATAGAGCACCAAATTTTCTCAACAAGACTTCTGTGAAGTCATGTATAAGACAGCTTTAAGTTGCAATTCAAAGTTCACTTGGAAATTCATTCAGTTTCATTTCAGAACTAGCCAGATGTCAGGGATATGTGCAGTACCGGCACCTTTTTTTACTAGAAGAAAAGCACTGCATCTCCCTCTTATCAGCTGACAAGGCTCTAGAGTGGGTGAGCAGTTTGCAGCCCTGTCTCCATACGTAGCTTCCTGTGAGGATATTGAAAATGTTAGTTTTGATTCTTTTTAAGAGAGCAAATATCTAGTCTCCATATCTGCAGAGACATATGGTTTTAAAATGCAGACTATAGTACTGTACTGTACTAGTCATGTTCCTAGGAAGGTGTTCTGTGGTAGGTCATGTAACAAATACACTCCTATCACATGTTCACTTTACAAATACAGTATGGGTGTGATGGTGCTCCCACAGTGATAAGACAGTAAGTTGTTCCTGTTGCTGTGAGTAAACATATATTACTGGTATCTGTATAAACCATTGGAAATAACAGTGAGGCTTGGAACAGAAACTTGGTTGGTGATAGTGTTGTGGATTCACATGATTTGGAGGTGCCATCTCAGCAAGGCTGACTTGCTCCTCAAGGCACTTTGCATGCAGGGCAACTTACCCAGTAGCAAACTCCTTCCAGGTGCCATCTTCAGCTCTTTTGGACACTTTTACCAGTAGGCTGGTAGCTGGTCTTCCTTTAACTGCATCCAGGACTTTCACCATAAGAGGACACTTTGAGTCAATGGAGCCATGGGAAACCTTGACCTGGCAGGAGAAAATATCTATCAGAGTGTCTGTGGTCCATAGCCTATTTCATGGGCGTAAGGAACACATTACAAATTATTCAACAGCCTTTACACATCCAAGAGTTGTCAAACAAACAAACAAACAAACAAACAAACAAAAACTAACTTGGGTTAGGAGTTACTGCAAACATCATTTATATACACATAGACATGGGATGCAGCTTTGAGAAATGGTGTGTTAAGAGTATTTAAAAGCAAGCACAAAAGAAAATGTTGTGCCAGTTCAAGCTTTGCTTTTAATAGATAGATACTCCTCCCTCCACACTTTACTCTGATTTAAAGGTTCAGTGGGTCTATCTGTGACAATTATTAATGAATTTTCAGCTAGCACAACAATATTCTTGAAGTTGACATACATTTGAGCATTGCACTATTAATGTTTAATTATTAACTGTAGTCAATTGAGAATCAAACTTTACAACTCACTGTAAATAAAAGTATAAATGATTTTCGTTTTACAGAGTAAGAAGATGAGCTGCAAATAATTATCAGATTTGCCACTGTCACAAACTGCCTTGAGGCATTTGCTGTATATGGTAACATATTGCATGTTTTTAAATAATGACAAAAATAATGAATAGTGTAGTAAAATAGAACAGACCTCTTACACACTTACCTGTGAGTAAATCCCCTTGAACTCAATGGGACTTACTTCCAAGTAGACATGTATGAACAGAATTGCACCAACAGTTGCTTAAAAACCAGTAACCTTGTAAGATTTTATGGTAACATACATTTAGAATATGCATATATGAAGAACAAATAGAGAGCTTTTTTTAAAAAAAAATAATGACAAACTTAACCAACAGATCTAATTTTCTAACTATAAATGGCAGGTGCTAACATTTTCTGCATTGTATAGTAAGAAACCTTGGGATTTATGGGTACATTTCCTCCAAACAACTGATATCTTGAAAGGTGAAATGGTCTGCAATTCCTAAGAGATAGCCATGTATCACACTGTGGCAGGCATGTGACAATATCTTGGACTACTATTTTAATTTCTTCAGCATGGTTAAATTACCAGTTGTCAGCAGTTTGGTACATATTATTTCACAAATAGAATGTGTCTCCAGCAACCTGAAAGCCATTCTAAAGTACCTTGGTAAACGATTCAGCCATCAAAAGATATGGACAGTTCACTATGGATCAGTCATGTAGTACAAATTTGGTAATAAGCTTGCAAGAAGATTGTACTCCCTCCCCCCGAGAAACTGCTGTACCACTAATGCAATACTTACCAGTGGCGTAGCTTCAGTGATGTACACCATTGCAGCCAAGCAAACGAGAAGCAGAGAGGAGGCGGCCATGGTGTTATATGTGTGTGTGCAATCAGCAAAACCCTGCCAACAGCTATAGGCCAGTGAGGTCTGAGTTTTTATACTCCATCCTACTACAAAACAGCCTACTTATCAAGTGCCCGTATGACTTTAAAACCTGCTGATTCTGATTATTTACTTAGTAAGCAGTCCAGCTGGGCAGTACTTCCATCCATTGGCCTTTTGCAGAAATCCATGGGATTATAGTATATGGAAGGAAAGACTCCACAGGCACTGTGAGTAAGCCAATGAATAACCCACACAAACATGAACCTTGCCTATTGGGATTAGGATGTTTGGACATGTGTGTGTGTGTGTTGGTGTTGTGGGGGGGGGCAGGGAACTGTTAAGCAATGGTTGTTTGCTTACATTTTACGGGCCACAGAATGTCCATTGCTTGTGGCAATTTCCAACTTGGGAGTCAGTTTTCCTTGCATTCTTACCTGTAATGGGCCATTTGGGCACGATAGATCTTGCTTTTCTGCAGCGCGCCAAGTACTGTCATGATTCCTATCTGCCATTCTATAAAATTCTGGGGTTCTCCTTGGGGCTTGTCACTGCAAGATGTTTAACTGTTTTAGTACCTGATCATTCACATTAGGAAGTAGTCTGCATTGCAGAAGCTGACAAGTTACCCCCACCAAAGCAACGATGAATTGATTGTCGCCGTGTGTCTCCATTAGTGCCAATCTGTAGCACACATGGGATAAAGTCTAACGTGTAGAACAGGCATCCCCAAACTGCGGCCCTCCAGATGTTTTGGCCTACAACTCCCATGATCCCTAGCTAACAGGACCAGTGGACAGGGAAGATGGGAATTGTAGTCCAAAACATCTGGAGGGCCGAAGTTTGGGGATGCCTGGTGTAGAAGGTATGTGTTGCCTGCGATGCAAAATGCTGATGAGACTTACTCAGAGAGATTCTCCTGCCATGGACAATGGAACTCTTTCTCCATGTCCTATAATTAGCAACTCCTCCCCTACTCTCTTGATCCACTGCAGTTTAACAGCATCTTGAGCTGCTGTTGCTGCTGCTGCTAGCAGATGATAATGGTTATTTACATGCTGTGAAAAGCTCCAGCTGATGATTTTGTAGATCAAATTGTTATTAAAGGCTCAACATCAAGCTAGGCCTTTATCATATTTTGGAAAAAAAATTCCCCCCTTAAAAGTTGTTATTGTACAATACAGAAATAATTTCTATAAGGTTACAGTAAATTAAATCCATCATACAGTTGTACATAGCCATGGTGTTTATCATTCTCAAACATAGTGAACATAGTTACAGGTAGGTATCCGTGTTGGTCTGAGTCAAAACAAAATAAAAAAATTCCTTCAGTAGCACCTTAAAGACCAACTAAGTTTTTATTTTGGTATGAGCTTTCATGTGCATGCACAAAGAAATGTGCATGCACACGAAAGCTCATACCAAAATAAAAACTTAGTTGGTCTTTAAGGTGCTACTGAAGGATTTATTTTATTTTATAGTGAACATAGTCCATTTCTCCATTTCTCAAGTTGCTTAGGTCCTGACAGAAGCAGCATAGTTATGTCACAGGCCTACCTTCTATAATCCCCCGTGTAGAGACAGACGATTCAGTGATAACCTAAATGTATTTGTGGTTATAACATTATTTATTTGAAGTATTTTAACTCTAATCTTTAACCAAAAAGTGCACACCTAAAGCAGCTTCTGAGCTTCAATAATAAGACAATCCTTACTCTCTAAAAGACATGGCACAAAAAGAAAACAGATTTGGAGGAATGAGAAAGAAAGCAAACTAGAGTACCAAATCTTAGTTACAAAGTTATTATAAGGGCCAGCTGGAACTGAAAAGGTTTAAGTAAAGGTGGAGCTAACAGGTGTTGATCTTTCAGCAGAGTTGATAGAGCAATGCTGCTTCTCTCCCTCCCTCCCTTTGCTGTAGCTTGATGGCTGCCTGCTGCCAGGTGACATTGATGAAGGGAGGACCCTGATGGAGCTGGCTTAGCAGCTGATGGTGGCTCTGCTCTGATTCCCTTACCCCTCTCTCTCATTGCAGTTTCATGCAATGGCTGCTCTCTATATGATAGCTGAGGGATGAGAGGCCCAACAGAGCTGAACTTTCAGCACAGCTGCTTGTGGGCCAGCTTCTCTTCGTTTGCTGTGGATCAGTTGCAGCTAAAGAACAGCAATCCTTCTCTTGCAGAAATCCTGTAGGATTCTACACAACGTCCCTGTTTTCATTGAAGAAATGTTGAAGGCCATGGAGTTATGCGACCCCCGAGCCAAGGAGATAAGTAACCTTTAGAATACCGTATATCTGAAGGCAGCCCTGTACAGAGAAGGTTTTTTTAATGTTGAATATTTTACTGTTTTATATATGTTGGAAGCTGCCCAGAGTGGATGGGGCCACCATGCCAGATGGGTGGGGTATAAACAAAAATATTATCATTGTTGCTAAAAGAATAGGACGTCCCTATTTTCATCAGAGAAATGTTGGAGGGTATGGAAGACTGTCTCTTTCCCTCAGTAGCACCTTAAAGACCAACTAAGTTTTTATTTTGGTATGAGCTTTCGTGTGCATGCACACTTCTTCAGATACAGTGAAATAGGAGTCCCCAGGCACTTATGTAGAGAAGGGGTGGGGAGGGGGTGGACTTAGTTGGTCTTTAAGACTTAGTTGGTCTTTAAGGTGCTACTGAAGGAATTTTTTTATTTTACTTCGACCCAGACCAACACGGCTACCTACCTGTAACTGTCTCTTTCCCGCCTCCCTTCCCTTTTCTTTTTTCTCTTCCGTGTCTCTTAGCACATCATGTAATGCTGGGGTGGAGGACCTTTAGCTCCCACCAAAGGGTCAAATTTGGCTCCCAAGGCCTTTAAGGAAACGGTGGCCATCTGTAACATCACTCCAATGGAGGGTGAGAGTGGCAGATTGGCATGGTAGCAGGGTTTGATTCAGCATTAGCTGCTCATACTGGTTGCCCTGCTGGAAAATAGTGCACACGGCCATGGCAACAGGATTTAGGGTCTTCTCAGTTTGGCTGTGCAGTGCGTGCATGCCTGTTCCCCTGCTTGAAGCAGGCGTGCACAGCCAAAACTCAGCACAGGGCTCTTTGAAAGCCCTTTTGCTGCTCTTTGAACTTCTGAAAACCAGAGCACTGGACAACACTTGCATGCTTGTGTACATACATATATTGCTGGACTTGCTTGGTGGACCTTTGAGCTGACTTAGCAGGGCTCTTAAATTTTATGATATGCTATGGCAGCTATGGATATTCTTGTAAAGAAGTTAGTAAAATGCGGGCTAGACAATGCTACCATTCAATGGATTTGTAACTGGCGCACTGACCGAACCCAAAGGGTACTCATCAATGGCTCCTCTTCATCCTGGAGAAAAGTGACTAGTGGGGTGCTACAGGGTTCTGTCTTGGGCCCAGTCTTATTCAACATCTTTATAAATGACTTGGATGATGGGCTAACTTTGATTCCAGTACTCATAAGAGTTAACTAGATTATCAAAGGAAGTGTCAGTTCATAGTCCACTTGTTGCAAAAGGTGGCTTGAATCAGTGCATCTGGGAATGTGATGAAAACAGTAGCCTGTTGGGAATCGGACAAAAGCAAAGGATTAGTCTGTATGTTGGGGGTCAAGCTTACTCATTGGGGGAAGGAGGGAGTATTTATGGAAATATTCATTATGGAAATAATCCACAAATATTCAAACACGTAGTGGATTATGTGGATTCCAAAGCATTTGAATTCCACCCGCTGCTAGTTAAAGTAAAAAATTCTAATAACAGGACTTCCCTAGAAGTAAGTTTTGTTCTTGAAATGAATTCTTTTCCTTTTCTTTTGGTTAATTCTCTTGTTTGCATCAAAGCTGTTTTGCTGTTGCTATGTACTTAAATCACATATCTCTCCCCTACCCCACAAGTAAGCCTATTGGCCATTTTCTCATTGCAGTTGATTTCCAAAGGTATTATTTCGTATGAATAGTTTCTAAGATGACGATAGTAAGACTCCTGCAGCAGACTGGAGAAACAGCATAAGCTATACCTGTTAAAATTCCGTCTTCTACACATCTATAAAAGGTCTTGGAGTCAGGTCCTTTTTTGCACCTGACATCCCCAAAAGTAACGTTTTCATCATGTTTTGTTGCAACATAGTTATGTTTCTAATATAAACTTTTTATTTTTATTTTGATGGTTTAAGTTTCTCTCAAAGTAAAGAAGGTATCAGACCCTCAAAGGCTGTAGTACTGTGCCCACTTAGCCAAGTATGGTAGAATTGTGCTGTCAATCAACTTCAGGGTGCATCAGCTTCAAAGAGACTCTGGGCTTATCCATTTTTTCCAGGCATGGCTCTTTAAAACATGGGATAAAAGTGACTGTGGTGCAAGTCACATGTACAGTCATACCTCGGGTTGCGAACTCTGCGGGTTATGCGTTTTCCAGTTTGCAGACCGCGCAGAACCTGGAAGTAGTGGAACGGGTTACCTCCGGGTTTCGGCGCTCGCACATGCGCAGAAGCACAAAATGATATCACACACATGTGCTGAAGCGCTGAATTGTGTCATGCGCGTGCGCAGACGCTGCGGGTTGCAAACGTGCCTCCCACATGGATCATGTTCGCAACCCGAGGTATGACTATATAGGTTTATTTATCAAGGAGTTTTCGCCCTGAGATTCAAATGTCAAATGGAGATTATGATGAAAAAAGTGAACAGGGTTTCTGCCCCATTGTTAGTTGTGTACAAGAGGGAATTTAAGTTGGTGTGTGACAAGCTACATGGAAGGCAGTGGAAAAATGAAATTAAATGAATGAACAATTAAAGGTGCGGCAGCTCTGTTCTCCCTTTCACCTGGTCCCCCTGTGTGCAGTCTCATCTTATGCATATTTGCTTATGTGTAAACCTAAGTTAGAAGTAAGTCCTTAATTCAAAGATGTCTACTTGCAAGGAAGCATGCACAGGATTGTAGTCTTAGTACAACTTACTGATTGTATCATCAACAGCTCGTGCTGGTTCTTTAACAGAAGTATGCTGTGCTGGACTGCAGTCATCTTAATGCACTGCTTAAATGGATAGTGAATTTGGGCTTCAGTGTGTTGAGACTTGTACTTTGCTTGTTTGTGCTTCTTGCTAAGATCATAAACTGCTTAGTCAATGGATCTGTCTCAGGCCCTGTTCTGGTGCTTAAAACCACTACAAATAGCAACGTGGAAATGGCTGTCTTATTTGCTAGCACTTGAGAGTTCTGCAGTTTATCTTGATGTGTCTTTAGACCTTGTGTAAATAGTGCTGTTAGGCTGACAAATACTGAGCCACATTAAAAGCCACTGACACAATTTGCTGTGTCTGTGCAAGAGAATGTTCTGATAGATTGCACTCAGCTGCATGATTATGTCTTGGTCTCCGTGTTCATTCTCATAAAGCGTAGCCGAGAACAAGCTATATCATGTTGTATGCATAACCTGTACAAGTGGTCAAAATAATGTGTATGTGTGTGTACTCATACCCAAACTGTAAGCAAACCCAAATCAATTCAGATTCAGACTGGTGACTATGTGTTAACACACTTACTGTACACACACCTGTCTGGTGAATGATTGAACTCATCATAACTGCCCACCCATAGCCCAAATTGTCCTTCATACTATAGAGATAGTAGCAATTTGTTCAACCTAAACAGTATTACGGAATATTCATGTCTTGTAGCAATTCCTGCATGCCTTTTTGCTGCCCTCTATGTCACTTGTTAGCGGCTGGGATATTTGCAACAGCATGCAGAAATGAAGTGGCTTGGATGTACAACCAAATAAAGCGAATGCATGCACATTTAACCGGTGAGAATGCGTATACAAGTAAACAGATGTGTACACAGAAGGATTCTTCACATGCTGTGTTCACATATTATGCAGGGGGCATGGCAGGACAGAGTGAAATCATAGCAGGAAGCGAAGCCCCACTCCTGCCCCTACTTGCATTCACATAATATGAAAGAGGCAAGATGCTTATAAACTGTAGACATGTAGGCTTTTGCAGAAGGGGATTCTATCTATTCAAGGCTCCCTGATCCCTTGTGTACATTGCCTACTCACATATACGTTTATTGTACGTATGCTGTTTCACAGGATATGCCACACATGTGCAGGGGCAGGAACATCAGGAAAGACCCCGCTCCCTATTTATAATGTAATATGGGAAAACGTCTGAAGAGTACACATGTTCCATGCAATGTCTGAACAATGTACCTTCAGTAGTTACACCCATGATTTGGATTCATCTGAATGTGGTCTTCTGCTAAGACAGACGTCTTCTTCTAAAATTAATTTAAGAATGCCAGTCACTGACTAATCACCCTGTTGATCTCCTTAAACCCTTTCCTCAAATATTTCTCTGCCCTACATTGCTCTAAAGCTATTGGTCTTTATTGGATACCACTGGCAATTTGAGCACCCTGATCCTAGAAGTAAGATATACTGTAGTGGCAGTTTCTGGACTCAGTGGCCCAAAATGAGGATAGAATTCCTGGGGGAAACTTCACCTGCTGAATTTCTGCATGTCATGGTGTTGAAGTCTCATGAGCTCCATCCCAAAAGTTTTTCCAGGGAAAAACCACTCAGACCTGTGCTTTCTAGTCATGGGACAAGCAAAGTGTGACTGGGCCCCGAGAGGGTGACTGGGGAGAGAGAAAGACAGATACTACCTTTTCTGAGGTGTGACACTTAAGTCCCTTAACTGAAGGACTGTCACTCATAATTTGATTAGTAGTATGTACTGACAGTAAAAGCTGTTCGGCAGTGGAATTTGCTACCAAGGAGTGTGGTGGAGTTGCCTTCTTTGGAGGTCTTTAAGCAGATGCTTGACATCTCTTTCATATGAGTACTCTAGAGCCAAACATGGTGAGACATTTGGAGATCCATGATCAAGACCCTGTCTCTCCCCCACCCAGTAATAAGTAGTGGATTGGGAGGATTTGGATCAGAACAGCGATGCCAGTGGAGGCATGTGATGTTTTTCCAGTAGAAATCGCCCACCACTATAAGATTTAACAAGGCAAAGTATATATTGGAGGATGATTTCCAATTGGAAAATTGTGTGTGTGTTTGTGTATGGCGGAGGATTAGTCATCATCTCCCAGCAACATGGTTCAAATCTGGATCAATCACCTACTCCCCCCCCCCCTTCCCGAAATCAATGGGAAATCCAACCAGTAGATTTCCAGTGTCCTACCTGCTTTGGCTCCAACCTCCCCTCTCTAGGACCATGCTTTGTTCATTGCTGAGGCTACACCTTTCTTATATTTCTTTCCCTTTCTATGCTTCCAAATAGTATTTCAATGCTTCCCTACTTGGTCTTGCGCTGCCCTATCTACCAAATTGAATGCCAAAATCGTATGTGGGGTATATATGGATGCTTTGATCACATGTGATTCTTACTGCTCAGTGGAGCATATGTATGAGCGAGCTTGAACCTTGCTCCCATGTTGCACCACATGTACAGAATGTGAGTGCTGGGACGGAGATTTGTAACTGATGCCCAGTCAGGTAAAATGCTTGTGAAACTGGCTTATTTGCAGGGATTGAGTATGTATGCATGAATAAATAAATTAAATAAATAAATAAATCTGCTTTGCTGGCTTCAATCCGTAAGCCTGTTCCTAAGTGCCAGCCAAATAAGATTAACAGATCATAAATTGAATTAGATTGGCAGTCAGTTCCTTTGAGTAATTATAAATTTCATTTGCTGTTTGCAGCCCCCCCTCTAATAAACATTTCTCACTTCCCTACTGGGATAGATTAATTTTTCTGGCAGTCAGCATGACTTCTCTATTCATTGCCCTCAGGACTGTTACATAAAATGCTTTTCTCCCCCCCCCCACTCTTTTTTTATATAAAAAGGGATGGTAAGACTATTCGGTCTTATAACCTCTATGCATGTTGTTATACAGTACTTGCTGCCTGCCTGGAGCTTGTGGGGTTGCACATAGTCTATTAGCATGTTTAAATCTGAAATGTGCATAATGTTAACAGCAGAGCCATTCTTTCAGTAAGACCAGGGTTCCAGAATGCTCTGGGCCAAGAATAGATTAGTCCACCCCATGATGAGTGGGAGGGAAGAAGGAAGGGAATTTTGGAAGGAAGAACACCAGAAGGACTGAACAGAGCCTGGGAGTGGCTAGCCATTCTCCCTCTTGCAGAAATATGGAGAACCGAATTTAAGATTGTGTGTGTGTGTGTGTGTGTGTGTGTGTGTGTGTGTGTGTGTGGAGTAACTGTACAGTAACTTAAATAACATGTGCTTGAGCTTGCTCCCCTCCTCCAATTCCTCTTTACTTGTTTTCCATGTCTTCTTCGATTGTGTGCCTGAGGCAAGTGCCATATTGGAAAAGTTTTTGTAAGTTGCTCTGGGAAGTTTTTTGGATAAAGGACAGGATTATAAATGCCTTATATAAAAAAAATGCAATGCCTCCACATTTCCAATCTGTTGTCTTAAAAGTACAGCACCTGAAACAGGGCACAGGACTCCATATAAGGTCTGCCTAGTGTGGAATAAAATGGAACAATAACTTCTCGTGACTTGGAAACAATGATTCTATTAAGGCTGCTTTAAATTACATTAGCCTTGTTTGCATCCCCAACATGCTGTTAGCTCATGTACAGCAAATATGTCACTGGATCAAATCTCAACGTTCAGAAAGATAAATGTATCAGCATATAGGCATGCCACTACCTTGGTGCTCTTGAACCTCTTGCCCTACTGTCCACTCTAAGTACAAAAGATGTTTCCAGAGCAGGCTCAGGTTAGAATCCCAGAACTGTAGAGTTGGAAGGTACACAAAGCATAGAATCATAGAATCATAGAGTTGGAAGAGACCACAGGAGCCATCCAGTCCAACCCCCTGCCAAGCAGGAAACACCATCAAAGCATTCTTGACATATGCCTG
Source organism: Zootoca vivipara (assembly GCF_963506605.1). Classification (NCBI taxonomy): domain Eukaryota; kingdom Metazoa; phylum Chordata; class Lepidosauria; order Squamata; family Lacertidae; genus Zootoca; species Zootoca vivipara. Next base: position 41,664,362 of record NC_083283.1, read on the forward strand.
TCACGCCTCTGCTTAAAGACCTCCAAAGAAGGAGACTCCACCACACTCCTTGGTAGCAAATTCCACTGCCGAACAGCTCTTACTGTCAGGAAGTTCTTCCTAATGTTTAGTGCTGGAATCTTCTTTCTTGTAGTTTGAATCCATTGCTCCGTGTCCGCTTCTCTGGAGCAGCAGAAAACAATCTTTCTTCCTCCTCTATATGACATCCTTTTATATATTTGAACATGGCTATCATAACACCCCTTAACCTTCTCTTCTCCAGGCTAAACATACCCAGCTCCCTAAGCTGTTCCTCATAAGGCATCGTTTCCAGGCCTTTGACCATTTTGGTTGCCCTCCTCTGGACACGTTCCAGTTTGTCTGTATCCTCCTTGAACTGTGGTGCCCAGAACTGGACACAGTACTCCAGGTGAGGTCTGACCAGAGCAGAATACAGTGGTACTATTACTTCCCTTGATCTAGATGCTATACTATTGATGCAGCCCAGAATTGCATTGGCGTTTTTAGCTGCTGCATCAAACTGTTGACTCATGTCAAGTTTGTGGTCAACCAAGACTCCTAGATCCTTTTCACATGTACTGCTCTCAAGCCAGGTGTCTCCCATCCTGTATTTGTGCCTTTCATCCCCCCCCCCAAGTGTAGTACTTTACATTTCTCCTTGTTAAAATTCATCTTGTTTGCTTTGGCCCAGTTGTCTAATCTGTTAAGGTCATTTTGAAGTGTGATTCTGACCTCTGGGGTATTAGCCACCCCTCCCAATTTGGTGTTGTCTGCAAACTTGCTCAGGATGCCCTCAAGCCCATCATCCAAGTCATTGATAAAGATATTGAATAAGACTGGGCCCAAGACAGAACCCTGTGGCACCCCACTAGTCACTACTCTCCAGGATGAGGAGGAGCCATTGATGAGCACCCTTTGGGTTCGGTCAGTAAGCCAGTTACAAATCCACTGAATGGTAGCATTGTCTAGCCCGCATTTTACCAGCTTCTTTACAAGGATATCATGGGGCACCTTGTCAAAGGCCTTGCTGAAATCAAGATAGGCTACATCCACACCGTTCCCTTCATCTACCAGGCTTGTAATTCTGTCAAAAAATGAGATCAGATTAGTCTGACATGACTTAGTTTTCAGAAACCCATGCTGACTTTTAGTGATCACAGAGTTTCTTTCTAGGTGCTCATATAGTCTGACATCCTGCTATGCAGGAATCTCAACTAGATCATATATGACAGATGGCTATCCAACCTCTGCTTAAAAACCTCCAAGGAAGGAGAGCCCACCACCTTCCAAGGGAGTTCATTCCACTGTGTGACACCTTTTACTGTCAAAAAGTTCTTCCTGATGTTTAGTCAGAATCTCCTTTCTTGTAACTTGAAGCCATTGATTCAGGTCCTACCCTCCAGAGCAGGAGAAAACAAGCTTGCTTCATCTTGAAGGTGGCTATCATATCTCCTCTCAGTCTCCTGTTTTCCAGGCCAAACATAACTTAGTCCAGCGTTTCTCAACCACTGTTCCGCGGCACACTAGTGTGCCGCGAGACGCTGGCTGGTGTGCCGCGACGTGCGGCGACGAGAAGGGCGATTTTGCAGCTGCAAACTCCACCTCCCTGGGCGTCCTATTTCTTCGCCCCTTCTAGTTTCCACAGACCAATCAGCTTTCATTATTTCCATTTTCCCCATGCCTCACGTGACAGGATCATCCCAGAATCCTTTAGCCAAGATGGCAGCCCCCAGCAGCTAATAGTGCCGCACGTGTGTCTCTTTTTTGGAAAATCGAGCGGACTTCAAGTAGCTACTTTTAAAATATTCAATCTCCATCATTCAAAAGGTAGTTTGTTGCTAATTCACGGAGGCATGAAGACCAAATCGTCCTCTCACAAGTCCGAGAACACGCACAGGGTAAGATACGGGACGGCGGGGTCGGGTGGGGTGGATCAGAAACCCGGATCTTTTAAGAACTCGGCAGCGCTGACCCGCCGGAAAGCAATATTTGGCAAGTGTTTCTTACAGTCATAATTATAATATAGGGAGGCACAGAGTTAATTTTTTAAACTTTTTTAATGGTGGTGTGCCTCGTGATTTTTTTCACGGAACAAGTGTGCCGTGGCCCAAAAAAGGTTGAGAAACACTGCCTTAGTCCAGGCATCCCCAAACTGCGGCCCTCCAGTGTTTTGGCCTACAACTCCCATGATCCCTAGCTAAGAGGACCAGTGGTCAGGGATGATGGGGATTGTAGTCCAAAACATCTGGAGGGCTGGAGTTTGGGGATGCCTGCCTTAGTCACCCAAATGTTCCTCATAAGGCTTGGTTTCCAGACCCTTGATCATATTGGTTGTCCTCCTCTGCACAAGTTCCAGCCTGTCAATATCCTTCTTAAATTGTGGTGCCCAGAACTGGAGACAGTATTCCAGATGTGCTCTGATCAAGGCAGAATAAAGCGAGACTATTAATTTCCTTCACATGGACACTATACTTCTGTTGATGCAGCTTAGAATAGCATTAATTTTATTTTATTTTGCTGCTGCATCACACTGTTGACTCAAATTAAACTTGTGGTCTCCTAAGACCCCTAGATCTTTTTCACATGTACTGTACTACTCAACAGTTTGTTCTTGGTATAAACTGAAGAAGTGTACATGCACATGAAACCTTGCCTATGTATCACGAAACCCAGGAGGACATGGTCACTTCCTTCCAAGCTTCCCAGTATTTCCACTTCGTCAATCAGTTCCTCCCTGTTGGTGAGAATTGCTTCTTCCACAATTCTGGCAAATGAAATTATTATGCATTATTTGCTTCAACCTTTTACTTTTGTTACCTTTCACAATGGAGCAGCTCCTGTTTCTTATTCTGCCTCCTTGCTAAAAGTTGCTGTAGCAAATCTAGGCTGAACATACTGACATTGTTAGTTTTACTCCCCCCCCCTCACTTTAAAAAACAGAGCATTCCTTACATGTAGCTGTGTGCTGATTGCTTCGGCTTTTAGGCGTAAGTCCACCTCTGGTATCCTCCATAATAACTCCAGCAAGCATGATAATTGTGCCATCTAGTGGTGCAAACTAGGAAGGATGGTGATGTGACAGAGATTTGTATTGAGACCGAGGAACTTTGGTGAATGAGGCTTACTACTTGGCCTAATTTATTTTATCTCCAGCTAGAAAAACAAGCAACCAAACCCTGAGTGCTGAAAGCTGTTGCTCTACTACTGCTTGACTAAGAGGCATCCTAAGAATTTGAGGACTGTATGCAACTCTGGATGGCTCTACCTGACTCCCTTGCCCCCTAGGGATGCTTTCAGATAGAAGGCTCTTTTGAATGCTAGATGTGTTTAGTATGCCTGAGACTCATAATCCATATGGAGTTTATGCTGATCTGATCAGTTAGTCCTGCCTAGTTCTCAGCAATGTGACAAAATATGACTTGGAAAGTGTCTGCTTGTGACAAGAAATGTATTAACTGTGCAATCCTATTCATGTTAATTCAGAAGTAAGCTCCTATAAGTTCAACTGGGCTTGCTCTCAGGTATTATTTATTATAAATAATATTTATTAAACTTTTATACCACCCTTCACCCAATGATTACAGGGTGGGTCACAACATAAAAATACAAAATGAAAACACAAAATACATAATAAAACAAAAGCAAAACAAACCAGTAATTCCCCTGCCACAAACACAATTAAAAGACAATTAGCCAAAGGCCTGGTTATAGATACATGTTTTTGCCTGGCGCCAAAAGATATGTAATGAAGGCACCAGGCAAGACTTCTACTTTTTTTTCCAAATTAATTTTTATTGTTTTTCCAAATACAGAAAAATAAAATAACAGGAATAAACAACCCCTTCTGTTACAAATTAATACATCTGTTATCATAATAATACAATCTTCTAATACATACTAATGTTCTGCCGAACATGACTTCCTTCCTTCCTCTCTCTTGGTTTTCGATTCTTTTCTCTTATTTTATGCGCTTTCCCCATTTTATTCCTGTCTTTCTCTTAGATAAGTCTTATTTTATTCGTAGGCAGGGACATCTATCGTTTATGTTGTAGTTTCTATGTTAATCCCATCAGTGTCTTCACATTTTTACAATATTCCTTTAAGTAATCCACAAATTTACTCCAATCCTTTTGAAACTTCTGGGCTTTTTGCACCCTTATTCTTCTTTTCATCCTTGCCAACTCTGAGCATTCCATCAACTTAGCCCCGCCACTCATCTACTGTTGGAATTTCTGTTGTTTTCCATCTTTGAGCTAGTAGCATACTAGCAGCTGTGGTGGCATGCATGAATAATCTTTGGTCATTCTTATTGATTTCACTTCCCACCTGTATCTATTGTTAAATCCTTCAAGGTCTAACAAGTCTGTATCTTTCAATATTATCCAGTCCCTTAGCCATACCAGACAGGACGCCTCAAAGTAGGTTCTTAGGTCTTCCGCTACTTACCGTATATACTTAGCTTTTGTCCAATAAACAAGTAGCGTCTCTTCTGCGAGATTAGCAGGGTTTTATATCCAAGTATCTACGCTTGTCTCTTGAAAATAAAGGATATAAATAAGAAGTAGGCTCCTTAACTCCTCAGTTCTGTAGTCAATTTCACCTCCAACAATCAGTCCTCATAAGGAAAGGAAACAAAAGAAGTGATCCGGAGAGTGTCATTCCATTTAAGGCGTCCTCTTGGCTTTTAAAGTGTCCTTTTAACACGTCCTCTTGGCTATCTCCCCCAGTTACAGCTTATAACTCCTCCAATAATTTATTTCCAATTTTTTATGTCCATGGGCTAAAGTCAATTATATACAGGTGGGTTCGGTATCCAAAGGAAATATAAGATATACAATCTAACTTCTTTTCCTCTCTCAAAAAGAGCCGTAAGTTCCATTTTTAACTTTTTTCGATCTCTCAATCTCCTTTTTCCAAGGAAAAAAGAATATCCAGTCTCTTTCTTCCCCCCCAAAGACCTAATACTCACTCACACTTTGTAGGAACGTCTTAATCAGCTTTTTCCTGCAACATCCCGCTGAGTGCCATTTTTACACCAATGTGAGGAAGGACTCCCTTTTTGCGCCCAACCGTCTTCCAGCTGCGTCAAATATCCCAAATAAATTCCTCAGATATCTGAGATACCTCAGAATATCTACGATAATTCCAGCCTGTCTCTTTTCAGAAGCGGGCTGCTTTCAGCTGGAGCCTGAGACTGCATGGCACAGGTTCGTCGATGCACCCCCCTCGCGTCCGCCGCTCAATCCCCCCTCGAGTTTCTTAGCCAGAAACCCAAGGAAGGGGAGAGCAGCCCACAATACCACTGGGTACCCCAACTTCAAGGTAACTCCCCCTGAAGCGACCGGGTCTGCATAGTCTTTGCAAGACCCCTTAATCCCCTGTGCCACTCGGAATTCCCCCGGAGAGGCTATTCTGCGCTCCTAGCGATGGCCGCAGCTCCACCGGAAGTCGCAAGGCAAGACTTCTTAGGGAGACCATTCTATCAATGGGGAGCCACTGCAGAAAAGGCCTGTTCTTGTGTTGCCACCCTTCAGACCTTTCATGGGGGGAGGCAGTCCTTCAAGCATTGCAGTCCTGAGCCATTTAAGGCTTTTAGGTAAAAAGCAGCACTTCAAATTGAGCCCAGAAACTAATTGGCAGCCAGTGCAATTGGGTCAGGATCAGTTGAATATGCTCACACTATCTTGTCCCAGTGAGCAACTTGGCTGCCGAATTCTGCACTAGCTGGAGTTCCTGAACTGTTTTCAGAGGCAGATGTACGTATAATGCGTTGCAGTAAACCCCACTGAAGAAAGCAGGACTCCCGTTCAACAAAAAATGTATTGAATGTGAAATTTGTGCACACTTTGTCAGTCACAGGCTTATCATACCAGCTGAGAACTAGACCCATGTCTCAACACTTTAATCAATAATTGGCTAAACGTTCAGTTTAGTTTCTCAACAGAAAATTTATTTCTCCCTTGTGTATCGTTAATTTGCAAATCTATCAGACAGCAATAAATTCTTCCTAAGGCTGCAATCCTGGGAGCAAGTCTTATGGAGCTCAGTGGCAATAATTTCTGACATGGGTAGAATATGGTTGCATGTTATTACATTACTTTCAACAATGGGCTCAGCAGTGACTACTAACCTTTGGTGAACGGTCCTCGGCAATTGTTATGGTTGTCTGAGTGGTTAGATGGGATGCATTTTTAACCAGTTGAAATAACTGAGCAGTGCAATTATAATTTTTCCCTTTTATTTGAAATTCCACAAAAATACATAATGCAATCCATCGACAGCTCAAACTTGAGATCAGTGCAAAACCACAGCTTGTTATCTAAAATAAAGATACCACAAAGCTCGAGATCTGCAAATTCCATGATTAACCATTGAAAATGAGCAGGCTGTACTCGCATTCCAAATGGAAAAGTACATGGGAATTAACTGTAAACTCTGCGCCAGCTACCAGTGCAGTCTTAAAATCTCAGTTCATTAGATAAAACTTTCCACAGGTGAAACTGTGGATTAAAACCAAAGGAAAGCTTAAAATAAGCAGTATTTCTGTCATATAAAATGTACCTTAAATGTAAGTTCATCTTGTCCAAAAAGATTAAAATACATTTACCACTATATACATTTTCATCCCATTCATTTTTTACTTTTCTTGCAATTATAAAATAGATATGTACAGAATCATAGACTGAGGAAAAAGGGACCAGGGCACCATACATTTATAGCACAAGAATCCTAGGAACTATTTGTTAACCACGCTGGAAATCGTAACTTTGTGAGAGACAAACTACAGTGGGACCTCACAAGACAAATGCCCTCCAAGATGAATTCGTTTTGTGAAAAATTCATCTTGCGAATCGCGTTTTCGCATAGGAATGCATTGAAATTTAATTAATGCATTCCTATGGGAAACCGCGATTCGCAAGATGAATTTTTTGCAAAACGAATTGACTCGTGGAACGAATTAAATTCATTTTGCGAGGCACCACTGTACAGTTACTAGGATTCTTTGAGGGTGTGTGTTGTGCTTTAAATGTATGGTGTGTATGCAACCTAGTTTATTGGCAGTACACCCAATCCTATTTATTGCTTTTAGCCAAAGGGCTTGGGAAAATGTAAGATACATATATATAAAATATAAGGCACTGAGTGGGTTTTATGGGTGAGTGGGGAAGGGGTGTGAACCCAGTCCTCCTTGCTCCAAGTCCAATACACTCTCTGCTACATCATATTGACTGTACTATACAGATATACACAAAATTACTTGCTGCACGATTTGAAAAAGCACCCATCCTGCATGGGTGGGTTCCATTCATTTCAATGGATGAAGCCAATCACTGAATACGTGAAAGGATCAGCTGCCTCCACTGAAATGAATAGAACAGCCCTTGTGGCTAGTAGAGTTGAACGAATACATCAGAACTCTTAAGCATCCTGATTCAGAGATATCAGATGAGCACATGTGCTTCTGGTTTTAAGTTACATTTTTGTACTGTCCAGCAGCTGCAACTTGGGCTAAACCTATGGTTAGCCTACATGTTGCAAAAGGAGCACAATGTCTGCTAAGTGTAGGAAAGAAAATTAGACTGCATTCTTGTTTTTACTCCACCTCTTTTTACACTCATCTTTGCTTTTTTTCCATGTAGGAGGACATTATTTTGAAAAGCAACTTAAAAATGAAGTGAAATGCCCACTCTTCTAGAGAACATACATATTTCCTGTTGATATTAAATAGCCTGAGCAACAAGCCACCTCAGCTGAATTGTACATTTAAGGCTGCAATTCTAACCACATCCACCAGTGAGTAACTCCCTCTGTGTTCAACCTGACTTACTTTTGAGTAAATACGTTTAGGATTGCACTGTTTGACAAGTTAACTTTGAAGTCAATATGACTAATTTAAGTTAATACTTTGCTATTTGGGCATTGCTAAATGCACAAGGAAAAAAATCCAAGAGTGACTTAATCCTGAAGCAAGGCATTTAGGATCACACAGCTAGTTAAAGTTTGCTGATAACCAACTAAACCAGTTGGACTGCCATCTAGGTCCTAGCAATGTATGGTAGAATACAGAGGCCCAGGATGTTAGCAACATTCTTCCTGGCTATGCAGCTGAAGTAGTTCCTTGTTGCTCTTCTAAACCTATGTTACTACAATCAAGTTCTTTTACACTGCAATGCTATGAATCTTAGAGGTCCTACTGTATTCAGTGGGGCATTCTTCCTAGAAAAATGTGTTTAGGACTGCATCTTTAATTTCAGTATCTCTTCTCTGGGCTTTGTGCGAGTTTTCTTGTACAGAAACTACTGCAAAGGAAAGGAAAGCAATTCACTTAGCCCCTGAGAAAACAAACCACTAATCCCCATCACTGTTAATGTAAATAAAAAGTTATGGATGAAAGCATACCATCTATGAGCGTGTGTACTGCACAGTGCTGTATTTAACCCTTGAGGACTTGCTCAGGGTAGAACCAGGGGGAGGTGCTTCCTGTGTGCTGCCTTGGTTAAAGAAAGCATCTGCGATCAAGATTTGTCCCTGTCTATCGCTCTCAGGAAAGGTGGCTTGCTCTGACGTGCCCCACATGCCAGGGGTGGGTGTAACCACCTTCTCGGTCACTACCACATTCTGTCCTCCTGCTAAATTGGGGATGCTCAAGGAACCATTTAGCTCGGAACTAGGTACAAGGACCCTCTCCCTTTCCCTTACAACAACGTATTTTGAATCTGTAAGGTCTGGAAAGACTCCAGAAGGCATTTCTAACATATCCTGCAAGCTAGAACCCGGAGCAAGCACTCTCTCTGTCACTACCACATTCTCCTTAAACTGGGGGTCAAAGAGTACTGGAGGGGGTATTTCCCCATAAGATGTTTCTGTCATTACAACATTGCTGCTGCTGCTGCTGCTAACCAGAGGGTTGGGTATACGTCTGACTTGCTGCAAGCCAGGTCTAGATTCAAAGGTAGTCTCAGTTACTGTCTCCTCGGTCACCATTTCTGAACCAAAGCCTTTTGTGGCGTCAGGTATTTGGTTGCCAGAGCCTGAAATATAGGTGTGCTCTGCATTCTGCTGATGCAAGTATCGCACATCAGATTCACTTGCTGTAAGAGGAGGAGTCAGATCTTTCAGGCCTTGAGAGGTGTGTGGTCCAGCTTCCATGCCAATGCGTTTGCCCATGCAGATCTCGGCCAGAGTCTTAAATTTATCTCCCAAGTCATCCAGATAATGCTCATCAAAGTCGCCCTCAATGAAACTGCAGCAGCCAACAGAACCATGGGGAGAATCTCTTTCTTCCTCCTGAGAGTAAACGAGTAGACAGTCTTTTGCGAGGTTCCCTTCATCCTCGTCGGCAAAAGCATCAGCTTTCTAAAAATGTGGAAAAACAAGAGCTGTGAGCACTTGCGTTTCGGAAGATATAATTTTCTTTAATGAAAACAGCAGTCAGCTTGGTTGGGTGTTACACAAACTCCTTCAGGCAGAAGGGAGTCAAGACAGACAAAGGAAGAACATCTCCACACAGTGCACGGCCAAACTTCGGAATTCGTTCCCACAAGAGGCAGAGATGGCTACCAATTTGGATAATAATAATATATTATTTATACCCTGCCCATCTGGCTGGGTTTCCCCAGCCACTCTGGGCGGCTTCCAACTGAATATTAAAAACAATACAGGATGGCTTTAAAAGAGGATTAGATAAATTTGTGGAAGATAAAACTATCAAATGTCCTGCTGGTAAGCTTCCCATCGGTATCTGGTTGGCCACTGTAAGAACAGGATCCTAGATTAGATGGGGTTTGATCCAGCAGGCTCTTTCTATGTTCTTAACAGAGAGAAACCCACCCATTTTGCAGGTTAGAGAGCCAGGCATAAAATTCTCCATATTTCCAGGGATGGGCATTTACGGGAGAAAAGTGACAGCTGAGTGGCTGCATCTTATCTTCCCCACCCCCCATTTTCCCTTTTAAAATCTTAGTTTGCCCACATAGTGGTAGCTCTCATGACTTTTGAAAAGGAAAGGGGTAATGGGAGAAAGACAGCAATGATGCTGCTTGCAAGCTCCATGCCCCAGGGGAAAATATGCAATCCCCCCCCCCCCCAGAAATTAGTGACAATGCCATCCCATTTGTGGGTAACAGAAGTGATGGCATTTTTAGCTTCTCTCTCTCTCTGAGAGAATTTCTTACCCCTAGTGCTTTGTTTTTCTACACAATTTCCCCCCCTTTTCATATGTTCCTTAGTAACAGCGAATGGATGCCCATTGCAAATAAAAGGCAAGCATGGCAGTCTTCAATGTTTTTAGATTTAATGAACACAAGTACAATAAATGTGCTATATTAGATCACTTTTGAGGACATCGGGGAAAATCCTGATGCAAACTGATAATGTTAGGGAAATGGTGACAATTTGCATAGGGAAATGTTCACATTTTCCAGGAAACCCACAACACTGCACGTGAGAGAGATATGCCCAAACCAATCCTAATAAACTAAGGAGTGGAAAATACAAAGGTCCCAGAATAAAACGAAACAGGGGGAAGGGGAAGTCAATCAAGAGAGCAAGCATCTCACAGAAGTGGAAATCTTACTTCAGTGAAGTAGCTCCTTAAGAATTCTTCATTCACAGCTCCGACATGTTCCATGTATCTATCCATTGTCATGATTTTCTGTGCTGCCATGTCTCCTCCTCCTCCTCCTCTTGCTCCTGCTATTGTTGAGCCCCCTCCAAAATCCATGCCATCACGATGTGCATGAGACATACGAGCCTCCTCCCAGCGCCTTTCGATGGTTGTGGTGTTATGCTGTCCGAATGCAGAAGAGCCAGAAACCACAGCGCCTCCTGCCACGCCTAAGCTTGACGATGCATTTCCATTCCCCATCCCTGAGGCCGAGTTGTTCACAGAAGTCATGTGGCTTAGGTTGACGGCAGCCTAACACCAAAGGGAAAAATGAAAACCGTAAAACTACATTCATTTAAGGAGGCAGGCTGAAATCACAATCAAACAACAGGCAGCAGGCTGGGCTGGGTGAAGGCAAATGTGATTCGGGAACAGATAATAATAATAATAATAATAATTTATACCCCGCCCATCTGGCTGGGTTTCCCCAGCCACTCTGGGCAGCTTCCAACAGAAAAATAAAATACAATAATCAAACAAACATTAAAAGCCTCCCTAAACAGGGCTGCTTTCAGATGTCTTCTAAAAGATAGTTTATTTGCTTCCTGTTTGGAGAAAAGGAAGAGCAAATTTGTAATATGCGAGAAGAACAGATCCCAAAAAGTTTGGCTACTTGCATAGGTGTCTGCAGGAATGTTACCAGGGTGGGGGAAGTAAAGTATGGAGTGGCCCAGTGCATACTGCCTCCGATTTCAGGTTCTACAGATGGTAGAGATCTATGATTTAAAAATGAAATCTGGGAATCTGGGAATTATGGTTCATTCAGCAGGGGACATTGTCCCCCTTGCTAGAGCACCACCCCATACATATACAGCTACTTGTGTCCCCCTCCCCCAAAGCTCCTTTCAGAACAACAGAGCTTGTAGTTAGGCAGCTTTCCAGGTCAATGGGAATATCTGCTGGATAGCAGAGCTTCTTAGCGAACTTCCTTCCCAAATGCTTCTGTACAGCGGTGTCAGAAAAAGTAGCCTGAGAACAACCATTTTTACACACACACACACACACTTTTTAATTATGTAAATGAATTACCCCATACCTATTTAAACTGATAAGAGAGTAAGAGCCATATTGTTCTAAGTAACTCAGCCCATTGTTGTCTAACTCTTAAGGCTGCAGCCCTACATGCCTGTCCTTGGAAGGACATACTATTTAACTCAGAAGGATTTACTTCTTAGCAGACATGCATTAAGCAGGATATCAACATTCCTTGATGCCAAATACAAAATCAGGGCAAAACACAAGATACCTTGTCTTCAGGGGCTGCCCCTTCGTTGTTCCATATTCGCAACATTTCTTCGCTGTTATCGGGTATTGCCACAAAGCCTTTTGAGGCACCTGATCCACCAAAGCCACAGGCCAGCAGTAAGAGAGGCACCACTGCAAAGGAACACAGCAGATCAATGAACCACCAAAGGTTGAACTTGCAGAAGCAAATCCTAAATATCAGTTCATAGCCCATTAAATATAACAAAATACTACAAAATCCATTCAAAATATTACAACGTTCTCTAAAATAGAGCCATGTAATGCAAACATTGCACCACGAACAACAGGCTGTGTACCAATTCTGTACTAATCTACACTTTCTGATGACTTGGCACATTCTAAAATTCCAGTGAGGTGAGAGCACTGCAGAACCAAACATGAACAGCAGCAAGCAACTTCCATTTGCTTCAGTTTGCAGGCCTCACACATCCAGAGTTGTGCATGTTCCACATTATTACCATGAAAACACAGAATTTAGGTACAAATTTTGGCAACTTCAGGTTTTCCCCCTAGTTCTCAGACAGTGAAGAGAGGCTTGCAGCTGTGTGGGAAAGCAAGCAGCCTGCAAGACTCCAGCAGAGGGGCTGAGCACCCTTTCCAATGATTGGCGGGTAGGTGCTATAGTCCCTTGCATTTATAGCAAAAACACAATTTTGCTAGATAAGTAAACATGGGTAAATTAATCCCCACAGCTGCAGTGGTTGCCAGTTTATATCCAGGCCAAATTCACAGTGCCCACCCCTGGGGTTTAAAACCCTGAATGACTTGCACTCCAAATACTGTATTTGAAAAACCACCTCCATCCCTACAGACCACCTTGGGTGTTAAGTTCAGCAGAAGGGGTCCTCTTAGTAGTTCCGCCATCTTCAGAAGTATGGCAAATGATGACTCAGGAAAGGACTTTCTCTGTGGCAGCCCTTAAATGGTGGATCTCCCTTCACACAGAGGTGTGCCTGCCATCTTCATTGTATAACTTTTGCAGTATGCTGAAGATTCACCTCTCTACTCAGGCCTTTGACAATTAAAATATTTATGTGGGACCCACCTCTTCAACCTTTACCGTACTGCTCTGTGGAATTGTAACAACTGCTTTAATAATTGTACAAAATGTTTCACATGTTTTTAATAGTACTGTTATAATGTTGTAACCTGAGCAGCGACCTTATAAGTGAGGGTGGGTAAGAAATCTAATAAATAAAATACTTTGCAGAATTCATTGCTTCTTGGAACATTATTTTGATTATTATTTTAAATGAACCTCTTAGTCCAGACTTTAACTAGCTGCTCCTAGTCTGGAAGGCCTTGTGGAAGGCCTGTTTTTTGCTCAAGCTGCCAAACATTTCACCTCATATGAAAGTTGAATTTTTGATTGAAAAAATAGGAAGAACAAGAATCAAAAGCTTTAAAAGGAGTGGGAAAAGTGTATCAGAGACAAATAAAATTTTAACAAAGTTCCTTAAATGTATTGCTCTACTCTTTACCGCACCAAATGTAAAAGATCAGAATATTAAGCTCTCTCTTAAGTCCTATCGAGTCTAATGGGAGAAAAACAGAAGGGGATTAACTTTGGTTGGTTCATAAAGCTTGCATGAAGATTGCAAGCCCCTGCAAGGAGGAGTCATTGTGTCAGAGCCTTTGTGTGGTACAGAGCATTCTGCCAATTCTTCTGGAATAATGCTAGTTACTTACGCAGCAGCAGCAACAATGCCAGAATTATCAGAGCAATTGCTGCAGGTCCTAGCACAACCGATGAGCCGACGATTGCTGCTCGGCAACCACCACCTTCTGCACATTCACAAACGTCCAGTCTTAGAGTTTGATACTCGGGACAGCTAAGACCTTGGTTATCTTTCACCAGGAGTGGAACTTCATATGATCCAGGGTTCAGGTTCTCTGGTATAAGCTGTACTCTAGATCCTTCACAGGGAAAAAAACCAGTAACATAAATATAAAGCAATGTAATTTAAGTAGCTGAAAGTATGACAGAACTGTGAGCAGATACTGACTTTAGGGTTACCAACTTGATGTTCTAAAGTACATAGTCATATTATGGAGATAAACACATCAGTGTTTATACCTAATTGTTGTAAGCCACCTTTGGCAACTGTATTTTTGGGACCAGGGATTGGAACCTGTGGCCCTTGAGATGGTGATCTACAACTTCCACCAATGGAAGTCCTCTTATATATGGAGTGCCACAGGTAGACCCCCCCCCCAGGTCTACACAGAGACATCAGAACGATGTTTAAAGAGCTAAAATTATCAATGGATTCTAAACAGTCTTTAAATGAGCATCTCTGGTGTTACAGCATTTCCGCAAGTACCCAGTCTGTCAACCAGACAGAATGCGAAGAACCGTTTTCCTAGATGTGTGTTAAATCCTTGCAGCTATGGCTTGGCGGTGCCTTCCCAGCCTGTCTCAATGAGAATAAGCAGGAAGACCACAGAGGATTTATCTTTCTCTACAACCAGTGCCCAAATAAGGAGAGGGATGGTATGTTGCATCTTTTTCAGGTACAGTATAGCTGAAACTTTTCCACTGCCTTTCAATGGATGCTTCAGAATCTGGCTTAATCTGAAACGAAGTCACTCAACATTCAGATAGCAGTAAGTGCAGAGCATTTCTGGCTTATTTCAGTGGGAGAGAAATCTAGGGAGAGATGCTCTCCTAGCATGAGAGCTGACCACGAGGATCTAAGCAGCATAGTGGTGGCTGCTCTTCAGACAAATAATCTCGGCCACTCACTGGCGGAGCTTCATGATCCAGCACCGGGGGGCAGAGAGCAGGCAGGGGCATGGCACGCTGCCTGTGGAGGTGTGGCGCCCAGCGGGGGGGGGGGGGAGCAGCCGCAATGGAACCCCACCGGGATCGCGCTGCTGGGGGTGATGTGCTCCCTCCGCACTCGTCTTCCTCTGCCAGTGCAGCCACTCAGCTTCAGATGTTTTATTCTTTGCCTCTGGCAAAGCTAAGCCTCCACTTCTGAAGCTACACTTCAATGCTGCTTTGGCCAGCGCATGTTATCCAAGAGAGGATTAGCTGAATCACAACTAAAATAAAAGGCTTGTATCCAATGGTTGTGAGTTTTAAGCTTGGTTTTAATGTTGTAACCTGTCTTGGGATCTAAGGCGCAAGTAATAAATCATAATCATCATCAACAACAGCTGTCCTTTCAGTTCATGGATCTCCGCTTGCACAATGGGACTCCCCCCCCCTCCTAAATCTGTTTTACAGGGGCATGCACAGGAGGCAAAGAAGACTTGTTCCTACACACCCCCACCCTTGCTGTAAACCATGTCATATTGACTCATACTTACCATCCACTCGGATTATCCTCCACTTGTCTGACACTCTTTCAGGCTCATCAATAATAGTGAAAGTGAAAGGGCCACGATTTAGATAACCTCCTCGATTAGTAACAGAGATGTTAACAAACTTTGCATGAGTACAGATAGTTTGATGTGGAGTCACAATGGTCGGGCAGTAAAGAGTAGTGTTCTGTACCTGAATAACAATGGTACCTGTAGCCGTTTTTTGAGGCTGATCTGCAAAATATGTAAGGCAAAGCATATGTATTTCACTGCTTAAGAATGCAAAAACATAGTTTTATCGTTGTAGAATTTCATTTGCTTCTCTGAGTGTATAAAAGGTTTTAATGTGAATTCAGTGTTTGATTTGCAATCCATTTCAACAACACAATGACTGAATATATAGGATGCAATTAAACCCATGGAAATGTTTCTTTGCCAATTATTTGAGTGGCTGGAGATGACTACCATACTGTTACTCCAGTTCTTTGGCCTTTGTGGACCATAAGACACTTTATTCAAGACTAGCAGCCTTGTATCCAGCGCTGCTAGGAAATTCTACAAAAGCAAAAATATCGGTGCAATGATGAAAGGTCCATTCTGACATCTTAATCCCAGATGGCATCCAACTGTATCCAAACATAGATGGAAACCTGCTCCTTTCTCATGGGGACCATCCTGCAAAATGTGCTTACGATATCTTAAAAGAGTTGTCCATGTGCATAGCGAAAAATTCCCCCACCTGAAATACGCATTAGATTACAGGGACTCTAATGTGAAAAGCAGATACATGTGCGTGAAGTTTGCCTCCTGGCCTTGGATTAGCAGCACATAATGATGCAGCATTGACATTTTTGTGGAATCATGTTCACATCATCATGCTAAAAGCATGTGATCCATCAGGCTTTATTAAAAGACTCTACCACTACAACATTTACCTAAATGCCAATGATGTTCCAGGTACTTACTGAAGGAAAAACAGGATCTGTCCCTACCATCTACTCAACAGAGGTCAATGACCCTGGCTCTCTGCCCAGTCGTAAAAAGCAACACCAGTCTCTCCTGAGCGCGGAGAGAGAATCCTGTTTCTTTTCTGCCTTCTCCATATCCTACCCCAAATGAGGGAAGAGCATGTGTCTCTCCCAAGCCCACTGTGAATGCCAGAGGGATTTGAGGGAGGTAAGACAATTGGTGGCAACCATGATTCATGTCTGGCTAGTTAAGTATAGCCAAGATTTTTGGAGCTGCTGGTCCCTGTGCAGAAACTTGGAAAGTTGCTTTATACAGAGACAAACCAGTGGTCCATCCAGCTTAGCCTTGTCTATGCTGACTGGCAGTGGCTCTCCATGGTTTCAGGTAAGGTTCTCTCTTAGCCCTACCTGGAGACACCAGGGAATGAACCTGGGACCTTCTGCATGCAAAGCGGATGCTGCATCACTGAGCCACCACCCTTTGCCAAAGCTTACTGGTCAGATGGTTGCTGCCACTTTCCAAATCTAGCTTTGGGCTTTAACAAATGAAGATGTGGCTTATGAATGAAAAGGCTGATGAATTGTTCTTATGGAAGAAATGGAAGAAGCATCACTTACCCTTACTTATAGCCAAAATTGTTGCAGTGTAAGTACCGTTGACAAGAAAAGATGAGTCATAGTCAATCTCTCGGTTAAGTTTGATTTCAGCAGTTCTAGAGTCTATTGTAAACCAGTTCGCAATGTCCTGGCCTTTAACATACCTGTGCAGATTTTTAATGCATGTTAGAATGGCCACAACAATCGGTGTAAAAAGAAAACATTTTGCTCAAAGACACACAGGGAACCAGACAGAGGGCCTTCTTGGTGGTGGCGCCTTCCCATCAGATGTCAAGGAAATAAACAACTATGTGACGTTTAAAAGACATCTGAAGGCAGCCCTGTTTAGGGAAGTTTTTAAGAATTGGTGTTTTAATGTATTTTTAATCTTTTGTTGGAAGCTGCCCAGAGTGGCTGGGGAAACCCAGCCAGATGGGCAGGGTATAAATAATAAATTATTATTGTCATTATTATTATTATTATTATACAGGCTTGGTTGATAGTGAAACATCTTCATTTAGTTCAGGCATAGAGAACTATAATTCCCATCATCCCTAGCTAACAGGACCAGTGATCAGGGATGATGGGAATTGTAGTATCAACACATCTGGAGGGCCGGGGTTTGCCTACATTTTATGATGCATGTCAGTGTAGAACAAGAAGGAAGGAAGTCATGCATTTATAGGAGATGCCTGGAAACTTCATGTCATCCTAAGTCCATACAGGAAGAATGTGAATTCATGTCATTTCTTTTGCTTGCCCCTTAAGGTCCCCATCATGCCAGTAGACAGAAATGGGGAAGAAGGGCCACATCCTCTTCTGGGCAACCTTCTGGCAGCCACTTTTGCCTCTGGTCCTGCCCATTACAGGGATGTAACCAGGGGCAAACGTAGGCAACACAATGAATGTAAAATTCACCTTTATACAGCAGACTAGTTTCTATACAAATTCACACCCCTGTCTCCATCCATTTAAGCAACTCTTCAGTGATTTGCCTTGGGGAAAAAAGAAGAAAGGCATCTCTTACCTGATGTTTTGTGCTATCTTTCCGGTATCTTCATCATAAGCTTCGAAGCGCCCAATAACCTGGTTCACTTTCACTGTTTTGTTTGTTTGAATTGTAATTCTGTTGGGCTTAAATACAGGGCCTTCAATCACATTTTCCACCTTAATTTTAACTGGAATTGGTTTTGCTTGGAAGCCCTTAGCAATAATTGATTTGTGATACTCTGCTTTGTTAGAAACAACAATATTCAAGTCAATGTTCTGCAGCTCTTCATAATTAATTTCCTGCAAGGAGAATGAAAAAAACAACAACCCAGCAACAAGTCAGAAAAGGTGCACTCTGAATTCCAAGCTGGAGAATAAGTGTTAAAACTTCACTTTCATTATTATGCCTGAAGGGGAGGCCCTGCTGGAGTGTCACCACCTCATGAAGTCCAAGGGACAGCAGGATAAAGGGAGGCCTTTTCCTGTGATGCCCTTTCCTGGCTAAGAACTCCCTTCCCTTGGACTTGCATCTGGCACTGTCCTCTTTTCGTCTGTTAATCAAGATGCACCTCTTTGCCCAGGCAGACGAATGATTAAGAACAGGCTATGATTTCTACTGTTGTCTTAATTATGGTTTTAAGTGATGTTTCAAGGAATGCACATATCCTGTTCTGGGACCCTAAAGAACACATGACAAATGCAAGTAATCAATCAATCAATCAATCAATCAATGCTCCATGTGTGTGTTTATACCTGCTCTGGTTTTGGGCCTGTTCCCGGACAAGTGAATGATATATGCCAAAGTCCCTAGATATATTTTAGAACATTATAAAATATATTTGCATTTTTCTTTGGTATTCACAGTGGCATCATGGAAGTCCCACATACACCATCTTTCCTTCACAAAACATTAAGCTCTGTGCATTAAATAGTGATCAGAGGAGGCTGCATTTTCAATTTCTAATTTTTTTCCCCTCTTGGTGGAATGCAAACAAAGACAATGTATCTATGGTTGCCACAGCAGGCTTTATCACAGGGTTGTGAAACATTAGCTCCCTTGACTAGAAGGCAGTACAGTGGTACCTCGGTTTGTGACCGCAATCCATTCCGCGGAGCCAGTCGCTCCCCAAATCGCTCGCTCGCCGAAGGCACG
The DNA here is from genome assembly GCF_963506605.1 of Zootoca vivipara. Lineage (NCBI taxonomy): Eukaryota > Metazoa > Chordata > Lepidosauria > Squamata > Lacertidae > Zootoca > Zootoca vivipara. Next base: position 41,683,311 of record NC_083283.1, read on the forward strand.
CTTCTACACGTAGCACTGATAAAGCGCTTCTGCGCATGCATGCGCAGATCGCTTTTGCGCATCCGAGTGCCGCGGAACCCAGATGTAAACACTTCCGGGTCCACGGTGGTTGGAAACCGAAGCAGACGCAAACGGAGGCGGTTGCAACTGAGGTTTGACTGTATTAAGCCTCTGGATTGGCCTCACTGAGTATATGTAGCTATATGGTATTATAGCCAGTTTGGAAGGATCTCCTGGCTACTTTAGGTGCAGAAAGCTTATCCACATCGGCTAGCACCCTCCCCCTTTCAACATTTTTTGCATGCAGTTAATTTTGCATGTCTGCATTGTGACCAATGATTCAAAACACACTAAACACTAACCTTAACCAGAATCAAAACCCCTTCGTTGGTGTGCGAATCTGTTTCTATACGGAAATAACCTCCTTCATTGCCAGACACAATGGTGAAGTTTGCCAGCCAGTTATCAGTGTACTGCTCATCGTCGTCAAAGGCCCTGAATCGCATAATCTCCACATTAGCTGTATTTTCCCGGACGCTTCCATCATACTGTAAGCACACAAGATTTTAAATGTCTCTTCCATGTTATCAAGGCAGGAAAGGCTATTTAGCAGAAATGCATGCAAGCCTTCTAGTCAGATCACTTCACTTACCATGCTTTTTTCAAGATAAGGGATATTGTCATTGACATCCAAAACCTTGATCTGTACTGTTGTCCGTTCACCAAGCCCTATTGCATCTCCATCTCGGTCTCTTGCTTCTACAATTAAGGAGTAGCTACTTTGCACCTGCATGATATTCAAGCAGCTATGTGTAAGTGAATGCAACAGCATACCAAAATAAATCATTATCTACCATCAGTGGCCAAATACCACTATTTGGAACCAAAAGAGATCACTGCCCAAGACCTGGGAGCCTCCAAGAGCCAGATAGTGGAGGTTTGTGTATAAAAGTAGTTATATACCACCATTTATATATGACAATGTCAACAATAAAACATAAACCTGTACAAAACCACCATTAAAGTGACTGGCCAGTCAAAAAAGTTTCAAACATCTGAATAGGTATGTTAGCATTAAAAAACCTTCAAAAGCAAGGATGTCTGCCAAAGAGTAATCCACAGCATGGGACCAGTAACACTAAATGCCCAACTTCTAGGTGGCAGCGCTCCTGTCTGACATCATACATGATATCAAGGGTAGGGCAGGGGTGTGTGGCTCGCCCAAAGAAGCCTCACGGGCCAAATGGAGAGCCATGATGAGCCAAATTTGGCCCATTGGCTGGAAGTCCCCCACTTCTGCTGTAAAGTCTTGACACAGAGATCAAGTAAGATGGCTTGACTGATCCCATAGAACGCAACAGGGCGTGGGGGAAGGGAAAATCTGAGAAGGGCTTGATAACTTAAAGCCCAGTTTATTAAGCAAGTCAGCTGGAATCCAGCACAGAGACTGAATCACTGATGCTATTATGCTCTGAGCAGTGACCCATCACTGTCAAACAAGACACCATGCTTTAGATCCCGCCTATCCTTTTTCAGCCAAGCTTTTGGCAATGACTACATTTTTCGCCATCAACTGCTTGCCATTGTTACTGCTCTTTTAGATACATTTTGCCGAATTTAATTTTTTTAGACTATTATTAGTAGACATGCCTGATAAACAGCGTTCCTGTGTGCTCTGGCACTTGTCACAGTGTCCCGTTGCACCAGAAACGGTTTAGTCGTGCTGGCCACATGACCCGGAAAGCTGTAGACAAACACTAGCTCCCTCAGCCTGAAAAGCGAGGTGAGCACAGCACCCCATAGTTGTCTTTGACTGGATTTAACTGTCCATTGGTCATTTACCTTTATCTTTCCTACATGCCTGATACCCTTCCCCCCCCACTGTTTTTGTATGCTGCCTTGAGCATTTTTAGAGTAGAAGGGCAGTTTATACTATTTCCTAATATTAGAATCAAGGAAGCAAATCAGTTGATCAGGATCACGGTCTTAAAGGTTATGTTCTTCAGAGGTAATTTATAAAGCGACACCAGTAGCATTTTTACCACATAAAGGAGAAACTGGATAACACAGGGGAGGAATCCAGGAGAGGAAAAAGCATTTACCTCCCTGTCGAGTTGAAAATGTGAAGTCCGGACCTCGCCTGTCGCTCGGATAATTTCAAATGCAGGAGGATTGGCAGGCTCTTGAGAAATAATCTTGAAGGCAATTTTAGAGTTGAGGTTGCCTGGCTCATCTGCATCGGTTGCATCTATCTTTATCACAAGAACACCTAACAATTCAAATTAAACTTAATTATAAAGTCCTGTTGGACGAAATATATTGAACGGAAGGTTTCCAAATGCCCCAAATACTGTACTGAATTTTATATGATGCACTCAAAGATTTAGCTCAGGTACAGATGCTTGGTTGAATAACATACACTGGACCAGGGATAGCTCTCCAGGTGGTGTTGGACTCCAATTCCCAACAGCCCCAGCCAGCATGGCTAATGGGCAGGGGTGATGGGAAGTACAGTCTAGTAGAATTGGGAGGACTGCAAATTTTCTGTTTCTACACTAGACCAAGACATCCAAGTCCTAAGGATTTGTATAATTTAAGATTAGACAAAATTCCCTTGGAATAAATTATAAAGAATGCACTAATACTGTATTTAAAAATAAACACTACGTTAATACCGAGACTGAATAAAATAATATTTATCCCATGGTTTGACTAGTGCTCATGGCAGTGCAAATTTGCTTCCCCCCCCCCGCAACATAGTTCTTAGCTCCATGTCCCATAGCTTCCTTCTGATGAAGATGCTAGAAATAGATGCAAATCAATATCCTGTCCTAAAGAGCTGAGCTAATACTACTGTGGCTTTTTAAAACAGGCAGATTTATTATTCTTGTTATTTGCCTCTGGATCTGGTAGAATGGACTGCATCTCATCAAACTTCAAAATGCTTTCATGTTCGCTCAGATAGGGCTGGGTTGCACAATACCATTCTCGAGCTGTAATCCCTAGCCATGGTAGTGGCTTCCTTCCTGCCCATTTGGCGCAGCTATCCTGCCTCCAACACCATTTTCCTACTTGGGCATTCTCCCTCATGCAACCTCACAGCCATGTTTGTTGCCCCGCCCCCCGGCCCGGGCACTGTCCTGTCCCTGGGGAAAGGTCTGAAGCAGAGAACCTGCCCTAAGCACACAGACACCCTGTACTATTTAGAGCCCCAAGTTCTAAAGCACCATTAATGACTGGCTTGCATGTAGGGTGTTGCAGTTATTTGGGAGTGCAGGCCACGGTTTTCTTTAGACAAAGCACAGCATGTAAGCATGTACGAAGGGTTCTTTGAGGAAAGGTGCTCTCTTTCCCCTATGCCGTGAGTAGACCTTGAAAAATTGTCCTAGCCCACCCCTACCTCCACTGTGCAGCGAGTTCTTTTGTCCAAGGGGCCATTACAAAAAGAGACCTGCTAGCTGTAGTCGGAAGTGGCACAATTCAACATTCTCATTCTCCAGGGTAGATAATAAAGCCTGCACAGTCAGAATGTAAGGCAAATGCACTCTCCCTTCCCAAACTACAGTGGCACCTCTACTTACGAATGACTCTACTTACAAATTTTTCTACTAACGAAGGGAAAAAAAATAGTAAAAAATGGTGGCGCGCTTATGAAATTTTTGACATCCGAACGGCCTCGCTGCCCTGCGCTCACCGCCACCGCTGGATCGAGCCCTTGCCGCCGCTGCGAGGCTGGCCTTCTGCTGGCCTCGCAGGATTGGGGCTTCACCGCCGCTGCGAGGCCGGCCTCCTGCCCTCGGCTTCTCTGCTCGGAGCGCAGCCGGAGCTGCCATGCAGAGGAAGCGCCCTCCGCCCCTCGATGCCTCCCCAGCCTAGGCGCCCACCCGGTACTGCTGGCCCCGCCGGGAGAGGCTCTGCATTGCTGCCGCTGCCAGCACTGAGCCCAAGTCCCACACGGCCTCCGACATCGCCAGGACTGCAATTCCCATCACCCCGCCACCTCTCCCAGTGTGCGGGTGGTGATGCAGAGCCTCTCCCGGTGGAGCCAGCAGTACTGGACAGGCGCCTAGGCTGGGGAGGCGTCGAGGGGTGGAGGGCGCTTCCTCTGCATGGCGGCTCCGGCTGCGCTTCGAGCGGAGAAGCCGAGGGCAGGAGAGGCAGCCTCACGGCGACGGCGGCGCCCCGATCCCGCGAGGCTGGCAGGTTGGCTTTGCAGCGGCGGCGGCAGCAAGGGCCCGATCCCGCGAGGCCAGCAGAAGGCCACCCTCGCAGCAGTGGCGGTGAGCGCAGGGCAGCGAGCGAGGTGAGGCTCCGGAACGAATTAATCCGTTCCCAATGCATTCATATGGGAAACCGTGTTTCGACTTACAAATGTTTCTACATACGAATGTGCATCCGGAACAGATTAAATTCGTAAGTAGAGGTTCCACTGTACTATAATTTTCTAGGCAGCATCACATAACGAAAGAAAGCTTTGGTTTATTTTATCAGTCATCCTGTGTGACCAGGGCAAGGTAGGATGCAAAAGAACAGGGCTCTTGCATCTTTAATAGTTTGCAGAAGCAAGGATTTCAGGTGTACCTTGAACTATTAATCTCTGCTACGTTTTCCAGCATCTTCCCCTCTGAAGACCAACCTCAGACCAATGCGTGTGATGTTCCTAACCTATTGCAATACCATGACCCTGCACATCTGTGTGAAATCAATGAAAGAGACACATCTGCTACTAAGTACAGGATTTCAACCATACACAAGGGACCAAGAGATACGGTAGTTAGGAAAAAGTACAAGGATATGCACAGAAAACAAAATTGCTATCAAGTTAGACTGAAAGTATTAAATAAAGCTCCAGGACTTACCTACTTCAGACAATTCTTCAACAGAGCCCATAAAAACTGACTTTGAAAACTTTGGGTAGTTGTCATTTATGTCTTTAACTTTAATTCTCAAGTCTAATGGTTTTTCCATGTTATTACCGTACTGATCCATTGCATAACCTTTCAGCTGGAAGAATATTGGCAGAAAAGTAAATAATCCATATGTGTGAATTCAAATCAATACAGTAAAAGTTGAATGATGGCAATTGACATCAATCTGAGTGCTTAATAAGAAAAGGAAGACGAATTGCTTCACTTACATGGAACATTGGTGTTTGCTCCCGATCAACTATTCTTGTTATGTTCAGGTCTCCAGTTTTTCCATTAATCACAAACAAATTATATGGTGGTTCGGTGACTCCTGGGCCTGAAATAGTGTATGTAATAACTACCCCAGGGTCACCTTCATGATCAGATCGTATCTGTAAGGAACATGATTAAAATACGTTCAGAGTTTTAGGAAATTAAATGCCCCTGTACAAATAAACAAGATAATTTCTTTGTATACTTGCCTTGGTAGTTAATAAAAAAATTTATAAGTAGAATATCTTGGGCACCTCTCTGCTGCATATCATTAGAAGCCCAACATGGGAAAGGTCAGGGGGATGACATACACAAGCATGTTGCGGGTTGGGACAATACGTGCTCCTGCTTTTAGCCATCACACTATTAGGCAAACACCTGAACATGGCCAAAGAGGTGCAACTACATGGGAATGGTATCTGGTATTCTTCATTGGTATCTGAAGAAGTGTGCATGCACACGAAAGCTCATACCAAAATATAAACTTAGTTGGTCTTTAAGGTGCTACTGAAGGAATTTTCTTATTTTGCTTCGACTCAGACCAACACGGCTACCTACCTGTTACATGGGAATTGTTAGAGAAATCTTTAGGCAGAAGGGAGAAATGTGGAGCTCAGAGAGACAGCAGGAGACTTGCAGAAATGGAAGAATGGTGACTATAGGTAGGGATATATATTGGGAAGTAAGGGTAGGAACAGGCTTTAAAGTGAGGACAAAGAGTTAGTGGAGGATGTGATATCTCATGTCACCAATGAAATGCTATCAGTACAGAACAGTCTGGTGTAAAATCCAGTATTTAATCAGCAATCAATTGACTTGCGTTCCCTATTCCTTCGCTTACCTAGGCTGCTTTCTAGAACAAAGCCCTCACAAGGTGACTTACATAAAGCAATCATAGGGTTATAGCCAACCAAGCTTTATCCAGAGTAGATCCATTGAAATGAATCAACCTAAATTATGTTAATTTCAGTGGGTCTTCCCTGAGTAGGACTAGCATTAGATACAACCCACAGAAATTAACTATTTGTTTTTGTTAAGCAGCCCAGGAAGGAGGTGCTATATGATGATGTCAAAGAGATACCCATTCCCATAGCAAGGCTGCCCCACATCTCTCAGGATTCTGTTCATTTGGCTCTGACTTACTTTAGCAATTGGGTTCTTATTTTCACTCTCTTCGTTGAGGAGGGCAGGTGGGACAATCCATTCCCGCTTCTGTCTAATGTGACCGTCCGAATGAAGGAGCTGCTTGTTGCTACCTCCAGGAATCTGCCAGGAAAGCATATATTTTGATAAATGTTATGTCCGTTAGTTTTTCCAAGTTTGTTTCTGTCAGAATTTTTAGTGAATATTTTATATTATTATATATGATCTGCTTTGAGGTTTTTGTTGACTAAGCAGCATATAAATCTTGTTAAATATAAAAAATATGGAACACTGTGTGCATGTCAACATCCTGAATGAACATCTATAATGAACAAGGTTATTTTAAAAATGCTTTTTTGTATTTTTCCATTTAATAATAATGTGGGGCTTGTTAGAAAAAACAGATGAAATTAATATACTGCGCAGACTAATGGCACAATCCTATGCACATTTTATCCGAAGTCAGCCTCTCCTGGCTTTTAATACCATGAAATGGTGTTCAAAGTGCACCAGCCATGTAACCTCCACCCTCTACTATTCAGTGGTAAGGTCTGAAGGGGCCTTGTAACACATTTTTGTTTGAACTGCCTATGGAAACTTGCTGCTGAATGCAGCGAAGTCAGGAATAGATGATGCACCTCACTGACATGTTATTGCATTTTCAGTGAAGCCCTACAGATGGCAAATTTAAAGGAGGAATTCAATGTTGCACTCTACTGATGGTTCCATTTCTGCTTTCCAGATGTAATGATACCCCCTTCTCCTCCCATGTTCTGTTTTGGAGGCCCTCACAACTCTCCAGAGAGGATTTGGGGGAGACATGGTGGGGGCAGGAAAGCCCTATTGTACCAGCTATGCTTCCTCTAATATGCTGGGTTGGTTGAATCTGGTGCTAAATAATTTATTTTCAAAAGTATATATTTTATTTTTTGTATACAATACAGTACCTAGAATATCTTATTTTGTAAATAAATGCAAGAATACTTTTCCTTAAGGCTTGAAAAGCTTCCCGTGTGTTATTTCCGTGTGTTTATTTATTTTGTGGAAGTGGTTAGGCATTTAACATTCTTTTCCCCCCACCCAGACACCACCATTCGTCTTATGCTCTACATCAGGCATCCCCAAACTGTGGCTCTCCAGATGTTTTGGCCTACAACTCCCATAATCCCTAGCTAACAGGACCAGTGGTCGGGGAAGATGGGAATTGTAGTCCAAAACATCTGGAGGGCCGAAGTCTGGGGATGCCTGCTCTACATACATTCCCTTCTACCTGAATTCATTCCCCTCTCTTTGCAGCTTCATTTTGGAAGGATTTTTGTTCCATTCATTACAATTTCACACCATCTCCTACCTCTATGTGAAGTCCATTCCCAAAGATGGCACAGCTCTGAAAAATAATAATATAGAAATGTATTTTTGAAAGCTACAAAACAAGCATGAGAGTTAAAATAACTGTGCACAGTGTCAGAGAAATTCAGCAAATGCATTTTTCCTTGTTCGTCCACCCAGTAATGTTAAAACTGAATACAATAGAACAAACAGTAAAGCTTAAAGATTATCTTATTAAAATCCATCCAGGTACCAGCTGGTCCTGCTTAGCTTCCCAGATTGTATGAACAGGGTAGTATGGCCAAATCCAAAACAGGCTTAATTTAATTTATTTCCACATTTAAAAGAGTCATGAGACAAAACACTGCTATTTGACTTATCAGTTCTATGAATAAACCACCTTTGGAGACTTTGCCCTTGCTTCAACTCAAGCTTGATACACATAGTACAATAAATGAACAGCTGCTGCAAAAGTTTACAAAATGGCAGCCTTATACAGAGTTCCTTCCTATAATGAAAACTATAGAGATGCTAATAATATAGAGATGTAATTATGGATTGCTCTCCCCTTCACACAACTGAATGATTGTTGCTTAACAAGCTGAGCCAGGATGCTCCACTGTTAGGCTGCAGTTCTCCTTGGGACATTCCCCCTCCTGGGCAACTTCTCATCCTCCATCCAGGAATGCTTAATGATTTTCCTGCCACTTGCAGCATTTGTAATGCACTGTGTAAGATGCTGTGTGATACGTGGCTGTATTTTTTATTGCTTCTTTTCTTACATTATATTTTACTGTATTACAATTTGAATTTAACACAGGAAGACAGAACATGAGAATAAAAAGAAGCAACAAAAATACATTTACAAATCAATATATTTCATACAGGCGTACTCTGAACTACCTGAAAGCTCACAGACCACTAATGGTCTGTCAACCGCAATTTGGGAACCCCTGGTATGATTTATCAATGTTTTAAAATGTAAATCGCTAACAAGTGATTAATAAATGTAATTTATCATCATGCTGCTCTTTAATGACCTTCTGCCAGGTGATGGCTAAAACCTCCCTGCTTAGCAAGGCTTTGGGGACATGAATGATATTAAGCCCTTGCACTAGACTGGGTTTTAAGTGGCTGCACTGAATTGTTTTCATTGCTGAACAACGTCTAAAATAGCTGCCTCATTCATATATTTCTATATTGGGCTGCTTTTTGAAATGTAGATGAAAAAGAAATATTTAAAAAAAATAGATGGTGTTTTGTTTTGGATAGCTCAGAGTGCTTTATACCCGGAGCAGAAAGATAAAGTTGGCCATTTTATTACCCCCCCTTTTAGGTGGAGACTAGGGAGATCATCACGACAGAGATGAGATCTGAACTAGGGACTTTGAACTATGGCAGTAGTATTATGGATGTATACTTCCTACAACAAGCCCCCCCCCCCCAGAGCTGAACAAAGAAAGACCATTTTTTACAAGGATAATTTCCTGTCAAGTCCCACATTTCCATAACCATCTCTTGGCAAACTTTACATTCAACAAACCTGCATGTGTTAACTGATCCAATCAAACTGAATTTCAACAGGCAGGTGAAGACTTCTTCAAAATCTTCTAGTAACCACCCTAGAAGCCTGTGCTACAGCCCTGAGCTGTGGCTCCTCAAATAAGAACCAGGAAGGAAAGACTCCTTTGTTGCCAAGTAAACCTTGGGTATTGTCCCCACATGCATACCCGGCCTCCGCTGTCTGGCATTCACCCAGATGTGCACCTAGTCAGGCCTCAAGGAGACCCTCCAGCATAATGCACTGGCAGAGACCTGAATTGGTGCCCCCAATCCAATTCTGCTTCAGTAAACCTGGGCTTTTTCTGCTTCCTCACCTGCACGAAACCAATGCAAATTTGGCAAGCAAGCCACACCTCTCCCTGAATACAAATTAAATTTACCCAACAGTATGGAGCAGGCAAAAAAGGAGACCCTATGATAGGGTGCTCCCCAAATCCTAAGCAGACAACAGCTCTCACTGCATAAATGGAGGGTAGGCACTTTGAATGCAAAAAGTATGAGGTCAGTGGAGTGACATTCTCCTATTCTGTATATCAAATAAATTTATTCATTTCTGCCAACTCCCGATACAAGGATAGCCTTGAATTGGAAATTTTCAGTGTGGCTTGAGTGTCTACTAGCCAGCAAGTCGTGCAATACTTGCTTAAATAGTGGTTCACCCAATATAAGCTCACTGTGTGGCACCGGAACCTGCAGCAACCTTGTGGTTTGTGTACTGGCGACCTGTGTCAGCAGCAAGTCAGCAAAGTAAGATTAGATTTCACAAAAAGAATGGAAGAGAATCCATGCACAAGTTGCATTTACCACATGGCAGTATGGTCAACAATATGCATCTTTATAAAAAAACAATTTGAGTTAATGAGCTTTCATTCATTCAGATCATGAGTTCTGCTGACTTTTCTTTCAGAACGGGATCATAAACATGCCAGGGCGAAAACAGAACTTCCAAATAAAAAGGAAGAGCTTATACCCATATTAACATTTTCTGATGTTGGGAAATATGCTTTACATTCAAACTTTTAACATCAGAAGACACACACCCTTTGTAAGCGACTGTAAACTGTGTTGCAGGAACTGGCAGCCTATACAATAAGTATTCATTTGGGCAGCTCCCTAACTTCAATGCAGACATTTGTGTGTGTCCATATTAAATCATTGTTTTGCAAGTCCCAGCATGCTTCCAAGTTGTGTTTCTAACCTAGGGGAGGTTTCTGTTTCAGGGTGGATTTCTTTGTTTTGGGTGAGAAATGCATTTTCTTTGTCTTGTGTGAAAGCTACCCTGCCCTTGCATTACTAAACGTTCTGTCATAACACAGTTGAAACTGATTCATGCATTTTCTCGGGATTGTACAGGTATGAACCAGCAGAAGGTTCTGTAAAGACTTGTGAGCTTTAGCTCAAAATGGAAGTGCGTTAAGTACACAGACGACGAAAATCTTTTCTGCCCACTTGGAGAACTTTGCACACCTTCCCTTACAGACATTTCTTATGAGATAAAATAAAGCAGACTTAAATTGGGATTTTAATCCCACGAGCAGGAGCATTCTATCATGTTGAACCAACATGGGAGTCAACATTGCAAATAATATTTGTACAGTTGCTAAACATCAATGCCAAAAGGGCTGGTCAGACTAAGCTGTCACACAGAATTGCTTTCCAAAATATTTCCACTATCTAAAACAAACCAGAAAGCAGCCTTGCAGTGAAACAGTAAAAGCTACAGTTCCCTTTCAAAGGCCCTGGCATCGGCCTCAGCGGGGGAGGGCGGGATACAAATAAAAATGTATTATTATTATTATTATTATTATTATTATTATTATTATTATTATGTGACACTTTTCCTTTGGTTTTACATGCAAGGGCTCTTGAAGGGCCAATCTAGAGAGGCAGTTAAATATGTCTGTAACATGCATGTTTAAAAAACAACAGAAATAGCATGAGGCTGGTGTGGACTGATGAATTATGAAGATCGCAGCAGACACACAGAGAGAATTTAACACTTTCGTCTGTACTACATTCCTGAAGAAAAGTCCTTTTCTGAAGCCTCTGTTCGTGGGTGGGAAGGGAAGGCATCATTGGGGGATTTCCAGTGCAAACACCAGTTGCAGAGGAAAGATTAAATGCAAGGAAACCTCTAATGCCCCATATAGATAACCATCTCTTCTCCCTCTCTTTTCCTTCCTTTTTACTTTCCTCCCTAAGATGCCTGCAGGCTTACTATCTAAAAATAAGGGCAAGACAAGTCTTTATTTCTTAATTTTTGAAAAGCACCTAGCAATTTTAGGTGCTTTCTAAAAACAGCAAGGCTTGTACGCATACAAATGCAGAATGTGAATGATACAAATGAATGTATCACAGAGACACATGAAGAGAACCAGTGTATGTCTTGAAGAGAGGTTTGTCTTGAGCACATACTGTACTGTATATATTTTGTGGCAAGCAGGGGATCATGCTGCCATGTGTTACAGTTATGCCAAGGGTGGGGCACCTCTGCTCCATGAGTCAAATTTGGCACGATTCCCAATTTGGCCCATGAGGCTGCTTTGCCCAAACCACGCCCACCTGGCTCACACCTAATAGGTGTGGGAAGACAGAGATGCAGGTGCAAAAGGACAATTGTGAATCAGCCCCAATGGGTTTGGCTGTGCTATGGATTTCCTGATCAGGAATGCAGCCATTCCTGCCCAAGGTACTAACAGCAAGTTGCCCCAGTGGGATCAGCTGTGTTACTGAGATCTCAAGGAAGGAGACCTCCCTTCCCTGCCCAGCTGAACTTCTGACTCTTACCTGCCTTTACTCACCATTCATGGAGTTGCCAGTGCTGGCAACTGGGTCCAACTGAAAGGCTACAGCTCAGCCCTCTCCATCAACTTAACCCTCTCTCAAAACAAGTTCACACCAAGCACGTGTTTGGGACACCCTTCTGAATTCCCATTAACCGCAACAACAAAAAAAGCCTTTTAAATAAAAAAAAATACAACCATGTAACACTACCTTACTACTGGACAAAAGCACATACTGTACTAGATTATCTCTTTGATTTTGCACAACCATTTGTTTCCCAAATCACACAGTACAAATGGAGGAAACTTTCTGGAAAAATTAACCCAGCAAACTCTATGGAAGTAAAACACACACCATCTGCCAACTTGCCTCAAATGTCTTGTCTCAAATGTTTAACTTGTTCAAAATAAGCCACTTCTTATCCTTTCCACCCCAAATTTGGCACGGACCATCCTCAAACCCACTTCTCATAAACTGACAAGTTTCAGATCAGTCCACTAAACCATTTTCCTAACTATATGCTATAGAACATGCCCCCCCTCATAATGGTGGCATGCAAACCAGCTGATTCGCTTTATTAACATAGTGCCACAACTGTAGCCCTAGAATTAGGTAAAGGTAAAGGGACCCCTGGCCATTAGGTCCAGTCGTGACCGACTCTGGGATTGCGGTGCTTATCTCGCTTTACTGGCTGAGGGAGCCGGCGTATAGCTTCCAGGTCATGTGGCCAGCATGACAAAGTCGCTTCTGGCGAACCAGAGCAGCACATGGAAACGCCGTTTACCTTCCCCGCTGTAGCGGTTCCTATTTATCTATTTGCATTTTGACGTGCTTTCGAACTGCTAGGTTGGCAGGAGCAGGAACTGAACAACGGGAGCTCACCCCGTCGCAGGGATTCGAACCGCCGACCTTCTGATCGGCAAACTCTAGCGCCACCCACACCCCAGCCCTAGAATTACTATTCAATAAATACAAACACTACTATGCAACAAATACAAATATGGTGTGTTTGACTTTCCCTTCCTAGTGGGAAGTATAAGGTCATGGGAGCAGGGAGCATATGCTCCCTTCTCAGCCTCATTTAGTTTAAAGCCTTCATTTATCTGCACTGTTACTGCCTTGCTTCAGATTTATGATTGTTCAATAAAGTGTTCCTTTTATTCCATTTTATGCATCATGTCTGCATTTGGGGGTGAGGATATCAGCATGCCCCTTTTCCTCACACGATACACGTAAAATCTTGTCTGAGGCAGGAAATTAAGGTCTGCCTATATCAGTGATGGGCAACCTTTTGAGCTTGGTGTGTCAAAATTCGCCAAAAAACCAAGCATAACTCAGGTGGTGTGTCACTTCAAGAAAAAAACCGTAATTTTGCGATATTTATGGTTTAAATAACAAAAATGTATAATTGTAATATATAACTGTATTTAATAAACCCAAAACTAATTATTTAACCAAACCAAACCAAACCCCCCTTATTTATCACAAAGTGCCCATGCCCAGAGTTGTTGAGCTTTTTGGGGGGAGCTGCTGACCAAAGTTTTGGAGCTTTTGGGGGGAGCACAAAAGTTGCTTTGCTTTTTTTGGGGGGGGTGCCCCAAAGCTGCTGTGCTTTTTTTTGGGGGGGGAAGAGAACAGAAATAAATGACGAATACTGTAATACCTTTGCTGGAACTAACACGCAGCACTGACAGTCTGCCAAAGCGCCCAAAAAAAGCACAGAAAGGGTTAAAAAGTGCCAAATAAAAACAGCACAGAAAGGGTTAAAAATGAACCTGTTGCACCCAATCAGAAACAGCCACTGACTCAGCAAATTGAAAAACAGACCAATCGCTGGACACAATCTCTGGCTACCAGGAACAACAACAACAACAAAAAAGGATCCTGGTTTTAACAGCGGAGACAAGCTGTAGCGTGAGGAGGAGCGGGAGAACAAATGGGGGGAGACAACAACAACAGTGTGACGTGCGTGCCAGCAGTGAGGGCTCTGTGTGTCACATCTGACACGCGTGTCATAGGTTCGCCATCACTGGCCTATATGCAGCTGATGTAGTATTAACAAATACTGAAGCTGAAATATGCCTAACAGAATGTTTAAATATTGTTGATGAATTTAATCAGACAACAAAATACAAATGACAAAACTTTTAGCCTTTCATCTTACAGATGAAGTATTGAGAGACTTAGAAGATAAAACAAAAATTCAAGTTCATAATAGATCAGTGAAACATTTAGGGGTTGCCTTTTCTAAAGCAAACAAGCAATTATTGAGGTGTAAATTATAGACTAGAGGGCAAGATCAAGGAGAGATTAGAAAGGAGACATTTAAATTTTCTGGAAGAATTACAGCAATAAAGTTGAATATTCACCCACACCCACACCACATATTACTTTACAAATAAAATAAAATTGGATTAATGGCAACAGCTGATAAAAAAACTAAGAACAAAATTAATGGGTATAAATAGGAGAAAAGGGACCCTTTCTTTACTGAATATGAAGCTACTTTCAAGCTTATTGTCTAGTATGGATCTGTGAAGTCTTTCTTTTGTAAGGTTCTTAAGATATCCTATATCAAAACCACAGGAGAAGGAAACACATAGTATATTACAAATAAAATAAAATACTGGTTGCTGTAGAAACAGATCAAATGTTAGTGTCGACTGAAAACTACCTTTTATATATAAATAAATCAGGGTGTATTTGATTTAAATCAAATTCATTTAAATCACAATTTAAATCACTAGTCAGCAAGACTTGATTTAAATCATTTTCTTTACAGAAAGACTCATTCTTGCTGGTATAATCTTAATATTTACAACCAGATGAAGGTTTCATTCTTGGAATAATAAATTTTCAGAGTAGTTTTTACAGTTATGTCAAAACTTACTGATTTGGTTATACTATTAGAAATACACTGACAGATAGTTATAAAATTATTGTGAGGTTTAGTAAGTTAACTATTTATATTTGGGCATGGCAGGATTAAATGAAGGTCACTTGCCACATATCTTCATGTAAGGATTTACAGGATAACTAAATGATGGTTAATTAGACCCAGAGAACTAAAACCAGACGGAGAAGTAAATAACCCTGTGCTGTGGAAAAGGAAGTGAAACAATTCCTTATTTACTGGGCAAGGACTTGCAACGTTAGCATCTATGCATATTTACTCACGAGAATCACTGCTGTAAGTTCAAGTGAAGCCTCTGGAAGCTGCCCCTGCTATAATGAGAATGTCAAAGAAACCTCAAGGAGCTGAATATCGGAAGGGAGCAAAGAAGTGTGTGTATGTGCATATGTATACAAATGTCAGGTGTGTGGGGGTCGAACTGAGTTTTTGACCAGGGTGAAAGAAAGCCTAGTTCAGGCTTCCTCAACCTCAGCCCTCCAGATGTTTTGAGACTACAATTCCCACCATCCCTGACCACTGGCCCTGCTAGCTAGGGATCATGGGAGCTGTAGGCCAAAAACATCTGGAGGGCCCAGGTTGAGGAAGCCTGGCCTAGTTTAACCCCAACAACATTGTAGCCAACAGTAGGCCTAACTGCTCTTGCATCTCAGACCTCAGTAGCCACCATGGAATAAATCATCAGCAACATCTCTTGGGCTGCAAGAAGTTTCAACCACTGACCTTACAAGAAGTATCTATGAACATGATTAACATATAGCAAACGGAAATCACAACATTTCTCTAGAGCAGGGGAAGGCGGCCCAATCGCCTTCTCAATCGGCTCGCAGACGGTCCGGGAATCAGCGTGTTTTTACATTAGTGGAATGTGTGCTTTTATTTAAAATGCATCTCTGGGTTATTTGTGGGGCATAGGAATTTGTTCACCCCCCCCCCCCCAATATAGTTCACCCCACCACATGGCCTAAGGGATGGTGGACCGGCCCATGGCTGAAAAAGGTTCCTGACCCCTGCTCTAGAGCATGGTTTTCCAAACTTGGATCTCCAGTTGTTTTTGGACTACAATTCCCATCATCCCTGGCCACTGGTCCTGCTAGCCAGTCCA
This sequence comes from Zootoca vivipara, assembly GCF_963506605.1. NCBI lineage: Eukaryota > Metazoa > Chordata > Lepidosauria > Squamata > Lacertidae > Zootoca > Zootoca vivipara. The sequence goes on from NC_083283.1 coordinate 41,699,326, forward strand.
ACAACAGGTGGAGACGCAGGTTTGGGAAACCCTGCTCTAGAGATAACACACGGACTAGTGTGCCAACTCTCCACTCTCAAGTCAAGGGGGAATTCCAATACTGGGGAAATTACATATAGGCTCAATTTGCATGTAATGCTGAGCACAACTGTGAATGTGATAGCATGCAGGCTCTTGGGGAGGAAGCTGCAGGCACTCTGCTCCTCTCCTCCAGTTCTGCCACTGCTGTGAGCTAAATCATGCTTTGGCTTAGTGCACTGGCTTAGTGTACTCTTCTCCAGACAAACCATGAGCTTGTAAATGGTTTGTCAGGAATGAGATAAAGAGTGAGCCTGGGTTTGGATGACACACAAAGCTAAATTATGGCTTAGCTTGCAGAAGTGGAGGTGGGTGAGAAAAAGGCCATACTGTTTCTTTCAGAGTGATACTCAATCCATTCCTAGAACAGTATGTAACATGTAGTTTTGCCCTTAAGTCAATGGCATCTCGGCATTATCAGTTCCAATACTGAACATATGATGTAGGAAGAGGCCTACTGGACCAGATCAAGGCTCCATCTAATTCAGGCCATAGGTTTTCCATCCTTACAATAGCCTATCCACAGTTGCTTTCCAGCAACTGGGGACTCTATTTAGTTATAGCTACTGGTCCTCCATGAATTTATCTACCTGTAATTGACTTGTAAAGTTGCTAAAGATAGGACCAAAAACACACCTGTCGCAGATAATGTGATAATAATTATAATTAAATTTATCATGTCTTGTGTGAAGAAGTCCTTCCTTTTGTCTGTCCTGAATCTACCTCCAATGAATTTCAAGGGGCTACTGCAAATTATAGTGTAATGGGGGGGGGGCAGTCTCTGCCCACTTTATCCATACCATGTATACATATTTTTATTGAAATATTACCAGCTACACTTCCTTAAAAATACAGGGCGATGCACACCATGCAGATGTAACAATAAAAACATTCATAAAATGTTAAAACAGGATTAATAATAATAATAATAATAATAATAATTTATACACTGCCCATCTGGCTGGGTTTCCCCAGCCACTCTGGGCAGCTCTCAACTAAATATTAAAAATGCTTTGAAGGCCTGTCTAAATAACATTGGTTTTATGTAAAAAAAATTCCTTCAGTAGCACCTTAAAGACCAACTAAGTTTTTATTTTGGTATGAGCTTTTGTGTGCATGCACACTTTTTATTGTTTTTTATGTTATTTACTTTTTATTGTTTTTATGTGACAGCTCAAAGAAGGCAGGGATGAAACCTGCTGAATCTCTACTAAAAGGAAGTTACAAAAATGCAGTCACAAAAAACAAGGCGGGTCCTGAAATTATACATTTCAGGTGTCAAAGGGCAGTGGAGAATCATCATTCCCATCAGCAAGTTGCAAGAGTGACTTGTCTACAGGTAGGAATTCTCTGCATATGTTGGGAAGTATATTCTGTTCTTTATCATTGCATCATTTTTTTCTAGGGCTGAACCATGACATCAGTAAGATGTTCCAGGGCAAGTGGAATGAAACCAGTCAGACAAAACCCCCAGGGCACAAATTAAGGAATGGTGGTTGCATGGTGTATATTGCTTCACAAGATGTATAGGAACCAACACTCTTCTCTGGAATATTTGTCATTTCCTCAAAGTTTTATATGAGTCAGGACGTGTCTGGGTTCAGTTTCCCTATGCAAAGTACACCACAGGGTGATGTACCAGTAATTGAGAAGAACATCAAGAGATGTTTCCAGACATGTAGATGCCGAAATGTTTTAATCTACTGTATTTTCCTGATAATTTTAATTATTTTAAAATGTTTTTAATTGCTTTGAACCGTTTTTAATTGGCAATTCTAATATTTCTTGTAAACTACTTGATACAATCAAGAGGTATATAAATTTTGTAAAATAAATAAATATTTGCTAAGCTGACAGCAACAATGGTTTTGTATTATTATTACTGTATTATTACTTTGAGGAAGGAGTGGTTTCAGTTCCAAACTTGTCTATTTCAAGAAGATCTTCAATAAGATAAAAGATGTGGAACGGAGTGTCTGGTATTTCCAGCAGTAGGTGGGCGAGGAAAAAATTAAAAATTATTTCTTCTGAGAGAGAGAGAGAGAGAGAGAGAGAATGAGAGAGAGAGAGATTGAACTATCTTGGGCAGCATAAGCCAGAGAAAACACATTGCTTTTACAATGATCCAGCAAATGCCCATAAAATTAGAAACAGAGTTGGAAGGGACCATGGGCGTACCCAGGATCAAAGCTAGGGGGGGCACACCAGCCACGCCCCCCCAGCCACCCGATTGGCTAGCTGGCAATGACATGGCCAGGATCCCCCAGGAGGCATGGTCAATGTCCACGCCCCCCATAGGAAAGGGGTCCGTTTGCAAGGCAGCACACGGAGCCACCCGCGCTTGCTCTCCTGCCTCACCCGCTCCTTTAATGGCAGCGGTGACTAAAATGAGGCAGCAGCAGGGAAGCTGCCTCCGTTGAAGGAAACCTGGACCTGGACCTGGGCTAACTTCAGCCCACACTCTTTCAAGTCACAGCGAGCACAGCACAGAAAGTGCTGCCCCACAATGCTCCATGGCACTTCATTTGCAAATGAGGTGCCGCGGAGCATTGTGGGGCAGCACTTTCTGTGCTGTGCTCGCTGTGACTTGAAGGAGTGTGGACTGAAGTTAGCCCAGGTCCAGGTCCAGGTTTCCTTCAACGGAGGCAGCTTCGCTGCTGCCGCTGCCGTTTCACTTCAGCCAAGCAGGCTGAGGCGGAGCACAGCAGGCAGTGCCCCTGCCTGTCCTCTCCAGCTGCCCTGCTTCTAGGGGGGGCAGCTGCCCCCCTACCCCATGCTGGGTACACCCATGGAAGGGACTCCAAAGGCCATCTAGTCCAACCCCTTGCAATACAGGGAACTCAACTAGAGCATCCATGACAGATGGCCATCTAAACTCTGCTTGAAAACCTCCAAGGAAGAAGAGTCCACTACCTTCTGGGGAGTCTGTTCCACTGTCAAAATGTTTTTCCTGCTGTTTAGTCAGAATCTCCTTGCTTGTAACTTGAAGCCATTGATACAGGTCCTACCCTCTGGAGCAGGAGAAAACAAGCTTGCTCCATCTTCCATGTGACAACCCTTAAGATATTTGAAGGTGGCTATCGTATCTCCCTCTCAGCCTCCTGTTTTCCAGGCTCAACATACCTGACTCACTCAGCCGTTCCTCATAAGGCTTGGTTTCCAGACCCTTGATCATTTTGGCTGCCCTTCTTTGCACACATTCCAGCGTGACAATATCCTTCTTAAATTGTGGCACCCAGAACTGGACACAGTACTCCAGGTGTGGTCACACCAAGGCAGAATAGAGTGGTACTACGTATTACTTCTCTTGATCTGAACACTATACTTCTGTTGATGCAGCAACTATAATAGCATTAGTTAAGTTTGTTTTTGCTGCTGCATCACACTGTTGACTCATCTTAAGCTTGTGGTTCACTAAGACCCCTTTTCATATGTATTACTAGTAAACCAGGTATTAGTTTAAATTATTAGTTTAAAATGTTTTACTGGTTGCTAGTCCACATATAGATTCTTAACCATAAGAACCTAAGAGAAGTCCCAAGTGAAGCAAACCAAGTGTTCATCATCTAGTCTGGCATCCTGGGTTGTACTCAACTGAGCCCTACTCAGAGCAGACTCATTGAAATTAATAAACCTGAGTCGTGTTTATTAATTTCAATGGGTCTACTCTGTGAGACTAGCATCAAACACCACTCACTGTTTCCTGCAGTGACCAACCTGATGATTCCACCAAGAAGCTCACAGAGAGGGTATGAAGGTAACAGGTTTCTGCCCAACAGTGCCCTTCCCCTGCATGCAGTTTCTGAACATGGCCATTCCACCACTTAAAAAATAAAATCTTTACATTTACATCCAGCCTGTCCTCCAGGGAGCTTGCATGAGACTTCCCCTCCATTTTATTTTTCACAACCACCCTGTGCAGTAGGATAGGCTGAGAGGTCACTCAGTGAGCTTGCTGGCCAAGTGGGGATTCGAACCTGGTTCTTCTCCACCCTAAGAAACTACCTTTTACTGAATCAGACCATAGTTCATCTCAGTACTGTCTGCACTGGCTGGCGGTGGCTTTCCAAGGATTCAGGCAGGCGGAGCCTCTCCCAGCCCTACCTGAAGGGGCCAAGGAGTGAACTTGGGCCCTTTCGCATGCAAGGCAGATGGCTCCTTGGCCTAACATAACCTATCAGTAACCACCACACCACACTGTCTAATGCCTGTCAATAGATCTCCATGTCCTGCAGGGAACACACAGCTAGAACAAAGTAAACAAAACAAACAAACCCCCCTACAGTTACTTTCCTATTTACAAAGACTTTCCTTCATAGCTACCTGGAGGTGACCAGACAATAGATTATTGTCGCTCCACCCCCGCCCAGAAAGGCTCTTGGCAGAGAACCGGGAGAGACGGCCAAGCTAGCAGCAACTTGCCTGGAGGGATTCAGCTCCCGCCACCTAGACGGCAAGTCAAGTCCCCCCCCCCAGTCGAATCTCTTGACAGAATCTTCCCCCTTAAGTTGGTTGAAATAAAAGCAGGGCTCCAGGTTGCGCTTTTTAGAAAAACGAACGAACGTGCGCGTGGTGAATTGTTTTTTTTTCCTGCAACAACGGCCGAACCTCTAAGCCACCCATTTCCCAACGTTTCCCGCGAAGGCGAAGTTTGTGACACCCCCCCCCCCCCGGCCGGTTGTGACCTCGAGAGCCCCTCGCCGAGGGGCGTTTCCGGACGGGCGCACAGCCATTCCTGCTCCCTCGCCGAGGTTCTCGGGCGTGGCGCGCTCCTGCGCTCCAGGAGCAAAAAGCCTTCCGCCAACCAGCAGCCAAGCCTGTTACTCGCCTGCGGGGCGACCTTTTCCCTCCCTATGCTTCGAAGTGCGGAATAAAACTGGGAAAGTTAAGCTCTCTCCGCACGCACACAGACAAACCCACCCCCCCAATATATTTCTCGGGCAAATCTGATAGTGGGGAAACTCCGGGTGGGCTTCATAACTCACCACGAGCAGCAAAATCCCAGGTCCGAGATGGCAAGCCATGGCGAGAGCCCTTTGCTGCCTCCTCCGGCCCCTGCTCCGAATCCCAAAGCAGCAGAAGCAGCGGCCCGGCGCCCTCCCGGAGAGGAAGAAGTCTGGGTGCCTTCTTCGCTGCGGGCGTCCAGCTACCCCTTCTCCTTCCCCCGGTGGTGGTGATAAGAAAATGGGGCCGGCCGCAGCTCCGGCAGGAAAGGCGAGCCGTCGAGGGGCGGAGTGTAGCGCTTTGGGAGGGTTCACCTGGAGGGTGCGCGGAGCTACCCCGCCCTCTGGCCCTGTGTGATACGGCCCTACCCGGTGCAGAGGCTTTTGGCTCCGGAAGGCAGCCTTTCTCCAGTCGTTCCCGCCTTTGATCTTTTCCGAGGGAGAGGGAAAGTGAGGAAAGGGTGTTTTGTCCGCCCTTGGGTTCGCAGCCTGAGACCTTTCTGCATACAGCAGAGCCTGACTGAGAAAACCTACGCAGCTCTCTCGCCCCACTCTCCCAAGTTCCATATCACCAACTAACAGAAGACCTTAAGCTAAGGCATTTGGATCTTTCCCAGAAACATCCTGACATCTCCTCCCCACTCCAGTCTTCGCCTTTAACCTTCCAGCCGGAGGAAGAGTTTTGAGGAATCCCGAAGCTTGCTTACTTCTTTGTGACTGTATGCAGTGCCAAGAAACATGCATGATGTGAAGGAAAGACGAAAGCAGAGAAAATGCTGTGAAATGGGTAACACTGGGGTGACTCAGGACCAGCCACACACTCTCACCCACACTCTTATCTCGCAGGGCTGCTGTGAGGATAAATAAGATAAACCCTATGCATGCTGCTAAGGGCTCATCTGGGGAAGTATGGGACACAATCTAAATTAATAGGAAATGAAAGAAAGAGGAAGAAAAGTGAATAGACTGGAGGAGGAGGAGGAGGAGGGGGGAAAGAAGGGTGTTCAAAAGATAGAGATAAAGGACAAAGGTGAGGAATATTGATGGATGGGAGGATGCTACTGTGCTTGATTATGCATGTCACATTTTTGTAACACATCAAAGGTACACTGATAAATGTATAACATTGGTTAAATGTTCATCAAGTATTGTATCACATAATCCTAGCTGAGTGGTTAGAAGGTGGCTGCAGTGCCACCTTCTGTCCATCTGCTGGGCCACAGGACTTGTGCCACAGAGAACAAACCACCCGTTTGTGCCTCTTGCAGGCTATCATAGTGGAACAGCAAGTAAGGTTTCCAGAGTCTCCAGCTAGAGACCCCGATGCCTTACTTTTGTCAGTAGCTTATAGTCAAGAGGTCTCCAAAGTTTACACAAATATGCATGGCAAGTAATTACAATAGTAATATACACTATAACAATAACAATAATTTATTATTTGTACCCTGCCCATCCGGCTGGGTTTCCCCAGCCACTCTGGGCGGCTTCCAACAAAGATTAAAATACATTAAAATGTCACACATTAAAAACTTCCCTAAACTACTGTTTTCAATGCTTGCACCTCACTCTTGGTTCACTACTCCATGGAATCAGAACTGCAGGACGCAAAGCTGAGATCAGTTAAATTATAAACTCTGAAGCTGTTGGAGTAAAAGATTATCATTTTGTTACCATGTACAACGAAGAACCCTGTGTGATTCCTGAGTGTGTTTAGTCTCACAGCCATTGTCTGAATTGTGTAGGTAAAGTTCTTTAACTTCAAGGCTGATTCACCTTTATTCTGGCAGTTGAGCTTGCCTGGGACAGGTGCATGTCTGTAAACACAAAAGAAGTGCCGGGGGCTGAGATCAGTGGTGTCTGTTCCTTGGTGTGTGTTCACTGTTATGTTCCTGAGTGCTTGGAAACGAATGCCATTCCTTCACATGTGCACTTAACAACCACAGCAAACTCTCCTTATAAGTGGCTGAGGAATAATGTATGGGTTGGCCTCAGTCTCAGAGATTTGCAGGTGCGTAAATGACAAATGGAACAGGGTAGTGGTCTCCCTCCCCTGGTCACCCACTAGCCACCATTTAGTTGATAAAATCTTGTGTTTCAGACACATGATTCTTCTTTGCAAGTGTTCAGCTGCATTGCTTCAGTAACATTCAAAGTTCTAGTTGGTTAGTGACTCTCTTCTCCCTGTTTTTATTATGGCTTGTTCTTATAACTATTGTACGGTATCTTCTTGTTATAATTATTGCATTTTTACCCATTTTTAAACTGCTGGTCTATTACCATAATAAACTGATTGATTGATTGAATCTTGTTGTTTAGTCGTTTAGTCGTGTCCGACTCTTCGTGACCCCATGGACCATAGCACGCCAGGCACTCCTGTCTTAAATAAGTTGAATCTTAAATAAGTTTAATAGTAGTGAATTGGTGAACTTTAATAGGTTATTAAAATTAAAAGATCATTTGTAAATACTATTTGTAAATAACAAACTAAGGTAACTTCAGACAATTGTCTTACCAGGGCCCCACTCTTAAGATGGCCACACACATCACTTCACTTATTTGAAAAAGTAGCAAGCCATGGGTATGCCTGGTAAGTTTAAAGTGAAAAACTGCACATGCACATAGTGTTTCTTTTTCTTTTTTAAAGTCAGGGTTGGCAAACTGTTTAGTAATGTTAGGAATGTAGGAACAGTGGCAACACATGGGATGGTGTGGCGGGGCGGGGGAAGAAAAGAAAAATGTGTGTTACTTATGAAGGCTGTGTATACACTATATCTTTAAAGCCCATCATTCTTTCCCTCAAAGAATTCTGGGCACTGTAGTTTGTTAAGGGTTGCTGGGAATTGTAACTCTGAGGGGGAAACTACACTACCCAGAATTGGGGGCTCCCTGTAAGGCCATTAAATCCAGGTTCTACTTGCTCCACTGCCCCAAAGTCTTACCCTGAGGGCACCACTGATAGATTGGGCTTAAAACTCAAGTTCAGATGGATTCATGAAATGGGCCCTGCTTATTTCTGTTAACTATAACACCCACCTTTTATATCCTCTTGAATCTCATACCCTCCAACTTAGCATTAACAAACTAGCACAAAAATCAAACCCACATCTTTTCACTCGCTTTCCCAAAAGATCCATTTGTATTGGCTGACTTCGCCAGTCTCAGCAAGCCCAGGTTAAAATTTAATACGAATGAGCCTTTTTTTTCATGAAGAACAATTCCTGCTTTCCACCTCAACTGCAAACATAATGTGAAGTCATTTTCTTTTACGAATGCACGTTGCTGTGTTGTGCCTGAATGCTTACAATAATCCTTATATTCTCAGTGAAACTTTTGCAGATTGTCATTCACAGATGATGCCACACCCATCTCTAGCTGAGTCAGCCAAAGAAATGGCATTTGGCCATCACATAGATATGATTAACTCCTTCTCAGGGAGCTGGGGAAAAGACCAGGGCATATCTTAAACTGACTCACCTAGTATCTGATTCCGATGACTCTGAAAGGAAAAAAAAAAAATCGAGTTTAAAGTTCTAATCTAGGGCTACATACGCACCAAACCTTTAAAGTATATTCAAAGCACATAATTTCCCTCAAAGAATTGTGGGCACTGTAGTTTGTTAAGAGTTACTGGAATTGTAACTCTGTGAGGGATGAACTTCAGGACCCAGAATTCTTCGAGGGGGAAAAATGTGCCTTGAATGTGCTTTAAACTATTCCCATTTTGAGCTTCTGACTCTCTCGTTTATTATTCTATAATTATTTTATCCTGTTTCTAGCTTCATGGTGTTTATTATATTCAGTGTTATTTTTCTAGGAAAAAAAGTGCCAGAATTCACCATGAATGCCTCCCTCGTTCTCTTATAATGGCAATGGCACCCACCTGAGAGATACTGGAACTGAGTTCCGACGAGTTCCGGCTGAAAAAAGCCCTGATTATATTGCTTTACTATTTATGGTGGGTAGGGGTTAAAGCAGGCATCCCCAAACTTCGGCCCTCCAGATGTTTTGGACTACAATTCCCATCATCCCTGACCACTGGTCCTGTTAGCTAGGGATCATGGGAGTTGTAGGCCAAAACATCTGGAGGGCCGTAGTTTGGGGATGCCTGGGTTAAAGATTGAAAATGCCTATATAAACAAAGTCTGTAAAAACCTGAAATCTGTTAATAATTGTCTGGATGTGGTATGTTAAAGTGGAGATCCAAAGTTTGCTGAATATTGCTATTAAGATGTAAATATTGACTACAGCCAGTCAGGTTTTTTTGATCATCTAAAGACCCAGAGAATAGATTTTGTACTTCAAATAAAAGGTATGATAAAACACCTTCTCCACCCCTGGTATTTCTCAAACATGGAAAAATATATATGAAATAAGGTAGGCTGCAGAACAGCATAGCTGTTTAAAGGGATTTTCGCTTATGCTGAATAGGCTTCCTCGCGAGAAAAGGGAAAACTTGGCAGCTATGCAGAACACTATGCAGTGTCTGTAACAACCTCCCCTTCAAAAAAAGTTTTGTGTGGACCTTTTTAATGTGTGTGTGTGTATAATTTTTTATTGAGTTTTCCTTTTTTACATTTCAAATTAAACATTTTGCAAACTTTAAAATATCCATTGACTTCTCTCCTTCTCCTTCCATGGTTCATAGAACATACCACACTTTCCTGCATATTTTACTATAACCATTCATATCAATTTTCCACTTTTACATCAATCAAATATTATATACTCTGTTGAATTTATCTTAATGCTGCCAGTGTTTTCAGCTGTGTACAATTATTTTCCATATATTCAATAAATACTTTTCACTCTTCTTTAAATATACATTCTTCTTGCTCTCTTATTCTCTGTGTTAAACCTGCAAGATCTGCATATTTTAACAAGTTGCCAGTCCTCTTTGCAAGGGACCTCGCTCACTTTCCATTTTGGGGCTAACAAAATGTTGTTTTGTTTTGTTGTTTGGGGCTAACAGCAAAATTATGTATGCTGTTGTTGCATACATACATAAACTTTTCTGGCACTTGGAAATTTCTGTCTGGGTTATTTCCAACAAAAAGGTTTTTTTGGGAAGGTAAATTTAAATCTTTTCCCAATATTCTTTCCCCTTTCTACATGTCCACCAGTTTCGTTGACTGCTAAAACTTATTTTGCTTGCACTCAATTTCCACAGGAATGGTACATTCTTAAGCTGCCTGTTTGCCAATCAAACCTTATCTACTATTGCTAACATCCTGCGTTAGGAGCACGCTGTGTGTTGCGCTTTTGGGCGTCTGGATGTATGCATATCCCCATCCAACCTGTAATGTAATCCATACATGTGTCCTATTGTTCTACTGTCACCGACATCTCCCAAGCATTTCAATAGGGCTTGCAAAAAAGATAATACTCATTAGGTTTAGCACGTATTGCTCCATCGAGATCCTCAGGCCAGTTCAAATTCATGGCATATGCGACTCTGTTGCATCATGTTAGCCCTGTTCCCACCTTTCTTAATCCCTTTTAATTCTTCATTGAACTCATTGCCCTTCCTTCCTGGAAGTTACCCTGGCAGTTGCCCAAGCAAAATTGCCCTCAGTCCATACCTCAGTTTAGCCCTGCGCAGATATGCTCTATGTGTGCTACCTTTCTACATAGTGTGCTTGTGTGTGCTGTCCGTGTCAGTGTTTGCCTGCTGGTCCCAAGCCCCCACAATGCCTCACCTGCACATGTTCCTCATATGACATACACCCTGATGTTCCATTTAAAGGGGTCTTGGGGTCCAGAAACCAAGCATGTGGCAGATAGACCATAGAGCTTCTAGTAGCAGCCTTAGGTGGCCAATTCAGTTGATCAGTGTGTCTTGGGGAGGCCACATTCCTTTGGCACGACCCTGAAAAGGTTTCAGCCCTCTGGCAAGAGACTGAAACGTATATATAACCAATGCATGAGACAAAAATTATACCTACAGCTGTAATCAATAAAGTTGTGGCCATTTTTAATCCAAATCATTGTCTGTTGTTCTATCACATCTCACCTGGGTCATATGCTGGGAGGAGTCTGTACTCCTTGAGTCTGTACTCTGAATAGTGACACCAGGGACCTAGAAGGTGCAGGGCTTGTCAGTCCAACCCCTGCACAGTCTCATTAGGGCTGACCTTAAGGCAATTGGAGCAATTTGGCCAAATTGGGCCCCATGTGCCCCTCCTAAGGGGCCCCCTGCACTAGGGCAATCTAGCTGGATTTTATTTATATCTATAAGATTTTGCAGACTTTGGCTGTGAACTGGGGCTCTACAAAAACAAAAAATTCAAGTTGTGCCCCACTGCTTCAAATTGGGCCCCACTGGCTAGCCCCAAGTCTCATAGATGCTGTTCCTGAGTTGCCCTGCCCTTGCTTGAAGTCTTGGGTTTGCAATTTTGGGAGAGGGGAGACTGCCCACTGGGGAGCGGGCGGGCTGGTGAGGCCCCCAAGATTTAAAGGCCCTAGGCTTCAGCCTACTTAGCCTATACATAAATCCTGCACTGGGTCAAGGCGGCCCCTCTGCCACCACCATCACTACAGCATCAATGTCCCGAACGTGTACCGTAGTATTTATTTAGCCACGCCCCCAGCCGACCAGATTGGTCGACCCAAAGAGTGATGCAGCCGGGGACTCCCTAATGGCGTGGGGGCTAACCACAGCCCTCACACAGAGGGGAGAGCTGCTTTGGTGGGCAGGCACTCAGGGGCATCAAGAGATTGCTTTTTCAAAATGCCTGGGGGACAATTTGAAACCAGCATGCCTGACTTAGACTATAAATACCTTCCCCACCCCCTTCTTGGTCTTCCAGCCATTTTTACTCTTCACGCAAGGAGCTATTGGTGCTGGCATTGTCCTGACCAAAGATGTAGCCTATGACATACATATATGGGGCAGGGCAGGCAAGTGAGTTGTTATGTACTGAGCTGAATCATAGAACAATAGGATCCAGAATCAGCAGTCTGATTGGTCCGCAGGAGCCACCCAATCCAACTTCAGGTGAAAGTGAACCCGCAACCTGATTGGCCTACAGGAGCAGCCAATCAGGCGGCTGGCAGAAGTGAATCCGCAACCTGATTGGCCTGCACGCAAAGCCCATTGTGTAATTAATGTATATAAGCAGATGGTTTTGGGAAAGGTCATTCTTCTCTTCTTCTCCTTGATGACTATGAGCTGAACATTGCTTAAAACAATTGGAAAAAAAACCACATTAGGGTTGCAGCACAGGTATCTCTTTAGACTACAAATCACTTCCATCAGTAAAGAAATCAAACAAGTTTGGCCAGAAGTTTTTATTAAACCGAATATTATTTTACATCTTCAAATATAAGCTTGTTTGCCAGTTTATTGTAACCACAGAGCTTCAGTAGTTTACTCACAAACAAAGCAATTCTTAAAAAAACAAAACAAAACCTGATCACAGCAGAAAACAGCAATAGGGGTTATTACTAACAAGTGCTTTAGGCACTTGAAGGGCAATGTTATTGCTAGTCGATAAGTGAAAAAGCAAGTGTTAAAGCCTATGTTTGCTAAGTATTAAACAGTTCATTTCTAGGGCGTATCAGTGCATCGTACTATAGACAGACAAGAACAAACAAACCCCTCTTTCATTAAAAAAAGGTTTTGTATCAGGATTATTTTTATTCCCAGACAGTAGTTTCAATAAGCATGAAGAGAAGAGTGAAAAGTGACTGTGCTAATTACAGCCATGCAATTCTAGTGAACTAATATTTTAGACCAGCTTAAAATATATTGTGTACGGAAGTACGTTTTTTTTAAAAAATAAAAACACCTATGTGCTGATGTCTTTTATCAAATGGGTATGTGTTCCATACTTTGGGGGAGCTTACTTATTTGTTACTGGCAGTCCTTGTTGTTAACACATAAAAGAGAAAGAGTTGCCTTGAAGTTTAGCTTGTTCAGGGCTTCCTCATGTGAACAATTGTGGTTTGAATGAAGACTGCTCAACAGCAATGGTTAATAACATTTATAAGTAACCATAACCAAATCAAAATTTGTAGCCAACTAAATATTTTAAATACAACATAATTAGTCGGACAGAATGAAACAATCTTGTACAACTGAAATATGCCAAACTGGAATGCCAAAATGGTGACTGTCTCTGACTGTGGGCGTAACTGCACTCGCAATGACCATATATTTGCTCCTACAAGGACTTATTGTGCCATACAGCTCAAAAAGTGAATTCTCAGGCTACCCACCCAGCTATAATTCCCAGGATGCTTTGGGTGAAACCATAATAGTTAAACTGGTCTAAAATTTATAGTGAACATTTGCCCTTGTAAGTGCTGAAAGCTACTGAAACTGAATAGATCCAAAGAAATACAAAGAGAAGTTCCTGTTTCTGATGTTTTAAAAACCTGTGTTGAGAAGTAGCCAGTAAATGGCTGAAGTGGAACGACTTTGTAACATAAGAAAAGTCAAATATGAGGTCCAAATAATGTTGCAGGAGCTTCATTAGAAATGGATCCTGTATTGACATTTTGACATGACAGTGGTGGTATGGTAGTCAATGAGGTTAATCCAAGGCACCGTTATTGCTAGTTGGAAACTTTTCATTTTCTGGCTGTTGCTCTACACACATTTATAAAACAACAGAAGGGAATGAAACACTGGGAACACCTTTAAGCAGCCATAAAAACCAAGCTCCTTAAATTTCTTTAGATATCTACCAAATGTAATCAAGGCACTTGCAAGGTAAAGAGAATAGATTATTATAATCTGGTGGGGGGGGGGAATCCTTGAAAAGAACAAATATATTTACATTACAGAGCATGTTGTCGATACTGCAGTTACTTTCAGCTTACATATGGTACATAACTAAGCATGTGAGCCAGAACCCAAATAACTTTTCTAGTGCCTTTGCATGCCCAGTGAAGCACCCTATACCACATCTCCAATAAACATGTAACTGTCAGTGGAACCAACTGACATATGTACCTTCATGATCATATGTAAAGTGTTAGTTTGTGATATAGCATAGGGATCTGTTGAAGAAAGAAAGAAAAGCCCTATGTTCTACTGGGTGCATGCAAGCGGGTTCCCTTTGGCGTTCCCGAAGAAGCTCTTTGGATCCTGGCCAATATAGCCTATATTTTCAGTATTTTATTGACCCAGCTTTCTGTGCATTTAAGCTTCCATGAAAGCAGTAAACAACATAGAAAATATTTGGGTAGTAGTGCAATCTTATGCTTGTTCCATGAGTAATCCATGGTTCAATGTGGGGATGTACTCCATGACAGGCATAGGATTTCAGTTTTAGGGTTTTGCAGCAGCTTGTAAAAGTTAATAGCAAATATTTAGCCAGAGATGTCAAGCTTTTGTCAAAATACAGATTTATCAGAGCAGGTTTCTTCAGAGAGAAACCATTCAATCAAATTTGCTTTCGAGATATGATACAACAGGCTCGCTTAGTCGTGCCTGTGCTCTTGGCATGTTATCATTTTTTCCAACATTCCCAAGTATGTTGTTCCTTCTGCCAGTATGCTGTGCAGTTAAAGCTCTTTGGGAAACTAAGTAGAGGGATGGTAATGTATACTGTCCAAAAGGTAATTGTTTCATGACCATAGTGGTTCCTGTAGGTGGCTGGGAAGAGTTTGTATTCAAACACTTCATCATATACAAAGTCATAAAGAGTGGCTGATATGTTCTGAGAACTGATGGCATGCAATGGGGGGCTTAAACATGCATCATTCATCAATATTGCAATGACCTGTAATAATTTTGCTTAAACGAAAATGGATGTATTTCATTTCTTTCCTTTTCCCCCTCACTTTGTTACCTAGCTCCTTCATGTTTGCCAGCTAAAGAGTTGAACTATGCATTACATCTGAAGTTACTACTTGGAAGAGATTCTGTGCAAGCACTATGAAATACACCAAGCAGTTCCAAAACTGAGAAACAGTCCGGCCAGTGTTCCTAAAGGGAGCTGTTCCCAAAAGTCACCTTGAGCACAATTCCATTTCCTTTCCAGGCTGGTAAAAACCATTAAATAATGTGGCGAGCAAACACAGGGTGTTTTTTAGCAAATGACATTAGGAAGGCACCATGATGGACCCACAATGCTCTCCAACACCAATGATGTATTAAAAGTTTGTGCCAATGGCTCCTGCATTATATTCACTGCCATTTGTGGATTTGGGGGAGGGGGGGCAGGGTGCCAGAGTTGTCCTATATTGGCAGTGATTCTGCATTTCCTTTTTGGTCTGCATAGCTTTAAGAGGTTTTCAGGCAAGTCTCTCCCCCCCCCCCCCCCCGTGATTTGCTATGTATAAATAATAACATTGTTCAGTGGCAAATCTCTCTCTTTAAAAAGGGGAGTGTAATTGCAAGTGGCCTTATTGATTCGAATACTGAATAGTGCTGTATTTTGTCACCCGCCTTCGACTCGTACCGGGAGAAGCGGATCCTATTGTTTGGCTAAGGAGATTATCGGGACTCAGCATTTGACCTGTGATGCCACTCATGCCGCCAACGCCGCCACTCATTCCTGCCCCTGACACTACTCTTTCAGTAACAACCACATTGCGTCCACCTGATAACTCAGAAGGAATGCCACTCATGCCGCCAACGCCGCCACTCATTCCTGCCCCTGACACTACTCTTTCAGTAACAACCACATTGCGTCCACCTGATAACTCAGAAGGAATGCTCAAATTGCCCTGCATACCTGAGACAGGTCGAATCACTCTTTCCGTCACCACTACATTTGACCCCTCGGACAGATCAGGAATACTCATGGAAGGGGGTATCCTTGCATTTGGAGCAATCACCCTTTCTGTGACCACCACATTGGACCCATCTGGTAGCTCTGGAATATCCATCATGCCATGAAAATCAGTGACCGAGGAAGGAGCAAGCACCCTTTCTGTTACCACAACATTTGATCCACACAGAGGATCGACATTCATTGTCGGAGGTTTCATTGTTGGCCCCGTTGTATACGTCTCAGTCACCACTACATTGCCTTGGAGCATAGGATCGGGCCTTGGAGGCTGTACAGCAGAAGTAGTTGTGTAGGTATTTTCAGTAACAACCGTCGTGCTGCCAACAGGAGGAGGTGGAGTCATAGTTGAAGATGTATTAACAACAATGGTAGTTCCAGGCGGTGGCAGGCTTATATCGAGATCAGGATTGGGAAAAGATGGCCAATTCGAGTCAGTATCTGGGAATGGCTCAATTTGCACACCCAAGCAGATTTCTGCCAAGGTCCTAAACTTAGGTCCCAGTGTATCTAGATAGGTGTCATCCAGATCATCACCAATAAAACTGCAACAGCCAATGGAACCAACAGGAGAGCCTATACCCTCATGATCATATATCAGGAGACAGTCATTTGCAGGTCTGCCTTCGTCTTCGTCAGCATAGGCAAACGCTTTCTAAAAATGAAGAAAGGTGAAGACAGAATTGAAGTCCTTGCTTTCTTGTGATCAACATGGAGAAGAAAATGAATCTATTAGTAAGAGATGCAACGCACCACTATTGAGCACCAGGCAGAATATCAGTGGTAAAAAATGTGCAATCGGAGTGATTAGATTTGTTCAGATAAATTCCTTCTGCTGTTAGCCAAAGGTCAGGCATGCAGAGTTTATGTTGAGGGCAGAAGGAGAAATTGATGTGCCTAGGAATTTATGTGGCAGGCACAGATGCGGTCAGACACAACCAGCAAGTTTAACTTCTCTGCACCCAGAAATACACTTAGTGCAAAGCATCCCAAAGTCACCACCTTTCCCCACCTCCCCTCCAATTTGCCAAAGCAACTGCATTCAGCAACTTGGATAAAAGCAGTTTGGACTTCTCTGACCCTGCGTTGAAAGAGATGAACATGGGTTACCTCTGAAAAATAGCTGTCCAAGAAAGCCATATTCACGCCACTCTCTCTGTATTCTTTTAGGGTCCCTCCATATGCTTCTTTTCTTCCTGTTGTTCCATAGCCTGTAGTAGCTCCATAATCAACATTCGTTCCATAGCCTTTAACTGCTCCGAGTCCAATTGTTTCTTCAACTCCTGTACTCACCCCACCTTTATACTTAGTTGCATAGATATCTGAAAATTAGAAACAACAACCACCCCATGTTATTTTTGCATGATGCTGTCAGAGCAGTGGTGATTTATGTAACCCCCAAACATCCTGCCCTACTAGCCAATGCTGAGATGAATTCGAGCCACTTTAAACCCCACTAATATGGGCAAGCAGTAGTGGATGGTGCCCCTTGGGTCTGGTCAGGCATAAGGGAGAGAGGCAAAAGGTAGGTAGTGCTAGAGGTAATGACAGACTGAGTCAGCTAATTCTAGTTTTGCACCCATCCTTTTTCTTTCTGAGTTCTACAAGGACAATCTTGAGACTGAGGAGGAGGAAGCTGACAGCCAGTGCCAACATCAAGAAGGCAGGCAGAGTGCGGCTGGTTGAGGGCAGAGCATCCTAATAGGCCAACTTCTACTACTGCTCGTATACAGTGGTACCTCAGTTTACAAACAGCCCTGTTAATGAACTATTTGGTATACGAACTCTACAAAACCGGAGGTAGGTGTTCTGGTTAGCAAACTTTACCTCGGTCTAAGAACGGAAGCCAAACGGTGGAAGGCCACTGGCGGCGGGAGGCCTCATTAGGGAAAGTGCACCTCAGTTTAAGAAGAGCTTTGGTTTAAGAACAGACTTCCGGAACGGATTAAGTTTGTGAACCGAGGTACACGCCCGGCCCTACGTGCAGGCTGGGTGTGTACCTCCCACCCGCTGGCCGACCGGTCCGCCGTGCAGCTGCGCCTGTTGCACCTGCGCTGCGCGCGGCGCCCACCCACCCACCGGGGTGGGAGGGTGCCGGAACGGGGCGGGAAGGCGCCGAAGGGATCCGGCGGGCGCCGGAGGATCCGGCACACCACGGCGCCGGGAGCGTTTAAGACGGCGCTGCCGAGGTACCACTGTATAGGTGTTTCTTCTTCTTCTTCTTCTTCTTCTTCTTCTTCTTCTTCTTCTTCTTCTTCTTCTTCTTCTTCTTCTTCTTCTTCTTCTTCTGCCACATGGCGAGCAGCTTATCTCCATGGATCAACTCCATCACAAAGGAACATCTGTTGATCTCTGGATTTCAGTGGTACGGACTTCAGTTAACGTTGGAGGTGCTAACAAGATCCAAACCAAGGTTTCCCAAACTTGGGTCTCCAGCTGTTTTGGGGGCTACAAAAACAGCTGGAGACCCAAGTCTGGGATACCCTGATCTAAACTATAGTAGGTGAACACAGGCTGTGGAGCTGGGTTATGCTTCTGAAGGTGCCCTGTCTCTCCAAGCCCCCCCTTTTTTTTACCTACTGGAAGGAATAAATATGAAAAGTATTATTTACTGAACTTACAATGTCAGTTTAGCCTTACCTGAGGAGTCACCATAGTCGCCCATGCCTGTATTTGCGACTTGCCCGCAAATATTTGAAACGTCCTAAAAGAAGTGAGTAAAAATAAATTTAAAAAATAGCTAGTTTATATATGGATTTTTAAAAGAGACGTAAATACTGTATAAGGTTTTTGGCCTGATTCAGAGGGCCACAAGCATAATGGGATGCTAGACAGGCATTAGAGGCAGATGTTGGGTTAGAGTGGGAGCATTTACCTAACCTCCCGGCAGCAGAGCTGCTGCTGCTGCTTACAGGGAATGAAGGTGGGACAAAGCAGTGGAGGGGGGGCCAATCTGCATAAGGCTGGTTCTGCTGCCTGGCCCCTCCCACTCCCACTCAGCAGCAGCAACCCACCTACCAGGAGGTCAGGTAAGTGATGGGATTACACTTCTTCTGAAGGAGTGGGTATGCAGCTTGGGGAGTGCTTCTGGATCTGCCGCTGTCACTTGTGGCTCAGGTGGCCTTGGTGGCACAGAGTCCCTTCCATCTGCTTCAGCTGCACCCCTGCCTAGACAAGGATAGCTGACATTAGTTGTCTATGCTCTGTTAACCTCCAGGTTAGATTACTGCAACACGTTATAAAAAGGGCTGCCTCTGAAGGCAGTTTGGAAACATCAGCTGGTGCAGAATTCAGAGGCCAGGTTGCTTACTGGGGCAAGGCGGCTTGAGCATATGCCAATCCTGGCCCAACTGCACCAGCTCAGGACCACACTACCTCAAAAATGGCCTCTCCTCATATGAAGTGAGCTGGACCCTGTGATCACCATCTGAGGCCCTTCTTAGTGTGCCTCCTCTGTGAGAGGTCTGGAGGGTGGCAACATGAGAACGGGCCTTTTCTGTGGTCACTCCCTGTTACTGGAATGCTCTCCCGAGGGAAGTTCACCTGGGCTTGGTTACACATCTCTAGGTGCCAGACAAAAACACTCCTCTGAGACATTTGGCTAATTAAAAAAATCGATGGCCTTTTAAACTGGGGGATGGGGGGGAGTATTGTTTTTGCTTGTTATTATGGTATGTATTTTTGTGTTTCTATATTGTAAACCACCCTGTGATCTTCAGATGAAGGACGGTATAGATTAGAAATTTTAATGCTGGTGATGGCGATGATGATGATGATGATTCTGCACCAACCTCCCCGCTGCCTTGCCCGTCCCTCCCAGTAAGCAACAGTGGCCCACTTGTCAGGAAGCTAGCACAGCAGTTCCACCCCACCTGGTGAGCTGCTTCTGCCTGGGAGACTTGCCTCAGCTGATCTTAGCAGTTGGGCAGGTCAACATGGAGGAAAATAGTCAACCAAGTAATATGTTGGTTTTGCTATGCTCCCATTACTGCTTATTTTGGTTGCTTTTATATTACTTGGGAGTAGGCTCGGAGTGAAAACAATGAAGAGTGGAATTCAAATGTTGAAACCAAATAGATGGGACAGACAATAATGGTTGTGCTGGGAAGTCTGACAGGTTGCGTTAGAGCAGGGGTCAGCAACCTTTTCCAGCCGTGGGCCAGTCCACTGTCCCTCAGACCATGTGGTGGGCCGGACTATATTTTTTTGGGGGGGGGGAATGAACAAATTCCTATGCTCCACAAATAACCCAGAGGTGCATTTTAATAAAAGCACACATTCTACTCATGTACCGATAAAAACGCCAGGCAGGCCCCACAAATAACCCAGAGATGCATTTTAAATAAAAGGAGACATTCTACTCATGTAAAAACTAAGCTGACTGTCCGCGGGCCGGATTGAGAAGGCGATTGGGCCGCATCCAGCCCACGGGCCTTAGGTTGCCTGCCCCTGTGTTAGAGGCTTCATATTGATAATGGGATAGATCCTGTAAAGCTTTCTGCAAAGTTATGAACCAACCCGGTCTTCAGGCTGTGCTCCTTCAATTCCCCATGAATGAATAGCTCCTTCGGAACATTCAGGCACAGGCTCAAATCCAGCCCCAACGCCACCAGTAGGACCAGATCCACAATAGCCGCAACAGTCACTCTGTGACATCAGAATTGGAACCACTAATAGAAGGGGTAAAAGAAATTGATGCCGTTTTTAAGCATTACGGCATATATTTGTCTCCAACATACTATGTTACAGTCATGTACAAAATAATAAGAAAGATAACAGCATAAATATAAAACACAAATTATAATAATAATAACTTATCTATATTCATACAAATTACTATATATCTTTACTTTTACTTCCCTTCTACTCTTTCCATGGTTTTCTATTTACTGTCTTTTTAACTGTGTTTTCTTACTGTTCTAAATTATTTTCTCTTATCATCTTTATTTCTTAATCTATTTGTTTAACCACTTTTATGTTTCAGTGGTGAGCATTATGAACACCACATTATTTCTATTTATCCTATTTATCCTATTTATTTATTACGAACAGGCATGGCTGAGACAGCATCAGGTGCCAGGATATAACTCTGATTCAAGCAGACAAGTCAGCCCAGCGGTGCTGGGATCCAATATAACACCATTCCCATCGCTGATACAGCAGCTGCCCTGGCAGCTACATGAGCAGCACTCCTATGGCAACTGATGCATCTCTAGATCTGCTTTGCAGGTACAGTTGGGAAGAGCCATAGCTGAGTGGTAAAGCATCTACTTTGCATGCAGAAGGTCCCAGGTTCAATCCCCAAGATTCCCAATCCCCAATCCATCTCCAGGCAGGGCTGGGGAAAACTGCTGCCTAAAACCCCAGAAATGCTACTGTCGGTCAGTGTAGAAACAATACTGAGCTAGATGGAGCACTGGTCTGAATCAGCACTATATTCTCATTGCTGTACACAGAACTATCTGTTGATGAAGCATCTTAAGGCTTTTTGGAAACAAGTAAGAAAGCTACTCTGCTTAGCCTTGTGCATTAAGCTATGGTAGCACACGTTTCTGTGTTAAATGCAGCACTTGATGCTTCCTTCAAGGCTAGGTTGTGATTTTAAAGTGTGTGAACATAAACACATAGTTAATGGGACTCCAAAATCTTCAACTCTCCTCTTGTCAAAACTCCTCCTTTCATGGGAAGGTGCACAGAGCAGCTTTCATTAATGCAATGTTATAGCAAAATATTAAATAAGAGAGATCAGCGGTCTAGTTCCCTTTTAAAAAACACACAGAATTCCCAAGAACAAACAAACAAAATAGAAATAGTTAATTTAGTTTCAGTAGAATGCTTACACACAAATATTAGTCCTCCGAGGAACATCAGGCCAATGGCTGTAGCACTAAGTGTAGTTTCTGCGCCTCCTTGTCTGTTCCAATCATAACCACCACCATAACCACCACCACCATAACCACCAGTGCCACCATCAATCATACCACCACCACCATAATCAATACCACCACCAGCGCCACCACCAGTTCCTCCTCCTGTTCCGTAATCTCTTCCTCCTCCTCCTCCCCCCCAGCTGCCATCTCCCCCACTCGTTCCTCCGCCAGTTCCTCCTCCGCCAGTTCCTCCCCCTGTGCTTCCTCCCCAGCCAGTTTCTCCTCCGCCAGTTCCTCCCCCTGTGCTTCCTCCCTGGCCACCTCCACCAATAATGCCTGTTCCACCTCCTCCTATTCCTCCTCCTCCTCCTGCTCCCCCTCCTGCTCCTCCTCCTGCTCCCCCTCCTGCTCCTCCTCCGCCACCACCACCAGCACCACCACCTCCACCTCCTCCACCAGCCCCACCACCAATAATAGTAACAGTGATTCTTTGAGTGGCAGACTTGACACACATCCCATTACGGTCGCAATGGCAGGCTTGCAAAGGAATAACCAGTGGCCTATCACAGCTTCTGCCACTGTTGTCGACCACTCTAACTTGGACCTCATGAATGACAAATTGTATATCCTGGGAGAACAGTGCTGCTGAGGTATCTGTTTGGGAGCAGGGAAAGGGAAGAAACAAAAACAACAATTTATATTAAGAATTCTGCTTTGCAATCTCTGCTCAGGGTCAAGTTCATGTTCCTAAATAAAGTTAGCAGTCCTTATGAGGGCAGCCTAGACTACATTAATCTCTCAGGGTCACCTCCAACATAGTGCTGAGTGAGTGTGCTGCCAGCGTTAGGATTTCCTCTTGCCCAATGGGATTTCCCTACCCTCTCCTTCCCATGGATGTTCACTAACTCTGTTCTAGGAGTTCTCTCAACCCTCAGGAGCAAAGTTGGGGAGGGCACAGGCAGCATGTGGGGGTAGGAAGAAGGGGGAAGTCCTGTTGAGCAAGCAGAAATCCATGTGCTGATGGGAGCCTAATTTTGTGCGATGTAGGATACAAACCTCAGAACCCACCTGGGTGCATTGAGAAAACACATTTGAGTTTCTTTCCTGCAGCACAGTGCAGCTATGTCACTGACTTCTCTCTTTGCTTTCCCTCCCATTCTCTGGGCTGATCAGCAATGTCTTGTAAGAATTGGCCATCAACTGATAAAAGTGAATGGGGACAGGTACCCAGCAACTACATTCATTGTGTTGATCACAGAGAAGCCAGAGAGCAGGAGAGGGTTATTTGATGGTCATGCATGGAGAACATGTCCTCTAGCAAATGCTTTGAGCAGCCTTCCCCAGCCTTCACACATCTGCCCGCTAGATGTTTTGGACTACAACTCCCATGAGTCTCAGCCAGCGTGGCCAACAGTAAGAGATGATGGGAAATGTAGTCCCAACACCTGGAGGACATGAGGTTGAAGAAGGCTCACTCTCAGGGATGCTTTAATTGATTATAGGTAGTGCAAGACATTTGCATTATATTGAAGCTGAATTATATAACATTACACAGTTGCACCATGCCTTTGCCCGAATGCCTTTATTTGCTACAAACTCGATAGATGTTTCTCCCTTCCTGTGGCCCAGATGCTTAAACTCAGGCATCCCCAAACTAGGGCCCTCCAGATGTTTTGGCCTACAACTCCCATGATCCCTAGCTAACAGGACCAGTGGTCAGGGATGATGGGAAATGTAGTCCAAAACATCTGGAGGGCCGAAGGTTGGAGATGCCTGTTCAAACTGTTGCATAGGACTCCCACATGCCCAAGTTGAGAGTGACCAGAAAGCACACTGATTCTTACAAACTTACCATACAAAGAAATGGTTGGTGCAGGGATAGGAGAGAGGTGTTGGAAGGTAAAATCAGCTTAGAAAGGCAGGCAAGCATTGACTGGCAAGGTGATCTCTACATATAAATGTACTCACCATTCACTATTCTGATGTTCCACGAACTTCCTGGAGACTGTGCCACTATTGTAAATTTAAAAGGTGGACCATATGGATGGCCATCTAGATCGTAAGCTGTGATCACCGCTGTTGGATTTTCCACACATACTTTTCTGATTTCGTCTGTTACAGTAGGGCAGTTGTCATTGACATCATCAATAGTAAGCACAATGGTACCAGTGGCTGTTGTGAAAGGACTGTCTGTAATAAAATACATCTATATGAAGATGGTGGGTGGGTGGAATCACGTGCATCTTACTACTCTCAGTTGCAGAAGATAAATACCATATATTCCGAAGTATAAGACGACTGGACGTATAAGACGACCCCAACTTTTCCAGTTAAAATATAGAGTTTGGGATATACTCGCCGTATTAGAAATACGACCCGGCGTACAAGACGACCCCCGACTTTTGAGAAGATTTTCCTGGGTTAAAAAGTAGTCTTATATGCAGGAATATACAGTATTCCTGGTAAGCAAACAGCATGGCAAAGCTACATTTGTACAACTCAGAAAAGTAAACAAGTGGTTGATTTTATTGTTTGATAAATGGTTGATCATGGGATAAAAAGCGGTGGGGACACGGGGCGGAATGCTGTCTACACACAGCATTTTATTCTAGAATCAGTGGAGACTTAGTACATTGTCTACACACAATCTAGTTTTATGGGATACTTTTTGGTCCTCAAAAGTGCTTCTTGAGAAACTGGTTTCATTTTAAAACTAAAATCGCATTGCAGATTGATTCTGCATTACCCTGCAGCATGTCCATTTGAAAACTGGTGAAAATAGATGTAGGCAGTCCCAGTAATGGTGTGTCTGTGCAAGCTGGAACATTTCCAGATTCAGGAAAAAACTACATTTTTGTGTCACAAATGGGTTATCAAAAGAGTGGGAATAAACAGGCAGCTCCCACAATGGAGGGATATAATAAACGGTATCTCCCAAGGGTCAGTATTGGGAACAGTGATTTTTAAAAACTTGAACTTGGAGTTAGGGTTGAGCAATGAGGTGGCCAGGTTTACTGATGGCACCAAATTGTTTAGGATGATAAAATTAAAAAGATGGCTTGCAAGGAGCCTCAAAAGGAGCTCTCTGAACTGAGCAAATGTGCATTAAAATGATAAATGCAATTCAATGTAAGTACAGTGGTACCTCTACAACCGAATGATTTGACTTCCGAAGGTTTCAACTTCCGAAGTCGACAACCCCGGACGTTTTTTCGCCGCACGCGCCCTGCAGAGGCAGCACTTCGGCAACCAAAGACTTCGACTTACGAAGACGGCCGCAGAACCTTCGTAAGTCAAGGTACCACTGTAAGGGTAAAGTTCTGCACACTGAGGGCAAGAATTCCTCAATTGACATTTGTGCTAAAAGGGTTTGAAACTGGCAGGGACTGATGAGCAATGAGACCTTGGGATCACAGTGGATAATTCAATGAAAATGCCAACGTAGTGTGTGGCAATTGTGAAAAGGGTGAATTCAATGTGAGGGATTATAAGCAAAGGAACTGAAAATAAAACTGCTATACAGCTGCACAGTGGGACTGCACTTGAAGTGTTGTATACTGGTCGCTTTCCCTTGAAAATCATATTTTGAAGCTGGAAGAGGTGAAGAAAAGGGCACCCAAAATGATCAAGGAGCTGGAACTACTCTCTGATGTGGAAGGGTTGCAATATTTGGATCTTTTTAGTTGAAAAAAATGGCAAGTTAAGGGCAGATGACATGGTGGAGGTATATAAAATTATGCATGGTTTGAAGGCAATTGATAGACATTTTCTCTCTTAGGATTCCAGAGCCTCTTAGGATTCTAGAACCTGAGCTCATCCAATGAAGCTGAATGATGGAAGATTCAGTAACAGAAAGAAGTAATCCTTCACACAGCAGAATTACAGAATTTGATTCCACAAAATATATTAATAGCCACCAGCCTCAATTCTTTAAACAGGATCGGGGGCAGTACAATTCTGAATAACATTTGCTGAGAACCACAAGTGAGGAGAGTGCTTCCAGGATTCCTGTAGGCATCTAGTTAGCCATGCAACAGCATGCTGGAATGGATGGGTCTTTGGTCTGATCCAGCCCCTGCTTCTTATATGATCAGTACTAGTTCACATATGATAGTTTACATGCCTCTTATAATTTGGATAGTTTAAACAGGATACCCTTGGATATCAAGATCAACACCACTGAACAGCAGCACTGAACTGCCAGTAGGAGAGCCCTGTATCTCTCTAAAGCAGGCATAGGCAAACTGCGGCCCTCCAGATGTTTTGGGACTACAACTCCCACCATCTGTAGCTAACAGGACCCGTGGTCAGGGATGATGGAAATTGTAGTCTCAAAACATCTGGAGGGCTGAGTTTGCCTATGCCTGCTCTAAAGCCTCAAAAGTTCCTGAGCGGCAGTTTGTGTCTCCATTCATTTGAAAATATGGGTATCTTTGTACACGTCCTGTTGCATGACTGTTGGAAGCTGAAGAAGCTGAGACAGAAGAGAGTTTGCACAAAGAGGAACTCAAGAAGTGTGGAGTCTTCAGAGGTGATTTACGGGGGATCAGTTTCATGTGTGGATTTGAAACTACCACGCCAACATTTGGGTGCAGTTCTTGAAAGGGGAATATTTGTATATTTCGCTATTTGAAACCCACAAAGGCTACTTTCTTCACTAGCTCAAAACGGACTACGAGATAGTTGGAGGAACTATCTCAATTTGCAGAATTGCATTTCTCCGAGCTGTTGCAGACTTCCTGTAAATAGCAAGGAAAATTATATATATATAAAGAACAGCTCTTTTCTTACCTTTAGTAATAGCCAGCAGCTCTGCAGAGTATACCCCATTGACTACATAAATTGATTCCCGATCAATCACTTTGTTGAAAGAGATGGCGCCAGTTGTTGGGTTGACTCGAAACCAGGCGGCTGGATCACGTCCCATGACGTAGCTGTTTTTGATTAGCAGAAATGAATTGGGCTTCATTTTAAGATGTAACAGTGCTTGCATTAGCACAAACTGATCGATTTTATTTGCTCAGTTTGATAGGAGAAAATACTGTTATGTGAGAGCAAACCTTTTTTGTTGTATCTTAGAGTTTTGGTTCCACATATTATGCAGAATGAGCAGAGGTGACAAGACTTTGCTGAAGGTACTTCAGCAGCCATCTGTAATGGGTGCTGTGACTGCGTCCTGCAGGGTCCTGAGCAGGGGTTGGGCTCAACCCTGAAGACCTCTGATTCTGCAGTTCCTTCTTCTGCTATAGCAGGCAGGAGCAATCACTGTAGGTAAGAAGAATGAGTCTCCAATTTTCATGTCACCAGGAACTCTTCATGTCTGGGAAGGGCCATAATAGAACATCTACCTTGCATTGGTTTTCATACTAAGATAACGCTATTTTTATTGCCCTGTGAATTGCTATTTTAGGATTAATAATGTGCATTATTGGCACCATTAAGTATAAATCAAAAGTGAAAATGGGTCTTTCTTCTGTTGAAAGCTTGGGAGTCAGAGCTGTTTCTTGGGTCTAGACTTGTTGAAGACCACTGGGATAGATCATGCAGCAAATGTTTGTTGTGACTAAATACTAGGTTGAATGTAGGTAAACTATAATATTCTTTCAACAGAAGCCTCAAGGTTTCCCCCACCAAGAATACAGATGAGTACCATTAGTGGATTTATTTACACTACAGTCATTTGGAAATCTCCGTCTCCACAAAGCATTGACATTTGAAATTCAGAACTGTAAATGCATTCCTTTAAAAATCAACCATATAATAGCCACAATTCATTTCTGACAAACGCAGTTTAAAGAACAGAGAAAGATCAACTTTGAAGGTCACCTATTGTATACTAAATGCAGACCCTCCAATGTCCCAATTTTCCAGGGACAGTCCCAGAATCACAGAAGCCATCCTGGTTTCTGATTTGATCCTGGAATATCCCAGTTTTCCTTTTTCCTTCCCTCCATATCTCGGAAAACAATTAAAAGTGGTGGTGAGATCAGACCACCACCCTCCGTCCTTTTTGGAAACAAGAACCTTTGCTTTCTCTCTCTGTGTGTAATACATAGCTGCCAAGTTTTCCCTTTTCTCACGAGGAAGCCTATTCAGCATAAGGGAAAATCCCTTAAAAAAAGGGATAACTTGGCAGCTATGGTGTAATAATAATAAGAATAACAACAACAACAACAACAACAACAACAACAACAATAATAATAATAATTTCTTATTTATATCCCGCCCATCTGGCCAGGTTCACCCAGCCACTCTGGGTGGCTTCCAACAAAATATTAAAATACAGAAATGCAGTGTATGCATGTCTATGTGTGGGTGCAAAGATTGAGTCCTGTTTATACTGAATACACACACACACACACACACACACACACACACACACACACAGAAAAGTCTGAGAGCCACAAAGAAGAATCCTGAAAACAAAGCCTATCTTACCGGACATTAGTGGCAATTTTCCCAGTATCCTGGTCGATAGCTTGGAATGTTCCAACTTCATAGGTGAGTATAGTTTTAGTTGTTAAGCTTTCAGGTGCAGATACTTTTATTGAAGTTGGATGAAATGCTGGTCCTTCCATTACATTGGTTATTTGTACTGTAATTGGGGTACCCTGAGAAGCCGCTGAATATTGATATTGTGAAGCCACTGAAGAATGGAATGGGGCTATGTTTCGCACACCAATACGCAGTGGTATGCTTGAAAATTCTTCATAGTTAATTTCCTAAAACAAAGAAAGAAACAAGTCAAAACCAAATAAAGCAGTCAAACGATCATATGACCGTTCTGTTTTTTAAAATCTGTTTAATAAATTCCATAGATTACATATGAATCAGAAAATTTCCCCAAATGTGCTTCAGACAGAGTACAGATGTTGACAGATGACACAAAAAAATGCAGGAAACATGAAATGCCATTGTCAGTCCACAGTCCTGTGGAGTTGATTAATAATCTGATACATGTGGCAAAACTGCATTTCTAGCCCTGGCTCTTTGTCATACATGTAAAAGAGCAGCATGAAATTCCGGGGAGCCCCGCTGACATCACCCCCAAAATCATACATATCACTGATCCCACACCTTCTACATCCATACACTGAGTGTGGAAGTCTGCAGATAAGTAATGTAGCCATGTCCCATGCAGGAGTGCTGATTGTGTAGACACCCCTTTGCAAACATGCACACTCAATGTGTGCACAACATGGAGATGAATTAAGGCACTATATATAGCAAGTCAACTGGGAAGCAAAGCTGAAGTTTGGAGATGAGGAACCCGTGGCTTTCCATGTGTTGTTGGACATGTCCCATCAGTTTGATGGGCAGGTATGATGGGAATTGTAGTCCAGCAACATCAGGAAGGCCACGGTTTCCTCACCCCCTGCTGTAGCTTATTTTATGAAGAGACTACAATTATCTCTCGCTCTGTGTTTCTTGGACAATATGAAGAAGAGTGGATATTCTCTACTTTCAATAAACAGTGAAAATAGGAAAATTCATACCTTTATAACCCTCAGGATACCCTCGTTAGTTGATCTGTCTAGGACTATGTCAAAGTTGCCATTTTCATTTCCTGAGATAAAATAAAATTCTGCAAACCAATTATCTGTATACTCTTGATCTAAATCAAAAACTTGTATTCTCAGTGCCTCTTGATTGAGTGTATTTTCTACAATGGTAATTGCGTACTAGAAAAGAAAGAAAACAATTGTTGACACCTGAGGCATGCATGGGTTTACTACTATCTCGAAAGGCATTTTGCACACGACTGCTACTCATTTCAAACTTGCTATGAACACTAACGATCTGATATGTATCATTTGGCACTCAGGTGGATACAATTAGCTGTACAGAATGAAAGTGTATCATGCTTACTTACACAGTGCACAACAATCTATGGGTGACTGGGATAACCGTAGCAAGCGGAAGAAAAGTGTTTTTAGAAGGTCAAAGATCTCTCTGATAGCTGTGGGACACACACAGGTGTTGCTGTGTTCTAAACCACTGAGCCTCTTGGACTTGCTGATCAGAAGATCGGCAGTTTGAATCCACACGACAGGGTGAGCTTCTGTTGCTCTGTCCCAGCTTCTGCCAACCTAGCAGTTTGAAGGTGTACCAGTGCAAGTAGATAAATAGGTACTACTGTGGCGGGTAGGTAAATGGCATGTCTGTGCACTCTGGCTTCCGTCATAATGTCCTGTTGCACCAGAAGTGGTTTAGTCATGCTGGCCACATGACCCACTAAGCTGTTTGTGGACAAATGCCAGCTCCCTTGGCCTGAAAAGCGAGATGAGTGCCACACCTCATAGTCACCTTTGACTGGACTTCAGGGGTCCTTTACCTTAACCATTCAGGGGTCCTTTACCTTTTTTACCCTTTGAAGCACACTGAGGACTTTATATTTTTTTTAATTCGGAAAAATAAACTATAATAAATGCAATGAATCAAAACATAACTCAGTTTGCTATGGTAATCCCACCGATCCATTTTTTGTTTTGCACATTTTGTTGTTCTCAGCAGCTCAATATAGAGCAATTCCCCTCCCTCCGGGTTATTTATTTCGTTGGTTCTCTGCCATATGATTTTACACAGGACAGTCCTGTATCTGAAGGGCTGTCCATCCAGCCCAAGTGTGAAATCTATAAGACAGGCAGCGGGAACTGTTGCCCATCAACAGTCAGTATGTGTAGACAATCTCAGCTCTCTTCCATGTAACTCTGTATTTCATTTCCTGTATTTACAAGTCAGTTTGCAAATCCTATGGTTTCAAAGCACGCATTCACAATTAAACATTATTTTCCTTTATTTTATTTAGAAATATACTGTATACCTATTCTTTTAGGAATGCAGTTGAAACGCTAAATGTTTTTCTGTGCAAAATCCTTTATTTTGTGTGAACACGCTATGAAAGGTCAACTCCTGAGAGTTGGTCTAAAACAACCTTCCCCAACTTGGTGCCCTCCAGATGTTGTTGGACTTGCATTTCCCAACTTCCTTGGCCCTCAGCCATGTTGGCTGGGGCTGATGGGAGTTGTGGTCCAGCAACATCCCCAGGTTGGAGAACTCTGGCCTAAATTGTCAGCTTACCATTATCACAGGTTATATGGCATTAGTAAGGTACTGTATTCCTTTCAGTGAAATACAGATTCATTTTCCATTCATTTTATTTTTTTGAAGGGAAAGTAGAAACTAGGCTGATAGTCTGGACTGCTTCCATTTCTACTTTCTGCTTCCATTTCCCCTCTTCTAGTTCCTACTCCCAGCAAGTATTGCAGAATGTGGAATTGATTGTTGCTGGTGGTACTGCTTTAGTCAATAGCTTACCGTGCTCTGTGCACAAGTTGGAAACTGATCATTTACATCAGTTACAGAAACCTCGCATGAACATTCAGATGATATTCCATCTGGACCTCCATCCCTGTCTGTGGCTCTCACAACCAGACTGTAACTTGCATGTTCCTAAATAAAAGTGAGGGGAAGGAAGGAAGGAAGACGAATGTTTAAACAGTCACATTAGTGATAAAGCACGCATCTACATTGTAGTGGTTTTTAAACTCATTGTGGAAAGTGTTTTACATGGACCATATTTTGTGGGAGGGATTTGGGTGTGTACTTGAATTTTAGGTTAGCACAATTAAAGTGGACGGAAGGATGAGTGAACAAATCCCCCCCTTTAAAAAGAATCTAACTTATTGTGCTTGAAAGTGAAGGGGGAAGTGCATTGAAAAGTGTAAGGATGAATTTTTATTTAACAGCCCTGCAAACAAATAAGAATAATGGCTGAATAAAGAACAGAGGATATAAGTGAACCTCAGTGTAAGGTTTGTGCAAGAAAATTAGGACAAATTCTCAATAAATTGGTTGTCTGGAGGGATCCTATGATGTGATGTAATGGGAAAAGTTATGAAGTTATTCCTAGGTAAACATGCACAAGGTTGCAGCATTCTGCATATCTGTCACTTCAACCCATCTTATCTTGCTGATTTCCCCCCCCCCTGGCTGATTTTCTCTTCTTGAATAGATGCACAATAGCCAATTATTTTGTGCTGACTTTTCAGGAAGCTTTCTTAAGTCCTGAATAGCTCTTTCCTCTAGCATACAAACTGAGGTATTTCTCAGGAAAAGCAATGGACTCATATGCATGTATTTTTACCTCTCGGTCAAGGATATTAGCAATGTGAAGTTCTCCAGTCTGTTTGTTCAAAATAAACTTTGATGGACCTCCAGGATTTTGACTCACGATCTTGAAGGCAATTTTGGAATTCAGGTTATTTGGCTCATCTGCATCTGTAGCAGTTATTTTCATCACCAATGTGTCTGGAAAGAAGGAGAAGACCACTCAAACAAAAACCTTAAGAGTTGCACTTCAGTTTATTAAAACTGTAAGGATGCCATAATTTGTGAATTCTCCAATATCTTTCTGCTTACTAAGAGTAGGACAGAATGCATTTTTCAAAATATTAGGTATGTTTCAATGAAGTCCCCCAGTCTCTGCTAATGTGCTGCACTACTAATGTAGCAAACCCTGATGTGCCTTTAAAAAACATATTTTGGCAATGTCTCTAAAGCAGCGACAGGGAACTTCTGCCCCACCCCCCATGTCTCCAGCTCCCATCAGGTAGCATGGCCAATGGGAGTTGTAGTCCAGCAATCACCTGGTGGGGGGGGGGCAAAGTTTCCCAAATCCCTACTCTACACAGACACAGGGTTTTGGCCTGCAATCCCAAACCCACCCAAGAGCAGCCCCCACTGAACACAATGAGGCTTACTTCTGAGTAGAACTGCATAGAATTGGGGAAAGGGCAACTGGATGAGGGTGAGTGAGGAATCCAAGATTGAAATGGAACATGATGAGAAAGATAGGTGCATGCTTATTTTATCCAGTGGCAGAAATGGCTACAATGTGTTTGTAATGTACTTACTGTCCATGCTGCTTTCTGAAATTGACCCTGAAAACACAGTTTGTGTAAACATGGGTGAATTGTCATTTACATCCAGAATCCGAACTCGAAGGTCAAGTGGTGTTTCCACTGACTGTCCGGTCACAACATTTATAGCAAAGCACTTAATCTGCATTAAAAAATAATAATAATAAAATCAAAGATTAACTCAGAAGGAGTATGTAGTATTCAAAATACTTAAAACCATTCATTTGTTAGATTAAAAAAAGCAATCTAATTTAAAAATACTGCAGGATTAATAATAATGATGATGATGATGTTAATAACGATGTATTATAAAATACAGTATGCCTTTCAAGTTGGATACAAGTGAGAAACAACAAAATCAACACTAAAAATGAACTGAGTGACAACAGCAGAATGAATAATAAAAAACCTCCATAATAATTGTCCAATAGTCACTTATGTTATAAAATCATCACCGTTAATCTACAACAAAGGAGTCCCAGAAATCACCGTATTTTTCCATGTATAAGACTATATTTTTTACTAAGGGGGGTGGCGCTGTGGGTTAAACCACAGAGCCTAGGGCTTGCCGATCAGAAGGTCAGCAGTTTGAATCTCCGTGACGGGGTGAGCTCCTGTTGCTTGGTCCCAGCTCCTGCCAACCTTGCAGTTCAAAAGCACATCAAAGTGCAAGTAGATAAATAGGTACCACTACAGTGGGAAGGTAAACAGCGTTTCCTTGTGCTGCTCTGGTTCAGCAGATGTGGCTTTGTCATGCTGGCCACATGACCTGGAAGCTGTACGCCGGCTCCCTCGGCCAATAATGCGAGATGAGCACCGCAACCCCAGAGTCGGTCACGACTGGACCTAATGGTCAGGGGTCCCTTTACCTTTACCTATACACGGATAGGGCATATTGCATTTTCTTAATTTTGGCTTTTTAAAAAATAGGGGTCGTCTTATACATGGGGGGCATCTTATACACAGAAAAATACGGTATGTGTTGCTGCTTAAAAGGCCCTGTAGTTCCCACCAGATGTATCTGTGATGTTAAGGGATGTAAGAACACCCCAGCTGGATTAGCTAAGTGGCTCATCTAGTCCAGAATCCTGTTCTCGCGATGGGCAGCCAGATGCTCGTGGGAAGCCTGCATGCAGGACCGAATTCAAGAGCACTAGTCCCCCCATCTTGCAGTCTCCAGGAACTAGCATTCAGAAGCATAGTGCCTCAGACAGTGGAAGTAGAACATAGCCATCATGGTTAGCAGCCTGAGGTAACCTTAGTAAGTAAATAGACTAATATGGGTAGATAACATAGCTGCCAAGTTATCCCTTTTTTACAGGGATTTTCCCTTATGCTGAATAGGCTTCCTCGTGAGAAAAGTGAAAACTTGGCAGCTATGGTAGATAATGCCCTTCAGATATTCTGGTCCTAAGTAGTAGAGGGAAACAAAGATATAGTTTTGCAAACATATAGTACTTACAACAAACATTGGTGTCTCCTCTCGGTCTACTATTTTCGTTATATTAATTTCCCCTGTCTTTTGATTAATGATAAATACTCCAACAGGATGCTGATCAATTCCTACTCCAGAGATTCTGTATATAAGTGACTGAGTTTCTTCACAATCTGATCGGATCTGCAACAGAAAACCAAAAACCAAAATTAGCTATGTTTTTCTCAACCCTAGATTTACTTATGTATTTATTTATTATTTATTTAAATATGTACAAATGGCTCTGCATTCAAGGAACATTCTCGTGAGATGGCCTACTCCTATCAGCAGTGTAGTAACAAAAAAAGGGGAAGATTTTGCTACTTGTTTCATGCAGCTGGCTGGATGAGAGGTAGACCTTGGCTTAATAAACCATGGCTTATTAACCTTGGAGCAAGAAGCATCTTAGAGACTAAGTTTGTCATTGGTATGAGCTTTCGTGTGCATGCACACTTCTTCAGAAAGCTCATACCAATAACAAACTTAGCTGGTCTCTAACGTCTTACTGGAAGACCGACACGGCTACCTACCTGTAACTAGGAGCAAGTGCATTCCAGCAGTGTTATCCCCATCCTTCCAATCCCCCTTTCTCCCCACATGCCAGCTATGACATTTTGATTGTTGTTTCTTTAAACCATGGTTTCCCACTATCTCCAAAATGCAAACTGTGGTTTCATCCTGGTTTATTCATCAAAATGTGAAACCAGGATATAGGTGCATGAGAGGAGAGGAGGGGAGGGGGAGGTAGCACTAACTTTGATTATATCCCCCAAGCCTCCAGGGCAAATTGAAGGGGTACAATGAGTAGTAGGGGGATTGGGGAACATGCAAGATTTTCCTCTGCTCCTTGCACTGTAGGAGTGGAACTCTGTTGAGGGGCTTCTCCTGCCAGCAGCTGCAACTTCAGGTTGTTAGCCAGTGTAGGCTATCATTTATTGCAGGCCCGTCCAACTCCCTAGAGACTGCGATAAGTATAAAACAACTGGCAGGGATCTACCCATTGTCATTGGGTGGGTGGGGAGATTTGCTGAGCTTTTTTAAGGAGAGGTTGGAGTTCTTGAGCTTTTTTTGGGGGGAAGGTCAGAGATGCTGAATTTTTTTAGGGGGGAGGGCAGAGTTGTTGAGAGACACTTTTAGTTATTATTATCCCCCCCCCCCCCCGGACTCAACCTTGAAGAAGAAAACAGTTTCCAGCATTGTGTCTTGTTACAAACCATTACGGTAGCAAGTCAACTAAATTTTACTCAGAATAGATCGATTTAAATGAATGGATTAAAGTAGGCCTACACTGAGTAACACTTAATTGACTCCCACCCTAGCAAAGGGGGGTGGGGGGCAGCTGTCCCCCCAATCAGTAAAAAACAATACAAATCTGAAGTTCTGCCCCCCCAACAAAAGCCTGCCCCTAACAAAAATCCTGGATACGCCCATGCACCCTTAGTCCTAGTCGCACAACTAACCTTGATATTAAAGCGTGTGTGTGTGTGTGTGTGTGTGTGTGTGTGTGTGTGTGTGTGAATTAGACCTCACACTTTCAAAAAAGAGAGAAAAAGCTCCTAGACTGTGAAAAACAGTTGTTGGTATTTTAAGTTTTTCCTCATTATCAACCTTTATCAGATCTTTGCTGTAAGTTTCGCACACTGAAACTGCGGAGTCATTTATTTAAGCCCAGTGGACTTTGCCACTTAGTCAGTACATGGGAGGATCTCTGCCTTGTTTGCTTGGTAATCCAGAAGTGTTGCTTAGTAATTTACAAGTCTTGAACTCTTCTGATTTGCTTGGAACTTACCCTTGCAATTGGATTCCTCTTTGAATTATCTTCCCCTTCTCTACAGGCTGCAGCAAATTTAATCCATTCTCGTTTCTGCCTGTGGTGGCTTTTCCATCTCTCCATGCCTTTTTCATCCCATTCTTTCACCTTGAATAAACAGCACATGAGCATTAAAGGGACTAACTGAACACCATTAGGACCAGTTGTTCTGAATATTGAATGTGGTTTGATGCAAAGGTGGGTGACTCAGGGTCAGGGTTCTGAAGGAGACAGGAGGAACATGTGAAACTAAAGCCCATGTGTAGGAGAGGATGTGTACGGTGGGTAAGAAGAGCTGGAGGAGGGGTGAATTTCATGTCCCCCCTTTTTTACACATTTTTTATTTACTTTACTAGGTTTACATAACAAAAGCATAAATTCATTCCACGTATCTTTACAATATGCCTTCCCCCCACTCCTCCCTCCTCCCTTCCCACCCTCCCCCCTGATCGGGCCTTCCTTCTTCATATCTTTAACCATGTACACAGTCTGTTCATTCGTTCTTGTATATTCGGGTTGGCTTCTCCCCTTTCTACCCAATTCCTATAAAGTGCCCACTTGTTTGTGATTTTTTGACATTTATTTTCCCATCTATCCTCTGTTGCTATCTGTGCAAATATTTCTGATTGTACATATTCAAAAACATAATTGTTCCATTTTCCCATATTCCATTTAGCTTTTTCTTTCCATCCTAAAGCAATAACTGCCATTCCAGCTAAAATCATGATCTTATACAACTCTTGATTAAGACTTTTTACTTTATTATTTCCCAATATTCCCGAAAATAACAAGTCCCTATTAATTTCTATGTTTATTTGGAAGAATCCAGACATTACCCTTATGTAACAGTTCATAATAGGGTGTTTCGTCTGCAAGTCATGGGTTCATATGTAATAGATTTGCAGGATGCACCAGCAAAGAGCTGCTTTACATAGTGTCCCATGCCTTAAACAAACAAACAAACAAACAAACAAACAAACAAACAAACAAACAAAACCCTCAGAAGTCCCACTGTACTAAATAGACCCTACTCCCTGATATTTACACATACCTGGGAGTAAGTCTCATTGAGCACAAGTCTCATTGTCTAACTAGACAAGCATATGTTTGTGCTGCTAATAACACTGTGGTGATTAAATTACCTGAACATGAAAAGCAGCAGTGCTGAACTCCAGGGATACCTAGAAGTGGAATAAGAAAGAACAGTCAGCGCAATGCTCACCTTAATTTCCCCCCACTTATAAAGCTCATAGAAACCCATCTCATCTACGTCTTTCAAAGTCCGCATCATCAGCCTTCATATTGCTAAAACGCATACAGATTAAAAGCAAGAATCTGATCCCACAGTGTCCTTGGACAGGTCCATTCCCTCTCCTGTATATTTTCCTTCACATTACTGCCACCTCTTCAATTAAATCAATGCGTTTCATGCACCTCTCACTACTAGGGAATCCAATATGTAAATATGAAGTTGCAAGCATTTCTATAATGAATAGCCAGAACAAAAACAACTTTTCATTTTATTCTTGAATGTGAAGTGCAAGTCAGTGAAAAACTCCCTAAATCTATATTGTAAAATATGCATCAGATCACAAGCAGATGATTTTTTTTAGGGCTTGTCCTCATGTTGGCTGCATATTTAAAAGCACTACATTGTGCAAACAGATATCTTTATATTCACACCAGAGATTTTTTTTACAGAATACAAACATTAGATGAAACTGAGATCATGCTCAAGTGGCAATAGAAATTTCAGTCAGCCATGTATTAATCTACTAAAAATAAATAAAAGTAAGTCAACTCCAAGAATTTCATTAGTGAATTTTTTTGCACACAGCACCCTGGGCACCTACAGGGTCCCTTACTCAACAACAATTCCAATTGATGTCACCCTTCACCCACAGAGGCCGCTTGAGACTCCAGTGACAGTGTGGAATCAAGGAGCACTCCCAGACTATGGATCTGCTCCTTCCAGAAGACTAGGGGCACATAACACTTCTGTCTTTTCAGGATTCAGCTGCAGTTTATTGGCCCACAGCCAACCCATCAATGCCTCCAAGCACTGGTTTAACACCTCAGCTGCCTCTCCTGACTCAGTTGGAACAGAGAGATAGAGTTGGGGTGTCATCTGCATATTGATGACACTCTGTAATGAACAGAATAGGTTGTGGGGAGTGCTTGGTTGCAGTGAGGTTTCGGTGGCCAACAACAGTTTTTCTAGCTTGCAAATATGGCCATGGGTCCAAAAAGGTTAGTAACCCCTGTGTGTTCTTCACACTTGTTCAGATAGCTGCATCCTCCCCTTTAAACACAAGCCATTGCTCTTGGGTATGAGATTGTATTGGAGAGAATGCTTGCTGAGTGAACTAGTAGAAACACACAGCCTTTTTATCACCCTTCTTCAGACAACTGTTCAGCTCATTCTCTCACTGACCTTCGGGTATAACTTTGCCTAAAAGCCAAAGGACAACATGCTGGCATTGCACACAACAAAACTTTAGAGAAATGGTAGAGAACGTCAAGCTCAGGAGGTCCTTCTTTCTGACCCTGAGGACTCTCCCTGGACCACTACCCCTCCACAGGCCACACCCCTCACTAGTGCTGTTCCACACCCTCCTTGAATGTTTTAACCTGGCTGGAACAGGCCCTTGAACTGTTAAAATGCCACTTCCTTGCCTGGATGCAGGATGGAGTGGCTTAGGTGTGGCTGGAATGTAGCCTATGATGCAAAGGTAATAATCACCATCACTGCTCCCCTCTACCCCCAACACTTTGGATCTTGCATGTGCCCTCCACAAGGTTTTCCACAAGGGGGTGTGGCTTTTGGGATGAAAAGCCCCCCCCCCCTGCTTTAGAGGTTCTACCTTCTTCCTGACTGATAAACCACATCTCAAATGTGGAAGACCTTTGGGAGCACTCTCCAACAAAACATGCACAGATGTGATTGGAACAAGTAATCAGGATGTTCAGGGAGAAGCATCTGGTTGTGTATGGATTCCTGCCTTTTCTATTAACTTCAATTAAATTTAGATCAAATTCTTTTGGGCAAGATTCACTGAGTCTTGGACTTCGACTTGCATAAGGGGTTTCTCACCTCCTCTCCCTGTTTTTTCCTGCACCTCCAAAATTGACTTGGGGGGGGGTGTCTGTTTGGCAAAGCGATATGTTTGCCCTGACAGAATGATCAACATAGCACCATGTTGAATTCCTCTATTTTAGTGCACATGGGCAGGCAGATTTGCCTCAAAGTTCCCATCATCATCATCAATTTACTTAGACTGCTTTTGGCAGGTTAAAAATATTGGGAACTTGAGGAGCAAAAGCAAAAAGGATAAATGTAGATGATGCTGGGGGGGGGGAGAGCCAATGTAAATTTCACAGCAAACTAGCAACAGTAGACATCTTTTAAAATATATATGAATGAGAGTCAAATAAAACTCTGTTTTACAGGTTACATAAAAGACAGGTTAGCTTTATGAGAAGCACAGTCATCTGAGCATCTGTATGGATGGTAATTTTACAACAACCATCCTCAACGTGATGCATTCAGCTTCCATCACTCTGGCCAGGGGTGCCAACTCTGCCCCACATAATCAATCACAAGGCTCAGCATACACACCATTTGAATGACAATGCCCATCAACTGGGGTGGGGGGTGGGGCTCAAATATTTTATGGGTGTGTGTGAAGCGACCTCACCCCCTTGGAGTTGGCTCCTATGAGCCTGGGTGAGGTTGATGGGAGTGGTAGTCCAAAACACCTGGAGAGCATCATTTGGAGAAGGCTGATTTATAATATGTAGGCTGAGGTGGGGGGGGGCATACAATTTAACTAATAATAAACAACTATCTGACTTTTAGAAGATACTGTATCTGAAGGCAGCCCTGTTTAGGGAAGTTTTAAATGTCTGATGTTTTACTGTATTTTTAATATTTTGTTGGAAGCTACCCAGACTGGCTGGGGAAAAGCAGCCAGATGGGCGGGGGTATAAATAATAAATTATTATTATTATTATTTCTGATATGTTAGCAAGTCTGAGTTGAAATAGATTGAGGGGAGGAATTAAGGCTCTGTTTCCAAATTAGAGATCTAAGAATCAGTCCTTCTGTAGCCAAAGTGTCAATATCCACTTGCAAGAGGCGAGTTTTGTATGCAGAATTATAAAGAGGAATCTTCAGGAGGGAAAGTCCAAGGGAATTCCCCCAAACAAACTAATGAATAAGACTGAGCATATTCAATTATGGCCTGGCCACAGAATCCTGACAGACTGTTGGGATGGGCGGGGTGGAAATGGAATGTAATATCACAGAGAAGAGCATGGGTGACTGGATGTAATCATGAACACCAAAATGTGGCACTGCAAAATGTTGCTGTTGCAAGTTCATTCTACTTCTGATGTTCAGGTGCCATTGCTTATGTCACCAAAACAGACCCACCACCCAAGTGGTAATTAGCAACAGGCTTACGAGAAACCCAAGATTTGCAGAAGTACAGAAAACTTTTGGGGAGGGGAACTCTAAGGGACAGGAAACCCACAAGCAACCCAAGGAGAATAATTATCCAAATAACTCTGAAGTGGTACATTACAGGAGCGCTGTATTCCAACAGATGGTATCAATGACTACTTCATAGGCAGGCTAAGGGGCAGCCCCTTTTGAGTCTGCGCTAACTACTTTCTCCAAATATTTGAATGAACAGAGCACAAAAGATGACTATGAGTGTCAATATATTTATTACCTCAAAGAACAAAGACAGATCTACTCCACCTATAAAGATGGGCCTGGTCTGCATTTAGTAAGCATTAACCTATTAAAATTAAGCATGTGGTTTTGCCTCACCATCCCATGAGAAAGTTCTAGTTTGCACCTCCACTTTTCTTCTACTGCGGTCCAGGCAACATGAATGCTTGCTATGACTGCTAACTTATTTAGCACTTCTTATTTCCAAAATGGATGGTGATCTTTCTTAGCTCTGTTGTCATGACAGACTTATGATATACTTTATTATCTGTTTATTTAACAACATTTTTATACCACTTAAAATTGTCAATAAAAATAAATATTAGAGGAAAAAATGCCACATATACAGGTGTTTTGAGAACTATGTACAGCCTTAAGGAAGAAAGAATTGGTATTGGGAGCAACATAATGCTGGAAGATCTTGTACCAATACTACTTCCCACTTCCCTAAGGCTATACCTGGTTCTTAAAAGCCTACATATGTAGTAATTTTCTGCATTATGTTCAGAGTTAAATTCAGAGTGTGGTGGTGGCAAGCAGACAAAAGGAAGTCAAGTAGGGCTGACTTTTCCCTTTGGCTACTGTGGACTGAAATAATGAAAAGGCCTTAAGTGCAGTGCAAATGAATGCCAAATAAGCATGGACTTCACAGATCTGATGCATATCATTCCAAATAATCCATTCCACAGATATGCCCCCTGTTAGACAGCCATTGGTTTTACTGTACAAGTGTAGGAGTTGTCTGAAGTCATCGTTAGAATTGCTACCACTGCTGTTAAGAGACTCACATGATTTACCCCATCCTCTACCGTATATAGTATGTGTTACAGGTGGGTAGCCGTGTTGGTCTGAGTCGAAGCAAAATAAAAAAATTCCTTCAGTAGCTGTCATTGTCCAGGAGAGGCTGTAGAGATCTACATCATCAGAGATCTACAGCCTCTCCTGGACAATGACAGCTCCCTTTCTCAAGCTCTGGGAGGAAGACCTTTCATTGCCTACAGACAGCCACCCAATCTTAAACAACTCCTCACCCACAATAATACAACCACCAGACTTAACATGGACACTGGTACCAGAGCCTGCAATAAACCCAGATGCCAACTTTGCTGCCACATACACCCGGACAACATCATTACTGGCCCCAACAACATCCAACATACCATCTCAGGACTATTTAATTGCTCATCTTCTAACATTGTGTATGCCATCAAATGCCAACGGTGCCCTTCAGCTCTCTATATTGGACAAACAGGCCAAACCCTACGCCAAAGGATAAATGGACATAAATCTGACATCAGGAACCATAAGACTGAAAAACCAGTAGGAGAACACTTCAATCTCCCAGGACATTCTATACAAGATCTCAAAGCAGCTGTTTTATTACAGAGAAATTTCAGGAACAGACTGGAAAGGGAAGTTGCTGAATTGGAAATCATTACCAAGCTTAAAACCATGGAAGCACCTGGGATGAATAGAGATATCGGATTCTTATCTCATTATGCATGATCAAGCTTTCTTTAGCACCTCAGCCCAGGACTAATTGCAGCCATCAGCAGCCATTAACACCCATCTACAGGTTTACCACTCCCATCAGCCCATCTCCCATTCCCACCCACCCCCACCACCCTCTGTATATATATAGGGTCTGACACTTCTGTTTCTAGTGTATCTGAAGAAGCGTATATAGTATGTGTCTCTTGGAATGAAACATTTTTACTAGTCCTGTTGAGTGTTACTTTCTAATGGAAATATTCTGGTAGAAAGCTCAATGGAACTAGCACATAGTGTTAAGACTGTCTATAATATAACATATGTTGCCATTCGTAAATCTATGAATTACAGTTACATCACTGCAAGTTTATAATAAAAAGCTACTGGACTGGGATAACTCATATAATGAAGAGAACGCCAATAACTTTTCCTGCACAAATTCCTTTGAGAGGCATGGGACTACATATAAAAGCATCGTAGTGTTTTCATAGATTTTGGTGGGGTTTGCATGGGAGAACTTGCTAATGGTATTTTTGCCCATTTTCAACAGAGACGCAGTAACTGCAACTCATGAGTATGCATTATTTTTGCTATCTTAGCTAAGAACTAATATGGGGAAACATATATGTGTTTATTTTGCAAAAAGGGAAGAATATTGTTTCCTGGCAGTTCT
Source organism: Zootoca vivipara (assembly GCF_963506605.1). Taxonomy (NCBI): domain Eukaryota; kingdom Metazoa; phylum Chordata; class Lepidosauria; order Squamata; family Lacertidae; genus Zootoca; species Zootoca vivipara. The sequence goes on from NC_083283.1 coordinate 41,742,064, forward strand.
GCTTCTGAAAAGGAGAAGAATGTATATACCGTATTTTAAAAAAAACAACCTTCTCATGAACATTGTCCATGTGGTGGAACTATTTTCTCTTTTTACTTATGACCACTGTAGGTCTCTCATCATTGAGGAATGAATGATTGTATGTATGTATGTATGTATGTATGTATGTAATTACTAATATTTAATTTTTATGTGTACATCCCACCTTCCCCCAAGGAGTCAACATGGTTCTCCCTCCATTATACTCACAACAACCCTGCAAGGTAGGATATATACTGTCCGGCCCCAAGTCACCCAGTAAGCTTCATGGCTCTTTGAGAATTTGAGTCCAGGTGTCCCCAATCCTAGCACAACATTCACCAATGCACCAAAGGTCATTAATAAGCCATCAATCAAGGGCACAGTTGGTTGCAATATACAGCAGCATGGTGTGGGAGAAATGTTCCTTGATCTAAACTTAATATTTGATATTTTACTCAACGTGGGGGTTGATTTATTGTGGCATATTAAATTATGTGCACCAGGCCAAGCAATAAGTGTTTTGCTGCATTTGCTTTGATGCAAAATTGGCTACATTTCTCATGCCAACAAGAACAGTGGCAAATTCAAGATGCTCATGTGGATTTTGAGAAAGGAAAGTGGACACTCTAGAAACCAGCACTCATTAATACAGTCAAGAGTTTCAAAGATGCATGCAGATTCCTGCCTGCCTCTTAAAGTTTCCCACGCATTTCAGTGGATGGAAGTTAAATCAGCATGTGCATTCCTTTGTGGGTGTTGTTCAACACTCTCTAGTATAGTGATTTATTCCACTGTTCAGCCAGGATTTCTGAAGTAATTGATCTTCCGATGCTTGAAGCCAAAATCCTAAACACACTTAATTGGGAGTAACCCCAGCTGGACTCAGAATGACTTACTTCCAAGTAAACATGTATTAGTCCATGTGTTGTTTAAGGGATGAATTGAAAAAATTGAATGTTTTAAATGTTTGAACCCAGATTCCCAAAGTCTGAGTAGTTATTTCAGATTTCCAAGACTGCAAAAGAGATCAGCTTCAGAGTTCCATTACTTTAATATGCTGCTCCACAACTTCTACTTCAAAGCCATTTACAAACATGAATTAATTAACTACTATCAGTGCCAAGGCAATATTATATGCAATTATGGCATACTCCCTGCTCCACCTATTTGAATCCAAGTGACTGAACATGCCCTTAATTCCTGATCTGTTCTCTTTCCCAGTGCTATTCTTTTTTAGGAGTTGAGCCTGTCTCTTTGAAGTCAGGCAGGGTATTGCTGTGAACAGGGCTGAGTACTCAAGCACATTATACTATTAGTCATCTTTGTGCCATTGTAGTGTGCAGTTGTGTCAGCATTTTGGACTATGCATTTTATTCCTGCGCCAAAACTCCCACTGAAGAAGATTAGATCATTCCTTTTATTACATTTATTTCCAAAGTTCTGTAACTTTGCAGTCGAAATCCTGGCAGATGGCATCTCCAAGCCTAAACACCATTATATGATTAGAAATCCCACAGAAATCAACAACAACTCAAATAGGATGTGTATCTATGTAATTGCATTAATAATTCAGGCCTAAATATCTAGGCACCTAGTATCTGTCTTCAAGTAATTTTTCTTTTTTAAAAAGTTGATGTTTACATCCAAGCTAAGTCATTGTATTCATGAATGTTAATAGCTTCTTGGTTTTGTTTTTTAATTAAGAAAGGTAATTGTATTTCAAGGATACCAGCAGAATTATGGGCCAAATCCTGAATTCCAGAAATAAATTTGCCAACAATTTTCAAATTTGTTTTTCTTCCAAGTTTAGGTAACAAATCCATATATGTGACACTTGTTTCTAATTATATAGAAAGCCAGCACCATCCCTTTGAGCTAATGGATGTAGCAAATAGTCAGCTTTGGAAACCTAGGATGCCTTTTATTCAGAGTTAATAGGAAGTATCTATATTATTGCTTAATAGATAAATTGTACTTTTCTTGGGCTGCAGTACAGTGGTACCTCGGTTTACAAACACAATTGGTTCCGGAAGTCTGTACTTAACTTGAAGCATACTTAACCTGAAGTGAACTTTCCAACTGAAAGTAATGGAAAGTGGATTAATCTGTTCCAGACGGGTCCGCGGAGTACTCAACCTGAAGCGTACTTAACCAAAGGTATGAGTGTAATTGGTTACGGAAGTCTATACTTAACCTGAAGCGTACTTAACCTGAAGCAAACTTTCCCATTGAAAGTAATGGAAAGTGGATTAATCCATTCCAGACAGGGCCGCGGAGTACTTAAACTGAAAATACTCAAACCGAGACATACTTAAACCGAGGTATGACTGTATAGGGAATACTGTATGCAGGGTCCCTAAGGATAATTGATTCCTTAAACAAATTGGCCTCTGATCACATGCCACAAGTTCAACTCGCAATAGGAAGGTTTGTGGTGGCATCATTAAATAACCCATTTTTTTTGGTGCATGACACACCACCCATGTGACAAGTGATCCTGTAACTGAGCTCTGAGCATGCACTAGGCTGTAGCCATTCAGGTCACCATCCAGACTATTTTTCAAAAGGCTTAAACATGCTGAACTCGAATACTGGATTGTCATCACAAATCTGTGTGCAATGCCTCATCCTGGATAAGATTACTTAGTCCTCTCAGTTTGCTGTGACGCTTCATTAAAAATACATGCAAGTAATCTAGCTTTTTATTTTAATAATTAGAAGGGAAAATGAAGGTGTCTGGGTGAAACAATAAACAAGAGAATTGGACAAGTGGAGATGGCATAAACTAGTTTTCATCAGGCAGGTGGTAAAGGAAAAATGCACTCCCTTCATGAAGCAAGCCTGTACAAGTACTACCGGTATGAACACAGCCCAAACAGAAAAATCAGTATTTTGCAGTGAGTACTCTTTGGCTCAAGCAGGTGTTGAAAATTCAGATCAGATGGGAAAATATATACTGACTCCCTCCCATACCAGATCATTTATTTCAAGATAAAATTGCTAGTTTAAAATTTTGATTTTTTTCTGCTCTTCTGTTATCTACCACTGGTTCACATGCATATCATAACAGACGTGTGTGTGTGTGTGTGTGTGTGTGTGTGTGTGTTTTCTATTGTTTGGGAAACTCCACATTAGGAAGAGATTTCTCTTACTTTTGCCTGTGAAGTCCCCTCAGTGATCATGACCCCAAGCAAATATTTGGATATGCCGAAGAGCTTGGGAAATTCCCAGCAAGATTACTGGCCTTTCTCCCCTTCCCACCCATGCAATGCAAAGTTACAAACTTCAAAGGAAAACCCCATTCACTTTAAAAGACCCACACCCCATTGGGTTCATTGGAGTAGTTGCACAGTTATTTGGATGAAGGCCTCTACTGATGACCCCTGTGTTTATAGACATTTTCTCAGCTTTGTCAAAAGATGGCTAAAAACAAACCTGCTTCATATGCTAAAAGAGACACTCTCCCCAAATAAATGTCAGAGGGCACACCTACCATATAAATCTCTGTACTTAAACCCCAACCTTAATAAATGCGTGTTATTTACTTATTGGGTCTTGGTCTACAGATAATAATGAAAAAGATGTATCAATGGCCCAGTCTATTTTTTAAGAGCAAGCAACATTCCAGGCTTTGAAGAGACCTGAATGTTGCACCAAACATGTAGGTACTGATTCATTGCTTTGCTTTTTGCCAACCCTTAAGTTATTCACTTGGCAGCTGACTTCATTGATTAGTTCTAATTTATCAAGTGTGAAATTGTTAATCGGGCATTGCTTCTTTCCTTTGAGCAATGAACTGCAGAGTTTCGCTCTGCCACATCATCTTAGAAAATTTTGATACATTACCAGTAGGAAAAGGGGTGTGTGTGTGTGTGCGAATTTCCATTTGGTCTGAAGAAATCCTATTTAAGAACAGATTGCAAATAATTCTCTAGCATTCTTAAGATTATAAGGTCACTTGCAACTAGTACTATTTTTGTGCCAGAACTCTTCATGAAACACCTCCATCATTCACTTAGAATGGCAATGGTGCCCATCTGAGAGGTGCCTGAACTGAGCTCCAGCAAGTTCCAGCTGAAAGAAGCCCTGCTTGCTACCATTCTAAGTGCAAGAAAAAGCAATACAAATTACGATAAATGGAGTTACATGAAAATATGGACTATGCAGCAAAGCCTCCAAGGCCACCAAGTTCTGTTTCTACAATCTCTCAGCATTCGATTGTTTCAACATGCCTAAATGCCGTTTCTTCCACCGATAGCACTTTCCTGTGTATAAGAAAAACAAACGCAGCCCAAAGCCCTTACATAAAGAAGTACCATGCTGACTAATTTCCCTGTTTGCACATGTATCTAGAAGCAGGGTTTCAGTGACAGACTGGAGAAATCTAACTCCGAGGGATTTGAGCATCAAATCCTAATAATAAACAGCAAACCATACAATCTTCATGCAGTACAGGAAAAACAATATATGCCTGGATAAAGATTGAAAGAGTCTGTGCAAATGTTTCCACTTTTTTGCTAGAAACATACTAGCAAAAACAGATACCAAGCGATTGCTTGTTACATAGAGTGGCTTTCAACTAAGTCATACTTGAACTAGACCCTTGACTAACACATCCATTGATTACAATTTTCAATGAGCCCTCTACCAGTAGAATTTGGCTCTCTGTTTTGGATATTAAACATCTAAATAAATGTATTTGATCATATTTAGAGTAGATGCAGGAAAAACCAAAGTACAGAGAATTACCAGCTTTGCCAGCACAAGAACTTGAAAAGTAACACTTTTTGAAAACAATTCTCTTAAAATCCATACTTACCGTTAAAATGAACAGCACAGCAGCTGCTCTGTAAGGAAGCCAATCCATTGCATCTGTTGTCTCTTAGGTCCAAGAAAGGGACGATAACACTCCAGGTGGCTGTGCCCTTCCCCCCCACCCCTTGTGACAGTGCCTGTAAAAAGACACTGCGTAGATGTTCTTTCACCCAGGCTTTGGAGGAGTCTCTGACTTCCTCAGATCAGAGCACTGAAGATGCTGCTTAACCAAGTGTGTTCCTCCACCCAAAACCTTTGGGCAGGTCTTGAAATGCTTGACAACATCATTATTGCTCCAGGGGAAAAGCCAAAGACACACCTTGATACTTTTTGCGATGAAACACTTTGTTGGGCACCAAAGAGAGTATTATAGAGAGAGACAAGACAGGCTGTACTGGGGAACTACTGAATGAAAGTCAGAATTACCCACTACCACTACACAAAAAGCTGCACTTGTAAATTTTGGGCAGGTCCACACAACAGCAGGATCCCAAGTTAAATCCATAGTTTCACAAACCAATTTGATATTGCTGTTCTAAGTCCTAGGAGCCCACTTCCTGTGGGCATTTGGAGGTCATGTTTCCACCTCCCTCCAATAATATTCTTATATGGGTTCCTTCAGCCATTGGTAAATGATGGAACTGGAGAAGCAGAAGGAAAGAACAAACACAAACTTTGGATTTGTCCCCTTTCCTTGAGATCATATAGATCTTTCTGGTGCCAGCTTAACTGAAGAGAATGCCAATAACAGTCTTCTGCTTACTTCTAGTTTTGAGAAGCAATGTGAATTAAAGTCGCCATATAAATACAGTCATACCTCGGTTTAAGTACGCTTCGGTTTGAGTACTTTCAGTTTAAGTACTCCTCGGACCCGTCTGGAACAGATTAATCCACTTTCATTACTTTTAATGGGAAAGTTCGCTTCAGGTTAAGTATGCTTCAGGTTAAGTATGGACTTCCAGAACCAATTACACTCATACTTCGGGTTAAGTACGCTTCAGGTTGAGTACTCTGCGGACCCGTCTGGAACTGATAAATCCACTTTCCATTACTTTCTATGGGAAAGTTCGCTTCAGGTTAAGTACGCTTCAGTTTAAGTACTCCGCGGACCGTCTGGAATGGATTAATCCACTTTCCATTACTTTCAATGGGAAAGTTCACTTCGGGTTAAGTATGCTTCAGGTTAAGTACAGACTTCCGGAACCAATTGTGCACTTAAAGCGAGGTACCACTGTAAAGCTAAGTTTAAAAATAACAATATCCTGTGTTCTCATAGTAGCTCCCCTGCCTTCAGATTTCCACATTCATTTTACTGGCTGAGGATTCAATATACAAAGTTGATCCTCCATTGAAGTCCTTGGAGTTATGGAAGCACCGTAGTCCCGGTGCTCACAGAATAAAGCTCATTGGGAGTAAATGTGTCTATTTTGTTTCTGATTGTATTTCTTATCTAGTTCCCTAGATCAGCTTGATATTCTTTGAAAAGAGCAGTGTTTTTAAAATGTATTGAAAAGCTTATTTGGTTGAGTAATCTTACACACAACAAACAGGTGTGTCAAGCAGAAGTCTATCCTTGACCAGTTAAACAGGGAGCAATGCCACAACTTTACTGTCTTACTGATGATTTGTGGGACACAAAAGGAGGTATGTGGCATAACTCAGTTTGGACAGAGTGTGGATGACCACAAAAGTGATGGAGACTGACTGAAGGCTTTTACTCTTCCTAGTATTCTTCTTGGGACAAATTTTTACTCTGGACTCTTTCATTTTTAAAAAGAAACCGAAGCGTATGGCTCCAAAAGTCACAGCAGAATCAGTAGTGTGTGAGAAGATCTGATGTCATGCCTTGTCACCTCTCTGTATCAGCAATCTTGCAGCTGCATTCATCCTGAGGACTGTGTTTCCTCTTGGGCAAGCTTTTGGGGCCCACATGCAAGTTACGGGCAGGGCCAGAGGCAAAAGAGGGCAGAACAATGGATGTGACTCTTGCATCATAGCGCCACAGTAGGCTATGGACAAGCTGGATATTTCTATGTTAACTACATCTCTTCATCCTCCATGCAGGCCCTAATTGGAACAGAAGCAATTTTTGGCCCAAACTGCTGCGAAACAGAAGTTGTGGGAGTTGCTTTGTGAATGGATCAAGCCAGCCTTTTGCTGCATTGTGTAGGATTCCCATTTGCTTTATTTGGCTATGGCAAGGGTCAGCAAACGTTTTCAGCAGGGGGCCAGTCCACTGTCCCTCAGACTTTGTGGGGGGGCGGATTATATTTTGAAAAAAAAATATGAACGAATTCATATGCCCCACAAATAACCAGAGATGCATTTTAAATAAAAGGACACATTCTACTCATGTAAAAACACCAGGCAGGCCCCACAATTAACCCAGAGATGCATTTTAAATAAAAGGACACATTCTTTTATTTGATGAATGCTTTGATGGTGTTTCCTGCTTGGCAGGGGGTTGGACTGGATGGCCCTTGTGGTCTCTTCCAACTCTATGATTCTATGATACTCATGTAAAAACATGCTGATTCCTGGACCATCCGTGGGCTGGATTTAGAAGGCGATTGGGCCACATCCGGCCCCCAGGCCTTAGTTTGGGGACCCCTGGGCTATGGTGCCACTTCAAAGAGTCATGGCTTCCCACAAAGAATACCCAAGGAATTCTGGAAATCATAGCTCTGTAAGAGGAATAAGGGTTTCCTCGCAACTTTCAGCACCCTTGATAAACTACAGCACCTATAATTATTTGGGGATAGCCATGACTATTTAAAGTGGTGTCATAGTGAAATAAAATGCATGCTGTGATGGTGGCCCCATTCTCACTAGGATTGCAGTGGTGAATAGCAAAGAATGGAGGGGGTACTTGAATGAGAATCTGGGCATGTGGCAGCCAAGAATCTTGCCTTCTGAGAATCTTTCCTTCTTGGAGCCACAAGCCTGGGCGCCCATCTATCATGAATATCGAACACTGTCAGAGGGACTTTCGGGGACCTTTGCCACTATATGATTCTATGAAACTAAGTGGAACAAACAATATTCTCCCACTCAAAGGCAGCGCATGAGTGCAGAAAATTCCCAGGAGCGACAAATAGGCAGCCAGGTCTTACCAAATGCACAAGATACTAAAAAACTGACCAAAAAAATCATTTCTGCTTTTAATTTTACTGACAACAAACATCTGACACTGGGTTGGTTGTTAACACATCCTATAAACATATTTTTATATTTGGAAGAAAATGGTATGAACCCAGGGTATTATATTCAGGGAAGGTATTATATGTCTCAAAAGCAAGGGTTTATAATTCAGTTGTTGGTTGGCATCCGTCTATCTTGGGAGACAATGGTGGCCTTTGGGGGTGAAGTCAATCTGTTGGAAGGTTACAGCGCCTGCTGTGGCTGTAGAGAACGATATGGGAGAGACATATTTCATTGCAGCTAGGACAGATGAAGGCATTCAGTTGTGCTGCTGCAGTTGCACCATGGTGTTTCTTCTCTCTGTGCTCCTCCCAGCAGTTATTACTCCATTGGTCACTGCTATGCATGCATGACCTACCTGTCTCCAGGCACTATGGTCATCTGCAAGGGATTCCCACATAGGAGGAATCCCGCATGCGTCATGACACACAACGCATGATGCACGCATCATGACGCACATGTCACGAAGCGCGACGCATGCATCGCGAAGTATGATGCATGCATCGCAAAGCACGACACATGCGTGCGCAGGAGACGGAGTGAGGCAGTCTCGCTCGCATCGTGGCTTAAGTCCTCGATGGCGGTGGCCGCGTCGTGCGGTGGCAGCCACCGTCGGAGGGGGTCAGCCCTGCCCAGCCCCGTCCAGCCTGCTGCCCCCTGCCCAGCCCCACTGCCCCCATCTTAATACACCACTGGAGCACATCTTTCTTTGAGACTTTGTCCTGCCATGTGATGCCCAAAATCTTCCTCACTCAGCGCATGTGGAAGTCTGGTAGACCTTCAACTTTGTATTGGACCTTAGCATCACATTTTCCCATATCCTTTTGGAAAGGTGAGCCATTGCCGTAGTTGCCTTGCCAATACGTTTGTCCAGCTCAGTGTCTAGGTTGCTGGGTATGGTGGAGCGCAAGGAGACAAAATCATCTACCACATCAAGTGTGTGGTCACTAATGCTGAAGCATGGAGTGCTGGTTTCATCCTGATCCAGAATGACACCAGGATCCTACAAGTTTTCAAACCTTACCCATTTATCAGATTGGATCTCAAAAAGACTCAGATTGGACTCTCAAAAAGATAATCAAAGACTTGTTGATTATCCTTTAGCAACAAGTATACTTGTAGATATGTTTTTTCCTCTTTATTTAATGAAGGAATATTTGGATGGAACTTTGGATTTGAGAAATCCTGTATTGCACTTGGATATGATTTTGGTATTGCATACATTAGGTTAAAGCTATATTTAAAGAAACAGATACTTGGTGGAATAAAAATGTCATATTTATATTTGGTGTTTGGGAAGTTCTATGTAATTGCATAGAGAGTTGCGTGAACTGAATTTGGTAGGCTTCATTTCCTCAGAATATGGAACTACACCTGCAAATTGCAAATTTTATCCACTTCTGTCAACAAGTGTGTGTGTGTAGCCATTTGAACATTTCCCCATATAAACCAATGCAAATATGTGTGAGATTCTGATTTAGACAAACCAGGTGTCTTCTGCAGTGGTCCTAGCCAAATCAACCCGCTTTTTGAAGCATCAAAGCAGAATCCAAACTGAATCATGTCTTCAGTGTATACCCCTAATTAAAATTAGTGTTGATGAAAGTAACCTACACATCTCAAAGTAGCTTGGTTCCTATCACAGTCCTTATATCTTATTGCAGCTTTTGAGATCACCTAGTATCTTCCTGACTCTATATTGTCAATCTAAATAGGAAGGAAAGCAAGAGAAATCCTATGGAGCCACTGCAAGACCAGATGTTGTTGAGCTTCACTTCCTATCAGCCCTAGCTAGCATGCCCAGTGGCTTGGAATAATGGCAGCCAGTTAGAGTCCAGAAACCCTGGAGGGCCATAGGTTAGCCATTCATGGTGTAGACCAGGCTTCCTCAAACCCGGCCCTCCAGATGTTTTGAGACTACAATTCCCATCATCCCTGACCACTGGTTCTGCTAGCTAGGGATCATGGGATTTGTAGGCCAAAAACATCTGGAGGGCCGAGTTTGAGGAAGCGTGGTGTAGACAGTGCTGAGTTAGCAGGACCAAAAGTCTGGCTTGGTGTTAGGCAGCTTCCTATGTTCTTTCCAATCATTTCTGATTTATCCAATGAATCTTCCATTCTCTTTAATGTCCTGACACTTGTCCCATCCAGTTTCCAGTGCTCAGTTCCTCAGTATCTTATCAGTCTTTAAAATATCCTTCTTCAGTTATTTCCCCCTCTTTACACATGTAGGCCTTTTTAATGCAACTCTATGTGTTAGGCCAGGCAACACTCATTCCCAAACCATGCAAATATTTATTGAGTGTTCATCAGCTGAATTCCTCTAGTGCAGGTGTAGTTAACCTGTATTTGATGGGCCAATGATCAGGGATGATAGGAACTGCAGTCCAACAACATCTGGAATGCCATAGTTTAGCCACCTCTAGTTGCTATGCCTCTAGTTCCCCAGGTCTCACTCTTCTTAAAGAATTTAGCCTTACAGCATGGCAAAATCTACTCATGCATTATTCTTTACTTGACAAACTGGAAAAATTCTTCTCTCTTCATACTCTTGCTGTGTATTTCAGTATTAATTCTTTTAAATGATCTCCTCCCCTTTGCCTCGAGGCTCTCTTATCCCAAGATCTGGGCTCATTCCTTATAGATGAATGTCTCTGATCAATTTATAATGAATCATAGCTCTGCTGAAATCAATGGGGCCAGTTAAGCCTCCTCAATGGGCTTTCTTGTTCTCATTTTGACCTCCCTAACTTTGCCTCACTCATTACATGGAGGATAATTTATTTTGCTAGGCTGACCACACCTTCTGTCTCTCCATCTCTCCACTTTACCTGCAGCACAGACTTGTACATTTGTTCATGGGTATGTCCTTGCTACCTTCCTTTCATTTGCTCCAAGACTTTCATTCTCTACAGTACTATTCCCTAACCACAGCAATGTCTTTAAAATGACCATTTCCTTTCTAGACTTCAAAATTTTGCAGACTTTTTTGGGGGGGCAACTCCCTCTTTATTTCACAGAGCTCCTGCCAAGGACAATTTTACTATATAAAAAATTCTACTTTATTATCTTTGCAGAACTCTATACAATTGCAACGGACACACTTGGCAAGGTAATAAGGCAGCTCAGGCTATCCTGGGTTGACACAACTCCCCTCAGGGCAATTTGATCATCTACATAGGCCAGGGGTGGCTAGCCTGTGGCCTTCTAGGACTTCACCTCTCATCAGCCCAAGCCAGAATGGCCAATAGTCAGGAATGATTGAAGCTGGAGAGCTGCAGGCTCTCCATTCCTATAGACCCACAACATCTCTTTCAGAAACCTCCCCAGGAATCCCCAGGAAAATATGATGAGTGAGCACAATCCCTGTATCTTTTAGAAACAACAACACACACACACACACACACACACACACACACACACACACACACACACTGGGGGAACTCCCTCCCTCCTTCTGCCACAGCATAGATGTCTACAATTGCTGTATTTTAAACAATTCAAGTTTCACCTCATTGCTCACGAAAGCTAAAAATTCAGAAAACAGTATGCGTAGGCTAGTGGACAAAATGTACAAGAAGTCTGTTTGCAGGTGAGGCCATGCTTATCAAGACAATAGGGGTTATAAAAGGTATATAACACTCTCCACATTAGCTGGTTTGAGAGACTGAGCAATACAGTGCGAAAGGTTTGATAAATCTGTCTTGGGAAACTTGTCTGACCTGATTTAGAACTAGGGAGTGGCATCTATGTTCCAATGCCTCCATAGAAACCTCTAGCAGTAGTTTGAAACCAAGAACAAAGTCAGCCAAAGCTCCTGCTACTCTCCTGGCAGCACAAAATTAACTGACGTGCAAAGATTAAGGCATGTTTTTATGCATTGGTCCGAATCTAGCAACAATCCCAACAAATTGGATTAAAAAAATATATTCTGGAAACAGCGTGAAAACCCTTCAGCTTTTTTCTTTTCTTTTTAAAATTTATTTTCTTTTCCTTTCTTTTCTGTTTTTATCAGCATCTGGATGCAGACTAAATGAAAAAACCAATACTAATCCAGACATATTTTTATCATTTTAAATTAATGAGAGTCTTTCATAATCTGAATTCTCTTGCACATTCTGAAGGGGAGTGTGTTCTTAGTAGAAGCTTTAAAGAAAAAAAAAAGAAGTATCCTAAACTGGAAATTGTACAGACATTCTCAATAATCTTGAAAAGTCACAAAAGTCTGATTCTCACTATTTTATTCATACCGGGCCAAATTTGACAAATAAGTCCCTGTAGCAGAAGGCAATGTGCACCCCAAAATTGACTGGGGGAGGGGCAGTCAGCAGAACCCACAAAACAGCATGTGAGGGAACAGAGGGAAAAACATTCCACTGGGCAATGTGTCATAGAACGTTCACCTTAGTGCAACACTGAATTTCTCCCACTGTTGTGTATGCATTCAATTTGAAACAGATATTAGTTAGTTCATTTATTACAGCTATCACTCTTGCTACTTGACCAGATTCTTCACTGTTACAATGTTAAAGAAGGGATGAAGAACCTGTGGCCCTACGGATGCTGTTGGACTCCAATTCACATCATCCCCGACCTCTGGCCATTCTGGCTGGGGTTGATGGGAGTTGGAGTCCAGCAACAGCTGAATGGCCACGGGTTCCCCATCCCTGTTTTAAATGAATGTTTTGCTGTAGTTCATTATATTAATGCATATTTTGTACAGTGTTGAGCCTCTGGGAAAAGTGCCACCACCACAGTTTCATTACATATACAGCTATGGGGTGAAATTACTTCACAGTTTACATATTGTTATATGAACTCAGATCACCTTGTGCTGTATTTGTTGAAAACGGAAATAGAAATTTTTGTATCAGCATACATTTAAGTCAGCCTGATGTGCCATAGGGGAATGACTGAAGGCGATGCATCTGTGGTCAGATGACAATGACAACTGGGTTAAACTCTTACTTCCTCCTCCACTCACGTTAAATGTTCTGTTGCACCTGTTGCACCCCGGTGAGTTGTCTCTGAGTATGGCTAGATGACTTCAGCTGTTTCGGAACTTTTTACTTAGATGGGTGGAGATTCATAATGATATGGCCTACAAATGATCAAGGACAAGCCCTTGATGAATACTCGGACTGGGCTGGGTTCCTAGTGCAAGTCCAGTAATCAGACAGGGATTAAATGTGAAAACTGAAAATGTCTAGAAGCATCTAGTGAATTTGGCACCAGCGAAGCATTTGCTCCCTTAAGTAAACACAAATTTCTGACGTACACTTTCATTGTGTGAACGCATCGTATATCATGGGCGTACCCAGCGCGGGGCAGGGGGGCAGCTGCCCCCCCTAAAAGCAGGGCCAGCGCAGCCGTGGGTGAGAGCGAGGCTGGTGGGCAGAGGCGGAGGCAGAGCACAGCCCGGCAGAGTGCGAGTTCGGCGTTCCTCCCCGCCCTCCCTCCAGCTCCCCGTCGCGCCCTCTGGCAAGGCCAAGCATGGCGGGGAACCAGAGAGCACGACGGGAAGCTGGAGGGCATGGCATGGCAGGCAGGAACGGCGAACTCGCACTCTGCTGGGCTGTGCTCTGCCTCCGCCTCTGCCCACCAGCCCCGCTGGCAGCGCCACTCTCGCCCATGACTGCGCACTCCGCCGGGGTCCTGGCCATAGTGCACCGGGGGCAGCCCGGTGAGCCAGAGCGAGCGCCCTGGCTGTGTGTTGTCAGCGGAGCCCCGGCGCCTCCAACTGCAAAAAGCTTCGCGGCGCCTAGGTGAGACCGGAGTCAGTTTCACCTGGGCTCCGCAGCCCCGCCCACGTTTCCACTTTGTGGTCCCTCCCCTCCTGTGCCTTGACCCCGCCCCTTGCACCCCCTAGTTTTGATCCTGGGTACGCCCCTGTCGTATATACTAACAGCAAACTCATAGCTTACATACACATGGCTTTAACATAGCAATCATCAGCAATCATGTCGTGTTTTTAAAAATTAAATACCAGACTTGGAAGGTAATATCAAGATTGCAGTTTGGGAGAAAGACTATACACACTAATATATTCCTTTGAACCCACTTTCAAGCACGTTAATTGAAAAAAAAGCACAGCACCATAGAGTTGACTGAAGGAAACCACCACAGCAAATATGTTCCATTAAAAGCCTATTAAAGTGCAATCCTTTACATGTCTGCTCAAAAGAATGTCTCAATGGGGCTTATTTCTAGGTAAGTGGGTATGAGATTTCAGCCTACAATAACTGTGCTAATATATCAATGCTAATGTAATGAATCTAAAAAATCTTTCAAACTCCCAAAGCTTCAATAGCTTCAGGAAGGAAGTGAAACCAGAAAGAAACCAGAAACAAGTATGAAAATGCAGGATACAATGCTGGAAAAAGAGGAGAAAATCCCAAGGTTTTCATGTAATATGAATTATGCTTTAAATGCACATACTATTATACTACTATATTATATTAATATAATGTTAAATGCAGCAACCTAGGTTGAATCAGTGTTGTATTGAACTTAATCCTTCAATTCTGTTATCTGGCATATTTCCATGTCACTATAACATTTGTAGTTGGCAGAGTTATTTATCCAGGGACTTGAAACATCTGCTTCATTATATGCACCCAGGTCAGAGTTAATCATGCCTAGACATAAGATTTCTACATAAAAGTACTGTTGTTGTTGTTGTTGTTGTTGTTGTTGTTGTTGTTGTTGTTGTTGTTGTTGTTGTTGTTGTGAGAGTCACAGAGGCTTTAACAGGTTATTTCCTACAAGGTGTAAAATAACAATAATTTCTCATTCTTAAAATCACGTGAGTCAGCCAATCATTTTTGTTTATCATTTCATTTATCGTCCATAAAGTCTTCCAAGGAAAAAAACCTAAAATAGCCAACATCAGTATTTGAATGGTGAGACATTGAAAAACTACCAATACAGCTCTCTTACGGCCACTGAGTCCTACTAACTTTATTTTGGCTTAAGCGGGATATAATTTTGCCTACTGATCCTTTTCATGAAGTGCAACTGAGTAAGTTATCTGAAGGCAGCCGTCTCCATGGTAGGTGCCATACAGTCACCTCAGGAATTAATGTGACCACCAGCAGGCTTGCAAAGAAGCCACATTTCACCTGGAAGCACCATTTCCATGGTATGGTATCCCCACATTGATACTGTATATGTAAGCACAATGGCTTTTTCATTAGTGGCACTCCCTACATTTAAGGGCAGCCATGTCCCCGACCCCATACAATGTCTTTGGGAAGGATAGCATGAAATGATATTCCTTTTCTCTTGGAGACATTAGTGACCTATTTTCAATACATGTGCCAGCAGCTGTGTTTTCTGGCCGCTCAGAGCAGCTACTGCCAGTCAGAAAGGGTTTTTATTGGACCACCTCAGACAATTTGTTGTGGTGCAAATTGAATTATGCTTCAATCTGTGCATTAGTCCAGGAGGTGTGGATTAGGTGAGTTCACTTTGGCATATGGACCCAAATGAATTAATTGAGCATCCCTAATTACAGCAATAAAAAACTGCTTTATAAATCAGCTTTTATTTTTAATAATTTTTTATTTTTTATTTTTATTTAATGATGGTTTCCAAGGTCTCTCTGCCTGTGACCTTTTTCTCCTCAGGCCAAAGGAAGTGAGTCTTCCTGTCCTTAACTAATTGCTGATTCCTCGCAGGAAACAGAACACAAGTTTTTCTAGTGGGTCTCTTGTAGTGGTACATCTTTTCTCTTTTGAAATGAAAGGAAATGGTGAAGGGGTGTTTTTGCCCAGTTCACCCATTCCAGGTATGGTCAGACTTTGTCCTACAGTCCCATATAGAGCATGTAGTCCAATTAAGATGTAACTAATCACGTAGGACCTATTGATTGGCCTGTTGAAGTATTGTTTAAAACGACTCTTGATTTACTTTTTCCTGTTATGTCTTGTAATTGCTACTGAATTCTCTTGAAATGCTATATTTTATTGTACGTCCCATTGTGCCATTGTTGTAAGGGGCTTTGAACAGGGTTTACCACAGAAAAGTGGCATGCAAATAAACTGAGGAGAGACAACACCCAAACAATGCAGTAGTACCCTTGGTGACATTCAGCAATGCACACACAATGCTAAGCACACTGCAGTGTGTCCTGCACATGGGAATGGCAGGTCCATGAGTGCCTATTATGCTGACACAACCCTCCTCCACCCAAGAGTGAAGCAGACACCCAGTGATTCAAGGATGCATCGGTGTGTATAACGCGGCTACATAAAACAAAATCATTTTAGAAGGCTTAACTGCCTTATTGATGCTTATAAATAAACTGATGATTCATTAGAGGAAAATGTGATGTTTCGATTGCAAGCTATCACTTGTCAGCTTCTTAAGGTTATCCTGAGTTTTGTATAATTGTGCCGTCAACAAAGACAAGGAATGAGAGTGAGAAGTAAGAAGACATGAGAGGTTGGTCATTACAGTACACTGAGACAAGAGATACACCCACAGTTAGCATCCTATCACCCAGGAAACCAAGGCGCCGTTCCTCCATAAGGTGGTAACAATAAACCCTAGTAGTGCCAGCTATCTTCAAAACGACCTTTCAGAAACCATAGGGACACTTTAAAGCCCTGTAGTTTGGCTGGATCCTGTGTAAAACCAAATGTTAGTAAATAGGCATTTTCTTTGCAATGAAATTGCTAATAACCATCTATTATTACTTCATTCGTCAATGCCTTTCTCTTAAGATGCTTTAAAATCCCAGTCTATGATTTGTTTTGTGCTATTTTCACATTCTTCCTAATTATAGCATAAAGAAGTAACATTTAGTTCAGTGGTGTTTCCATGTGGCATGTGTGTGTTCATCCTCATGAACCAGGAACCCCTGGGCTTGAAGTTCACCATTCTCACAAAAAAATTAAATCCATCAATACAACTTAAAAGTGCTTCAGGTGGATCATGCCCAAAACAGAAAGAGACTGTTTGAAAGTTACCACATTATTGCTGCTGATCTGCTGAAGTATGTGATTAAGCCATTTTTTTAAAAAAGGGCTTAACGAATATTAATGTGAGCTACATTGATCTCAATCAGCAGATTGATCCTCTTCTAAATATTTCCTCAAGTTTCAAGATGGAAAGTCTGAAAATAAAGTTTCAAATTGAATCAGAGCCTAGTTCCCTGAAAATTTATCATTCCTTTATCCTTTTCCAGCTTCAGGTTCATCTCTTCACTTGTCTTATGCTTAGTTTTTAGGATACAGTAATGCTGTTGTCATTTGTATTTTGAGGAACCAGTCCCAGGTCCTACATTTTACTTCTTTGAAAAATGCTTTACACACAATATTAATTTATCCCATGTGGGTTTTTAGACATGGGAGTCATTTTGAGGCATGCACACTCCCATGTTGTAAAACAGCTCTTGTGGGAAGCAGACGTAAGATGTCCTGTGAGTCACCTTGCAATGGGGTTTCTTGAGGTTTACCATAGCTGCCAAGTTCTCCCTTTTTTTAAGGGAAATTCCTTTATGCTGAATAGGCTTCCTCGCGAGAAAAGGGAAAACTTGGCAGCTATGAGGTTTACATCCAGATGTGGCCTCTTGAGTCAAAACTTTATTTGGTAAGGTCCCCAATGATACTGCCAGACTCACCTGCTCACTTATGTTAAGCATGCACAGCCATTTTGCTGGCCTCCAGTAATGGTATTTTCTTAAGAGCGTTTTAAATGCACACATTTCTTGAGACATACTGTATAATCAAACACTCAGCAAAGTCACCATTTGGACTTGTTTTGGCTTTCTCAGGACACTGTGGCAGGAGGAAAGCTGTACCAAGCAACTACAGTACTGTAGTCCATTGTTGCAATCCTCTCTAAGGAGACAATCTGAACTTTATGTTGCTGTTGCCAGAGCTTTGCAGAGTGGCTGAGCCAACACCGGATCTGCAGCTCTGCACTTCTCAGCAGCCATGATGGAAGGGGAGAGAACAGGAAAATCAGGCTAGTGCAGCAATCTGATCTGGTCTGGTTCTACTGCTGGCTGACGAAAGGTGTGAGAAGATCTTGGGATCAAGCAGATCACAGGCTGGCTCTGCCCCACCTTCCAAACGCCATGCTTGGGGCTTTCCACTGGGCTCCACCTAGCAGGGATGCTGTGAGTAGACTTCCCACAAGTTTTGCAGCTGACGGAAGGCCATCTGAGCTGGTAGATTCAAGTGAAGGGATGTATCTGCTCAATCCAAACCTCTCACAGTCTATTTGGATTGCTCTGTTAGTTTGTTTTGAGATTAATACTCTGCTTTTCTATTAAAGCAATGAAAAGCAATAAAACCTTGATTAAGCTAAGCAGCTCTTGAGCTGGTCAGTGTTTGAATGGAAGATCACCTGGGAACCTTCAGTTCTAATGTGGGGAAAAGCCATTATGTAAATATACTTATTAATAACTAACTAACTAAGAACTAAAATTAAAATCACACCTTCCTTTCAAACAAATGCATCAACAGCTAAAATAACAAGAGGCAGCAGTACTAAAAGAAAGCCTTGTTGTTGAAATAAACAATGAAAACCATTACATATAAATATGAACTCTACATTTAACCCTTCATGTAGTGTGGAACATATGACCCTCCGAATGTTGTTGGACTACAACTCCCATTATTGCCAACCACTGATAATGCTGGCTAGGACTGATGGGAATTGGAGTCGAACAGCATCTGCCTCACTCCTGATAGAGCATCAAGAACCGAGAAGATGCAAGATTCCCTGTTCTTCATATGAATTTACATCTGATATCATGAAAACTGGGAAGGATTTAGCAGATTTAATCAGAGCAATGTATCGAAATCTCAGGCCCCTTTACATATGAATGCTTTCACTTTTTTCTGACAGCGTCTTTACATATTATATATGGCCCTTGGGGCCTCATGAAAAGGTAAGAATAGGTTATAAGGGTGGTATTCTAATTAAACTTTACTCAGAGTAGACCCAAGGAAATCAATGAACATGAATGCGCCGAGTAATAGCAACTTAGTTGAATACTACCCTAAGTCTGCAACAGCATTTGTGGGAAAGGGGAGCTGGAGGCAGGCTGAGCACACAGCTAGGCCAGAGCAAGGTGGAACCTGGGATTTTGAGCCACCCTCTTTCTGTCAGTCACAGGATCCTCAGAAGGTAGACTACCCTGCCAGACTAATTTTGCTGACTGAGGATATGCAGAGTAGTTCCACGTCTCCACCTAATCATCATACTCGGTTTGCAAGTAGCATCATGCAGTGAGTCAGGGATGAGGGGAAAGCATTTTGCCTCTCCTCATAAGCAACTGATGGAAAGAGGCTACTTGTGCATATACTGATGGGTGCCACTAGTCAAGATCTTCTTCACCAAAACTGAACATTGCAGAAGGGACGTCACATTGCGTTTACATTTGTAGGCAGGTACACTAGCTCTTTACGACCATTTTAAACATGTATTTTCTGGTGTCACGAATGGTTGATTCAGAGAGTATGTTCTCTGTGTTGTAATCCATAGACTGCTCTGCTCTCTCATCACGAACTGAAATATCTGATTTGCAATCATTCAATCCTTCTTGCTCTCAGGCATTCCTGGCCACACCTCTACTTAATGCACAAGTCATTCCACAGGACAAGCTACAACAACGACTAGTTCCCTCTCTCACTTCACAAGTCTGAGAAGTTCTCATCCCTGACTGGTTATACTGGCATGATAGTTGGTTTAAAAAAATGACAACCAGTCATACAATAGACATCTTTTTCTTAAAGGTGAATGAGCTACTTATTTCATGCAGAAAAATGCAGAATCTTTCTCCCCCCCTCTTCTTTCTCACACAGAGGGCTTCCCTGGATGAGGAAGTTTTAAACTAATGCCCAGTGGCAGTTGTGGTTCAGCTTCAGGCTTGAAGGAGACTGAATATCAGTCTGTCTTCAGACCTGATCATGGCACTGAAACTGCCTTGATCACCCTGCTTGATGACATTTGTAAGGAAAGAGATGTGGGGAGTGTGAACCTGCTTGTTCATCTTGACCTCCTAATGGGTTTCAACATCACTGACCATGGTATCCTTCTAGAGGGGCTCATGGAATTGGAGGCTGAAGGCACTGTACTTCAGTGGTTCTGTTCCTACCTATTTCCAGGGCTGTTTCTAAAAAGCAGTTATGAGAGGCCCAGAGGGTTTTTGTTCTCCATGCTGTTTAACTTTTACATGAAGCCACTGGGAGGACTTTTGGTTGGAACCAAGGGTCACCAATATGCTGGTGACTACCTGCTCTATTTCTGTTCCATCTACATCAGGAGAGGTGGCTGAGATGCTGGATAGGTGTTTGGAGGCAACAATGTGCTGGGTATGAGCCAAGAAATTGAAACCAAAACTGAACCCTGAAAAAACAGGTGTTATGCATTCCAAGTTCTTGAGTCGAGGAGGTGGGCAGGAAGATGGCCTGTTATGAACAAGCTTGCACTGCCCTAGAAGGGTAAGGACCATAGCTTGAGGGTATTCCACTCGGGTGGCCTCGGTGGCTAGGTTTGATTGTTTCTAGCTCCGGCTAGTTTACCAGGTATGGCCTGTTTTGGACAGAGATGACTGGGTCATGGTACTCCTTGCTTTAGTAACTTCCAGACTGGAATACTGCAATGTGTTTGATGTGCAGCTGTCCTTGAAGCCCTCAGAAATTTCACTGGTTCAAAATGTAGCTGCCAGATTATTGACCGAGGTTCCATTTAGAACTCAAATAAACCCTGTTCTAAAATGGTCATTGAATGCCAGTTCACTTCTGGGCCCAATTTAATTTGCTCACACTAGTGTTTAAAGCCTTAAATGACTTAAACCCCAAATACCGTAGCTGAAAGATCACCTCCTTTCCTACAGACACTCTTGGATGTTCACAGCTGCAATAGGGGCTCTCGTTAGTTCCACAGAAGACACAGGAGAAGGCAACCCACAGAGGTGCATCTGGCATATTCATGGCACAGCTTTTGGTGAATGCTGTAGATGCAGATCTTTGTCCCAACTTTTGACACCTGAGGTGTGTTTTCAGGACCCACCCTATTCCTATTCCTATAACTGTAATTTGTTTTAACTATTTTTAATTCTATTTTAAATTGTTGTAACTCACCCTGGGACTGGAAGTTGAAGGGCATGTAATAATTTGTTGTTGTTGTTGTTGTTATTATTATTATTATTATTATTAATCCAACAATTAAATAAGGCAAAACTGTAGAAAATATACTTCACAGGGAAACATGAATAGGTTCCCTGCCTCACACATGCTTAAAAACAAAACAAAACAGTTGAAAGAGAAATATTCTGCCCAATGTTGTTCGGAGAAGCTTTTTTCTCTGCAGAAAAAATATGAACAATTCAGATGCAAGGCATGTCTGTGAAATACCTGCAGAAAGTTCCCAACTGGGTGTGGACTTTAATTTTCTCCCTTGGTTCTCTTTGCTTGGGAAGCAGCCAAAGTGAACACCCACGTTTCAAGTCAGTTTGTTTTTTAAAAAACCTCTTTTGACCCAAAGCTTTTATTTCCCATGAATGAGCTGCTATTCACGAAGTCCTTTGAAACTCAAGCGAGAACTAAAGTTTAATTTAAAAAAAATCAAAATGCAGTTGATTGCTATTAGTAAAATGAATACTTCTGGGAGAAGTTTATAACCAATCAAACCAGAGGGTGTTCCTTCTCTGTCCCCAGCTCTGCTGCCTTGACTTCATTGGTTATGGGTTGCAGCTCTCTCCACTGAAATTCAGTGAAGGTCATACAGGGTTCCATATATGGATCAGCCTTCTGGGTGGATATAACCCTAATGTGCAAAAAGCTATGGGAAAACAAAACCAAAACTGTACTCGGTGCCCCAGAGTATATGCACCATATATAGGCTGGTCAAACAATCCATATTTGTCAGTTCAGATGGTGCCACTTGGGCAGTGGTGAAATTAGACACTGGACTTCATGGGCTTACTTGGCAAGGAGGGTGGAGAAAAGGTGAAAAGGTAACACTATGACTTGCGGCCATTTTTGACACGGCACCATTTTTGACACTTGTCCTTTTACTGCTTGTTTGCATTTTTCTATTGCTCTAAACTTTTAACCAACAAATGAATATCCAGCAAATCAAATTTATTTTACCCAGGTAAAAGGATTATTTTTCAATATTTCACTGAAGTAAAAAGCAAAACTTCTAAAACCAGAATGTCATAAGGGCTAATACATCCAAACTCTACAACTATCTGTATAAAACAATATGTAGTTAAGTAGGTCTAAGTTCAGGAACTATTTTAAGAGTTGTGATGGTAGGCTTTTTTCAGATTTGGGAAATAAGGTCAAAGAGGCTTGAATTGTAACTATGCTCTATATCATTTTCAACACCTGCTAAAACATTTTTTATTTACTTCAGCAAGCCTACTCAGGCATGTAATTTTTAACATGCAATTATTATGTATGATTGTAAAATTGCTGCTTTTATTTATATTTTGATAATGTTTTGAAATGGCAACTTTTATTTATTTGTAAATAAGATTTACCAATACAAGTGAAACAGAAAACTAAAATACATAATAAACAGTAAAAATTCAAGATGAAAAAATACAGTTAAAAATGAATAGTGTAAAATATATTCCATGGTGGGGTACAAGATTCATATTTATTAAAAAAATACAGCTAAAAATGAATGGTGTAAAATACATTCCATGGTGGGGTATAAAGTTCATATTTATACAAAATGTGTCAAGTATTCATAAACATCACCATGAAATTGCTTGGTCATATAAATCGTGATTTATATGTTAACTTATCTGTAATGTTTACTTTCATTGGTATTTTATTTTTTTTGTAAACTGCTTAGAAGATTTCTGTCAAGACAGAAATAAATGAATAAATGAATCTGATTCGCTTCATGCTTAATAACAACATTTTGTATTTTGATCTTGAGATTGAACCCAAAGATCACTATGTCAAACAAATAAATACCCTTGAAGCAGCCTCCACTAAGTGAGATAATAATGGCAGAAAAAAAAATGACCATTTACTTAAACTCCTACTAGTATATTTGCACATGTACGTTATTCATATGTGCAGATCTTAGCTTAGCTAAACTCTTAAATCAAGACAACCAAGAATAGTATGGTCTCTGAAGGATAGTTTACAGCCATAGAGATTACAAATATGCAGAAAACATAAATCACTACAGTTTTTAAACATACACAGGGCACCGTTTATTATTATTATTATTTTATAACATACTCATTAAATATATATTCCATTTGGCAAAGCCTAGTATTCAAACACTGTAAAACCAGGAGCTGGAACAGAGCAATTGTACAGCAACATTTATTCTGGCTACACAAGCCTGGCTGTGCATCCTCTATTCATTTCAAAGAGACTTGGATGCCCAACAGCAGGAGAACTGATTCTTCTGCTTACATGTGGGACCTGCAACAAAAGGGTTCAGTGTGGAGTGCTACTGTGCAGGTTCTGCCCCTTTCAATAATATTCAATTGCATCCTCCTACCTGTTTTTTTTAAAATCCCTCCACTGCTATCAATAGACATTGTGGCCACTGAATCTGGCCAGTCCTCAATGGGCTCTTGGTGATGGGTCCCCCCCCCTTAGGGTATTATCCTGACATTGTTTTAACTTTTGTAAACCTTGTGGCTACCCTAAATGTGCCACTAACTCCCTCTTGTGTGTGGATGGTACAATTTTGGCTATATAAAGAGTACATCATCAGTACTGTTATAGATTTGGGGGGGATTGGTTTTGATGCTTGAGAATCGCCAACAAACCTGTGGTTTTTTGTATCTACAAGATGGGGGCCTGTAGTAGCAGGAACTGCTAAACCCGTCATACCAGTTTCTGTGTTTAGCTGATGGCCTAGCTGGCACAAATAATTGCATGACTGAAGTGTTTGCTATGTTGCCATAGATACAAGTGAGTTATGAGGAGGGGGTGAGCCCCCTCCCCTCTTACCTGCCTGGATGTCATGTAATCCTAGAGTTAGGAAAACAATGAGCCAGGGAAATAGTCTTGGTGTTTAGTCTGAAGCTGGAGAGGGAAGCTGGAAAGATAGACATGTCTTGATATGTGCTGGATCCAAAGCTATGGCTTCTGGGACCCTTCCTCTCTCCCCATAAATCTAATGGACTTTTAGAATGTTAATGCTCTGTGCCATTCTTCACTCTCCATCCATTAATACAAATAAATGTATCGAAAAATTATCAAAGCAAAAAGGTTTTTGTACAATTCTTCTGGATAGGATTTGCACTCTACATCCTTCCTGGTTGCCTTCCAGTGGAAGACACCATGAAGAAATTCATCCCATTAGACTTTTTCAAATCAGGAAGTGTAGGCAGCCAGGGAGGTTGCAGAGTCCTGGAGAAATGTTTGATGGAAAGGAGACACACCCATACCACCCCTGGCCACCATGCAACAATAAGTTAAGGTCAAAATATTACATTCACAGAAATTCTAAAGCGAGAATGAGAAGAATGTACACCTCTTTCACAGAGGAAGAAAACTATTGAGAAAATGGTTTATTGTGTGGATAAAAGGAGAAATATGTATGCCGCCCTTAGTGCTTTACAGGAAGCATGAGATAAAACCTTTTCATAAATAAACAACCCTTTTAGCCGCTGGTTGTTTCCCTATGCAAAATTGCTCCCCAGTCTGCTGCTCCCCCCCCCCTTCACAGGGTTCCCAGTGTATATTTACAATGGCAATTATACAATGCAAGGACAATTGTGACCTGCACGGAAAGGGTTAGGCATCTGGTCTCTGTCTTACTCTTCTGCTCCAAAGACAGCCTCCTGAGGCAGCTTTTCATTAAAAACAAAACAACAACATCACCGTCTCCAGAGGCAGCTTCTCGTGAAAAATAAAAACAGCAGCAACAAAAACGTTGCTTTTGCTTCCTGTACTAGCATGCAATGTGTGATTCTTCCTTAACAGATATAATTTGATTCATTTTTTCCCTATCTTTTATAGTTTGGAAACCACCACAATTTATAAGTGAAGCATGTAAGGGATTTCTACAGCAAATACAGAAAAGACACACCAGGCATGTGAAGCTCCAAATGTACATGGATTAACTTTAGTTAAACATTCAGTCCTGTACTTTGAACCAGGTTACTGATAGCGTAGGAATGCAGCTGTGGTCTGGATTTTGTTGAAATTAATGGGAACCAAAACAAATCCTGCACTCTAGTTTGGCAATAAATGGTTATCATTTTTTAAAATTTGTATTTTTTTTTTGGTCAACGTAATAAATTTTTTTAAAAAAATGTAACATAAACTTACACTGTCATTCTGACAGGGCAGGGCCACAACTTGGCCCTTCAACTTTTCTTGCTAGTTCCTTTCAGTTTCTTCCCAGCAATGAATAATGTGAGATCACAAATGAGGAGAAAGGAATTTTTCTGTGTGTCTACGGCTGTCAGATATATTTCCTCTTGAGAAGTCTGTTGCCACCTCAAAAGTCAGGAGCACAGAACTGAATATTGAGAATGACAGCATTTTCTGGATTACACAAAGCTTTGCTACCCAAGGACTATCATTATTTGTGATTATACATAATTGTGACAATAATGGGCCAAACTTCACTAGTTCCACATTTGAAGAATTCCTAACCAAAACCAGATTTAAACATATTCAATTCAAACATCAAACCACACAGTTTCCAATGACCATGCTGCAGGAATTGCATGGACTGTTAAAGAGGAGACGGAAAACATGACTAATTGGAGTTTGGAGACAAAGGTGGCTTGATTCCTTTTGAAATATAGAACCACACCCAAAATGATGGGTGTGCATCCAGCCCAATTATTGATAAGAGGATAATAACTTAATAAAACTTATTGCATTCTAGAATAAAGGAGGAAGTGCAAAGTAAATAGGCTCTCCAAAAGCATCAATATGATTATTTTTCCATGGAGACACACTTGGGGTTACAGTGTCATGTCTACACCAAGAATTTAATTACCAGCCAATTTAAATAAAGATTCTTTATCTCTCAGAATTTGTTTAAATGCTGGCAGAGTGGTCAAGCAATACCAATACCCACATCCACATACAGCCTGATGCGTATCTGCAAAAAGAATGATCGCCCCAAAGCACAAACTGGAGGTGTTATTGAGATTTCAGAAAATAAGAGTGTGAGGACCTCTATACAGTCACTTAGAAATTAATATATTTTTCTCTAAGGAGCTCAAGGTGGTGTAGATGGTTCTCCACCTCTCCATTTTATCATCATGACAACCCTGTGAGGTAGGTTAGGCTGAGAGACAGCGACTGGGTGAAGGTTACCATGTGAGCTTCATGGCTGATCAACACTAACCCCTATATCATACTGCTTTCTTTTAAAAAAAATGTCAAGGAAAAAAATAGCTTAATTCTTCAAAGCAATCCCTGTTTTTGAACTTATTAAATACTGTGAATTTTTTTTGGCAGCCAAACTAATAAAAAAGCATTGGTAACTATAGTTCTTATTCTATATTTTAAATTGCACAAGCACATTCACATTGACTAATTAGGATGTTCACATGTAACTTCTTGAGCTAACTATATATCTTCATGGCAGAAGAAGCTGATAGAATTTATGGAACTGTCTGAGTTGACCGGGAGACTCCGGGATCGGAGTGAAGCAGCAGTGGAAGAAGATTGGAAGAAATTTAAAATTTATTTAAAGAATAAGCGTAAAATAGATTAGAATCAGTGGAAGTGAGGGAGATACAAAGAGGTTGTAGATAATATAATGGTGTGAAATAAGTATTGTTAGAAGATAATGATAATTTAATTAAGAAGTAAGATATAGATAGATTGTAAAAGGACAAGATGTAAAAGATAGAGAAATAAGGTAATATTAAAGTAATAATTAGAGTTTATATAAGTTTTAGAGTTTACTAAGGATGATATGTAAAGAATCGCAGAAGGAGGTGGAATGAGGAAGTCAATAGATTAGAAATAAGGGTTATAAATTAGAATTTTTGTTTTTGTATTTTTTGTATTTTGTATTTTTTGTGTTTTGTATTTTTTGTGTTTTTTGTATTTTTTATGTTTTTGTTGTTTGAAAAAATCTTTAATAAAGACATTTTTAAAAAACAAAAAACTATATATCTTCTAACTGTAACATTACTAAAATATAGGTTGTACTTACCTACTTAGCAGCATTTATTTATCTATTCATTGCATTTATATCACGCCTTCCACCCTACCCCCCCAAGCAGCTCAGAGTGGCATATATGGTTCTCCTCAACAACCCCTCTGCAGGAGGTTAGGCTGAGAGGGAATGATTTCTCAAGGTCACCCATTGAGTTTCATGGCCATGTGGGGGTTTGATCCTTGGTCTCCTGGTCCCTGTTGGGACGCGGGTGGCACTGTGGGTTAAACCACAGAGCCTAGGGCTTGCTGATCAAAAGTTTGGCGGTTTGAATCCCCGTGACAGGTGAGCTCCCGTTGCTTGGTCCCTGCTCCTGCCAACCTAGCAATTTGAAAGCAGCTCAAAGTGCAAGTAGATAAATAGGTACCGCTCTGGCGGGAAGGTAAACAGTGTTTCCATGCGCTGCTCTGGTTCGCCAGAAGCAGCTTTGTCATGCTGGCCACATGACCCGGAAGCTGTACACCGGCTCGCTCAGACAATAAAGCGAGATGAACGCCGCAACCCCAGATTCGGTCACAACTGGACTTAATGGTCAGGGGTCCCTTTACCTTTACCTTTACTCCTGGTTCCTAATCCAACATTCAAACTAGCTGGCTCCCATCAAGTACATTGGAGTTCACTCTAGATAAATGGGTACAGAATTGCAGCCGCAATGCATGATTTCCATTCTACATATAAAATAACTTCTCTTAATTTCAGGATATTATCTGCCAGGCCCAGGTCATAACAAATACATCCAAAATGCCTTTGTTGTTGTTGTTGTTGTTGTTGTTGTTGTTGTTAATTGGAGGTTTCACTTGCAGGACAATTTGGAAACAGAACCTTGATTTTCTGGAGAATCTCTCTCTCTCTCTCTCTCTCTCTCCATGTGTGATGTAATCCAAAGAATGTTATGAATATCTAAATCCCATCAGCAGGATTTAATTTCACTCTGAAATTAAATATAGTGAAATATAGTTATAACTTCCTTCTTGAAATTGTACACGTGTGTGTGTGTGTGTGTGTGTGTGTGTGTGTGTGTGTGTATTGGAATTAGGACAGAATCAGATTAGTATGGGGAACTTCTGGCCTGTGAATCTAATAAGGTCTGCCAGGCCAATTCAGCTAAGCCTTGCCCATTTTCCCTATCTTGTCACATTGGCTGAAAGCAGGGTTTGCACTCAGGCCCCACCAAACAGCTCATTTGTGGCCAGGGCAAAGCCATTTTTGGTGTCTTTGGAAGTATTCTGACAAGTGTCGGAATCATTGGTGCCTTTGTGATGATTTGTAACTGCTATAATTAATAATTTGTTAGACTAATAAATTAACAACAACAACAACAAAGTGTTTACGTGGAGGAAGTCTTTCCCTGTCCCTTCAGAAAGATTTACTCACATGCAAACTTAATTAATTTAAGGCTGCAATACAATACACTTTTCTGAGATTACGTCTCATTGAATTCACTATAATTTACTTCTGAGTAAACATGCATAGCATTGCATGATACTTGACTCAGTGCAATTTTATGCTCATTTAGTCAGAAATAAGGGACATTGTGTTCCATGGGGCTTACTCTCAGGTAAGTATGCATAGGATAACAGCTTAAAATTCATACCACTCAAATACTAAGTGTGGTATCCAATGCTAGGACCACTGAAGTTAATAGACATGACTAGCTTAGGTCCACTAATTTCAACGAGTCTACTCTGAGTAGGGCTTACCATAGTTGACTACAACTCTCATGGGAGGATCCAATGTTACGCTTACATATAGTAGATTCACTGAAATTAATAAACATGCTTAATGAACTATTTTCAGTGGATCCACTCTGAATAGGACTAACATTGGAGACAACTCTAAGATATATTTAACTTGGTGACAGTTCTGATTTAGACTGACGTAATCAAATATTTGCACAGCATTTTCAGATGTCAGACTTAGATCACCTCTGAGCCTCTTGCACACTATTTATGCTAATATGTCACTTGCCAATGCAGAAAAGAATACAGAAGAGATGCATTTGGAAAGTCAGTTCTCCAGCCAGCAAAGATATTAAATTTATATTAGGAACCAGAATGAAGCAAAAAGAGCTTTGACTCCGTGTTTGGGGGTCCTGCTGTGTTCTGTGAACACAGTTATGAAGCATTTCTGTCAGAATATCTCCAAAGGTGTTATCCTCCCCTCTTATGTGAATAGCTATGGAAACAGGGAGGCTTAGGCTTCAGAAGTGATCAAAAAGATAATCAGAACCTGAAGAGCAGCACTCCAGGCTTCAAGGGTACAGAACTAGATGGGAATGCCATGATAGTTGTCTGAAGCAATTGGATCAAGCAACTACTGGGAGCAAGTTGTCCACTTTTCAGACCGTTTCAAATATAGCTTCGTATTCTTTTTGATAACAATAGGGCCATGAACTTTGAACAAAACTAAAGATGCTATGAAGATTCATCATTAATCCACTGCCACATAGACCACCAAATGCCGCCTGTAGCTATTCACAGAACAGGAGAGAAAAGCAATTTTGCAGACTCTCAAAGCAGAAATGCCCCCAAACGTGAATACTGAAGTTCCTAAAAGAGACAGCAACCAAACCAACTGTTTGGATGCATCTGAGGACCAAACTAGGCATGCACTTATATACATTTCAGACAGCTACATAACTTGTTTTTTCTTAACTAATTACAGGGGTGGGGGAGCCCAATTCTTAAAGTAAAGGCAGTGCATGGGCAGGGGAACCTTCTGTCTTCACTCCCTCATTGAGGTTGGAATGAAAATCACCTGCCCTGCCTTGCCCCCAGGACTAAGCAGCCTTAGAAAGATGTCCCCAAATGCATAAGTGCCACTACATGCTATATATTAAATTGCCCCCCTAACTGCTACAAAGGTTATTATGTCAGCACCCAAGTTCCAGCAGACCTCTCTCTCTCTCCCAGGGGGACACCCTACAGCTCAGACCAATCCCCAATTACACCCTTCAGGGTGCTGCATCCTGATAAAATCTCTCCTCAAGAGCCAAGGAGGCTGGAGAACTTGAGATAGATTCAGTTCCTACCTT
Source organism: Zootoca vivipara (assembly GCF_963506605.1). NCBI lineage: Eukaryota > Metazoa > Chordata > Lepidosauria > Squamata > Lacertidae > Zootoca > Zootoca vivipara. The sequence continues at coordinate 41,772,269 of NC_083283.1, forward strand.
GGAGTTGCCACTACTGTATTTGCATATTATTTTAGTAACTGCATGACATATGGAAGTGCAACAGAAGATGTATCTCCTGGCTTACAAATGCAAGAATGATAGCCTGTCCCACTGTTGTTGTTGTTGTTGTTGTTGTTGTTGTTGTTGTTGTTGTTGTTGTTGTTGTTGTTATGTGTGGGAGTAGATACGGTTAAGGATGTTTATTGTCAGGGACATGCTGCAGCTATGGGTAAGTGAACTTGAATTTTAATGGGGGAAGGTGTGTTCTTTAGCACAGGATCATTGCTGGAGCTGGCACCAAAGAGGCTGCAGGCCAGGGATGGGGAACATTTCTAGCCTGGGTACCACACTCCCTTACAGACAACCTGCCAGGCCACATTTGTGGTGGGTGGGCCATAGAAAAACGTGGGTGGAGCAATAGAGGTGATTTGGTCACACTGGGCATGGAGCTTCAGGGGCACCACAACTATGATGTAGAATGGAAGGTGAGAGGCGGGTGGGAGGATTTTGGCACCACACAGGGCACCGCTGAAATCTGAGACCCCAAGGTCTGCCACTGGGAAAATGTCTGGAATGGAAAAGGTTCGACACAGTCCACACATGGCCTCCCCATTCTGTTGCTCACAAACCTCTAAGGGAGCAACCAAGGGCAGTTTGGAATAAGTGCACCTCTCACCTGAGCCTGGGCTCAGCCAGGGCTGTGCCAGTCAAGCCCCCCTGCCTGCCTCAGCCGGAGATACACTGGTGTAAGTCTTCCATCCTAGCTCAGCTGGCTCTCAGCTCTCTCTGTGAAGTCTGGCAAAGGTCCTGAAAAGGGCCGTTTTAGGTGTGTGTGTGTGGCAGTGGTGGGACAGGGCAGGGGGAGACTTATTCCTATCCCAAACTCCTTATATCTCAGGCATATGACACTAGCAACCCAACTGAAGTTACACTGGCAAAAATGATGGTGTGTGTCAAACTCTGTTTTAAATAAATAAATAAAAAATTCCTTCCGGTATAGCACCTTAGAGACCAACTAAGTTTGTCATAGGTATGAGCTTTCGTGTGCATGCACACTTCTTTAGATACACAGTTTTAAAGGTTTGTTTTTCTTCTGCCAGGCTTGGACCGGTTCAGCAGCCCCCCTTCTGAGCAGGGTTTGGAACTGGGGTAACTTTGGCTGGCTTATGATATTTTGGGCTTTTGTTGTTGCTTTTAACAAAAGTTAATTGGAGAGGTTTGCCCTCTGACATCTAACTCTTCTTTTGTAGTTACTTACCTATATTCTAGGTTATTTAGAATTATATATTTATTTTTTTTAAAAAAATCCTGCCCTTCATCAACAGGTGATCTCAGGGCAGGCAACAGAATAAGCAAATACACACTTTATTTTATTATTTGGTCCATCGTCTTTGCCCCCCTCATGTGCCAACTATATTTTTTGACGTGTATCTTAAATACAACTCTCTCTATCTCTCTAGATATACCGTATATTAAAGTAAGAGGAAAGTTACACACATGTAACTGGGCCATGAAACAAAGCACTATAGAGACCACTCTATTTGTGCTTAGTTTTTTCCAATGAACATTTATTGCAGCCCTTTAAGATAGGACGGGAACATTTTTTAATCAAAGGGTTGCATTATCTTGCGGTAAATCTGTCAGAAGCCACATACCAAATGTGGGTGGGACTGAAGTCATCAGTGGGTGGTGCCCCAAATTAATTGGGGCCAGAGCTAGTGATGAGACACTCTTCTTTTTTCTTCTAGACACCCTTTTAAGTTACAGAAAAAAATGATTATAGTATATGAGACTTTATATCCCTTTTTAAATTCCTGTCTTAGATTAATGAAGTAGAAGAAATTAGCAATATTATCATGATTAGGCTCTCATAATAGCTCATTAAAAGATTTGCCTTTCTCTTTAACACTTTAAAATAAGGCTGTCCTTTAAATAAGACAAATTCAGATGGTGTGTTGCAGGTATTCTTGATGGCATTTTCACAGAAGTATGTGTCATACAATTTTGGATTCTTGAGGTGGGGCTGAAAAGAATAAGAAAGTTCTCATAGTGGAGGTAAATACCAAGGCATTCCAAAGAACCTGCCACACCAAAACAAAGTATTGGGCTTCCAGCACAATTAAGCTGACGGCTTCAACAGCCATACCGGCACTCAAGAAATACACACACACACACACACACACACACACACACACACACACACACACACATGGTATATATAATAAACTGTGTCGATGCTTTTATCATGAGAATGATCAAGATTGTAGCATCCCTGTCATAATGTGGTTCCAGCAGTGAGAGGAGAAATCAGAGAGCCAAACAAGGTGTGGCTCTGGAGTTTCATTGCTCAAGGCTAATTATTCACCCAAGTCCCCACCCGAGGAAAGCTGCTTGGCAGGTTTGGTGTTGCAGACAGCTGTCAAAGGAGACCAGCCAAGCCAAACTGTTTTTGATGAGGCTGCCTACACTTTACCTTTAAAACACATTTTAAGCACATTTTCCTCCTCAAAGAATTCTGGCCACTGTAGTCGATTCAGAGTGGCTGTCTACTGAAGCTCTGCGAGGGGTAAACTCAAATGCCCAGAATTCTTTGAGCGGGGAAATGTGCTTTGAATATGCTTTCCAGATACAGTGTGTATGTAGCCCAAGATTCCACTGCACTCAGCAAAATAATCCCATACCTTTTGGCACACATCCAAGTTCTTAGCCATTATATGTCATATTGTATAATAAGATGTGTTTTTTTCAACATTTAACCATATGTGTCTTGAAACCCCACAAGGCTAATCTTTTTTAAAATATAATTTCACTCAAGGAAAATGTACAGCTGTGGGCATTTCTGGACATCCCATTACGAAATATTTTACCATTTATTTATCCAGTTCAGACTATTTATTTGGTGGGATAGGGAGAATAGTGGAGCAGAGAGAAGCCAAGTGAATGATGGTGACCACAAGGCCTTCGAGTTTGTTTGTGAGAACCTAGAAATCAGAGAATGACAAAGAAAACTGAGCAGAGGTTGGGTATTCCTTTCCTTTCCTTTACTCGAGTTCCTTGGGCATGCTGATGCTAATAAATTTGGTATTATGTTATGTACTGATGCTGTTTGATGTATAACTGCCTGTATTTTTTGGAATCTCCTTGTGAACACAGCAATGGGGGTTGTTATTATGCGCTCCTGAACTTAAAGATGTACTACTGTGCCACTGGGTGGGATGCCAACAAGAAAATCTGCCCCATAGAATCCCCAGACATTGGTCTCGATGCTTAGAGGTAAGCAAGAGCTACTTGAAGTTTTGCGTCTTCTGAAGGGAGCTATACAAACCCTGGTTCTGCGATTCTCCTCCCAGCGCATCAGCCAGTGCCTATGAACTACAGCAGAGGGTGCTAATATAGGTTCCCAGAACATTTCCTCCTTACTGGGAATGTCTTGCAGGTGCCTCTTATACTTTTCATTAAAGCATTATTTGGTTTACAGTGCTTGTGGGAAACAAATGGCTAAATGGCACCTTAAACCTTGGTTATGGGCGCAACAATGGAATGCCTAGGCGTGATTTTTTAATAACAAAAGTATAAAGCTAAAAATGAATGAACTGCAGCTAAAATATTATGTTAATTTTTCACATGGTCTAGTCCTTCCCCTGCCTCACCACCTGTTCTTAAGAGGCTCTCTTCTCCTGAGAGTAGCAGGTAGTTGGGAGGCAGAAAAAGTTCCTCCTTTCCTTTCACTCTGCAGTTTTAATCTGATATCTTAGGCACAGTACTGTGCCCAGACCTCAGAAACTGCTTGCGCTAATGAAATTCCCTGTCGCAAAATGCACCTAGAACAATGGGAGTTTTGAACACTGCAAACACCTATAATATACAGTGGAATGTAGTATGCACAGATGAACTGGTTAGTGGTGTCTATATGTAACATGTAGCATTATATATATATTAAGTAATAGCAGCCTCATACCTGGTGTTGCGAGAAGCCAAGTTGCAGGGAACCAGGCAGAGGGCCTTCTCGGTGGTAGCGCCCGCCCTGTGGAATGCCCTCCCATCAGATGTCAAAGAAAAAAACAGCTACCAGATTTTTAGAAGACATCTGAAGGCAGCCCTGTTTAGGGAGGCTTTTAATGTTTAATAGCTTATTTTATTTCATTTTTCTGTTGTAAGCCGCCCAGAGTGGCTGGGGAAACCCAGCCAGATGGGTGGGGTATAAATAAATAAATAAATAAATAAATAAATAAATAATAATAATTGCTTAGGAAATTTGAGAAGTGGGAAAAAATTAAAATTAGTGCAGTTTGGAGAAGTTCAGTTCACTAACCTGATTCAAAATGGCATCAAATTATATCCGAAATTGATCTGAGAAATCATGCAAAAATTGATTTTGATACCAAACGAGGTGTCCAAATGCATCACAAGCTAACAGCTTTCCAAAAAATATGGAGTAGATGGAAGTTAGAAATGGGATAGGGAAGAATTTTATGTAACATCTGTTTTACAACTTAATGCCTCAGACCGCCCCCTCTTTTCTTAAGGGATGAATTAAATGCTAGTAGTGTGAGTTTTGTGGGTGGAGTAGGATGAAGAATATACTGTAAATAAAAACACTGCCTGTTGTATAAAAATTCCAAAAACAGGTATTTTTAGCAACTGTACTGGAAGAATTTAACCCATCAAATAAAGCAGAAGACACAAAATTAAAGCCAAGCACTTGTTTTCATTAGCTTCTGCAGCAGGTACACCCTGTTTTAACCAATCGTTATACAAATAATCAGCTGCAGAAATAATTGCTTCCTTGGCTAAAGGACAAAGGCATTCTTCTTTCCAGTGTGCACACTGTTGAATCCCTAAGGCACTGTACATGTCAAGACTAATGCTTTGTACTTAATATCTAGCTTCGGAGTGATAGTTCTCAGATCTACTTTGGATATGAACAATTGGGGCTTGTCCTCAGTACAAAAATCCAGTATTGAGAGTTCACAGCTTCATTCCCCTCAATCTCATACAAACACAGAAAACTATGCGTAAAATATGTTGGAAAAATGTATCCATTTGGACATGAAAATACATCAGGACCAAAGAGACTTTGAGGTTCCATATGTTTTACATTGCTTTGTGATGGATGGTAATTGTTAATCAGGGCTGTACCAAGACATTTTGGTACCTGAGGTGGACTGCAAATGGCGCTCCCTTCCTCACTAGGGAAGAAGGTGTGAGAGAAGATCCACATCAGGAACTGGGCGTGGGGGGGGGGGGGAGAGAAAGATTGACACTGGGATCTGCTTTCCCTCTGGATTCTGCTGCCTGAGGTGGTCACCTCATTTTGGCGGGCCGGCCCTGTTATTAATGCAACTGTTGCAGCTTCTAACCTAAAGGAAACCCCACTGAACTCAGGGAGCCTTTATTCCAAGCAAATACTGTATGTATAAGCTTGTGCAGTGAGAGTTTTAAAAGTAAAGAGAAAAGCATAATTGTTCTAGCTGATTCACAAGCTCTCTTTGTTCCTTGAATGGAGAGAGGTATCATAAACTAAACTTCCCCTCCCTTTTAGCCAGAACAGAAAACTGAGAGGTTTATTTTGCATTTATAGTGGCTTGATGGTATTTGTTGTTCCGTGGATTTTTTTTTTGAAAGTATATAACCACCCACTGTTTTCAGTAGATGTGGTGTTAAATATTGCTTCCTTATGTGTGTGAGATCAAAGGTGGATTCTGGTGTGACAAAAGCAGCAACCTCTTCCATGTTGTCTTCCAACTGTACACAATGAAGGCACGGCACTCGATCAAACCTCTGCCCCTGCCTTTCACACTTTGAATTTGTTGGAGTGAACAAAGCCTATACAGTCATACCTCGGTTTAAGTACGCCTCGGTTTGAGTACTTTCAGTTTAAGTACTCCGCGAACCTGTCTGGAACGGATTAATCCACTTTCCATTACTTTCAATGGGAAAGTTCGCGTCAGGTTAAGTACGCTTCAGGTTAAGTACGGACTTCCGGAACCAATTACACTCATACCTTGGGTTAAGTACACTTCAGTTTGAGTACTCCGCGGACCCGTCTGGAACAGATTAATCCACTTTCCATTACTTTCAATGGGAAAGTTCGCTTCAGGTTAAGTACGCTTCAGGTTAAGTACAGACTTCTGGAACCAATTGTGTACTTAAACTGAGGTACCACTGTAATAGTGCCCTTTTCTTCCCCTTGTGTTTGCTGTCGGGAAGATAGTGGGCCAAACTAGATTCTGAAAACAAATCAAGAGAGCACAGATAGTTTTCAGCTACAGATAGCTGAACTGGAAGGAGACAGGCTGTGAGGGTCCATGCTCTTGTTTGGGGAATCTGAAGCAGGATCAGTGGCTGTGCTGCATGCTTTTGGAGTCTATCTTGATTGTGGCATGCTCTACTTTGAAAATTACACCCATATTATAAAGACACCATAACAAGTGTTCTCTCTCTCTCTCTCTCTCTCTCTCTCTCTCTCTCTCTCTCTCTCTCTCTCTCTCTGACACACACAGACACATGTATCCAAGGGCTTCACTATGTCTAATGGGATTTTTGATGTTTTCCTTTGAATATGCGATATCTGTGCTGTATCACAATTCTTCCTGAAACATCCCACAGTTTCAAAAAAAACAACAGTTTGGCATACCACATGGGAGGTCTGCTCTTTGGGAAAATAAAAGTCCAAAATTCCCTTGGGGCATGTTGAACTAGTCATAGAATATTTACGTGCCGACTAGAGGCTAAAATAGGTGTAGTTGCACCTGTCTAATCTCTTAAGTCCAGTCATAATATTAGGTTAAGGATGTGAGGGCAATAAGTCACCACCTTCTCTATCATTTATGAGTCTTATCTTCTGCGTGAAGTTTCAGAAACTGGGTGTGAAGAGTGGGCACAGCAACCCCTAGGGTGTCATTAGGTACATCAAGGAAATTTTAATAAATGAAAACTCAAAAGCTATCAGTTATGCTCATCTTATAGCTAAATAAGGATAATGAGCTACTATTAGAATAAGCTGTTCCTCCTTCCGTTAAAGTATGACCTTTAATCTTGGGCAAGAACTACACCCAGATAAAAATCAATGTGCTAGGACTACCTAGGTGAAAATGACTTTTTTCTTTCCCATATGACTTTTGTTCTTTACAAATCTCCTTGTTTACATTTCAAGAACTTTTAGCACCTGATGCATTTAAATGTGCTTATGAATGCATTATTGCCTTCTTCCTTTCCAGAAGCCAACCGTTAATAATGTGCAGGAGTATTTGTGGTAGATGGACTCCGGCCATATGTATGTATTGCCACTAGAGAGTTATTTGTGTTGGTGGATTAAAGATTTGCCAAACAGAGAGAATGTCAGGGACGTGGCTGAATCAAATGCCTGGGAAGAGTCTGACTCAGGAGATGAAGGATTGCCATTACAAAGAGAGCCAGAGTCCGACTCTAGAGAGAAAAGAATACAGATAGAACAGGAGTGGTTGAGCTCGACCCCCTTTCACACAGAGTTGAACTCCCAGACTCAGCCAGAGCAGCAGACTTGGACAGCTCTCAGGAAGTGGGAGGAAGAGAGATAGATGGCATTGAGGGGGTTGCTAGGCAACCAGCAAAGAAACATTGTGCAGAGAGTTCTTCTTTTGAGAGTGGGGAGGGGGAAAGAACTCCACCCATTTTCTTCCTGAGCCAGAAGAGCTGAAAGGGTTAAAATGCAATGAAAGTGCAAAAGAGGAAGGACTGAAGGACTGGACAGTTGGTGCCCTTCTTGCTGTGACAGGCGCAGAGACTCAGAGTGACCAACTCATATCAAAAAGCGGCAGGCTAGGAGCCACACTCTGGGTGTAATTTGTAAATAAAGGTAACATAAAACTGCCAGAGTTGTTAATTCTTATCAAGGCTTGCATGCCTGCCTGAGAGCATTACAGAGAAGCTGCTTTGGGGGGGGGACCCTTGTCAATAAAGGGCTCAGTTAGGAATAGCTCAACAGCATGTTGCTCCATTGTTTCCTTCAGCAAACGTGTGTTGTGGATGACATAGTGGTGTGCACTGTGTGCCTTGTGACACTGTCTAACCAAACATTTTTCCATACCAGACTGAATGCACCATATTGTGGGTCTGGTCTATCCCATCCCTTTGTGCAAGACTAGCAGTGCTCCCTTAGGGAGCAGGCAGGTAAGTTTGTCCTGTCATGTAGGTTCCCAGGGTGCCACTCCTCCCCAAATTTTACATAATTAAGTCTTCATAAGCTTTAAATTCAAAATACTCCAAGGCCTCAAAACTATAGGCTTATTTAGTTAGTTACAGTGGTTAGAAAAGTACTTACATTGTTGGAGGCCAGCTACTATGATACACCCAAATTACAGATGGAAAGAATACAGTGCATAAACATTAGGGCCTATGTCATAGCCATCTTCAAACTGTCCAAGGAGTTGATTAAAGTAAGTAAATCAGTGCTCATCAGCCACTTTTTCATTCAAGTTAGAATAATAAAAATATGAACATCTCACAAAGGGAGCAATCTACCAAGGAATGCTGTTCTGCAACCACTGCTGATTTCAGGGACAAAACTGGCCTCAGGCCAAAGGAAATAATGGCTTGGTTTGCATGACCAATGGTGCTGGCTCTCGAAGCGGCTTTGTTCCTCTGCAGTCCTTTTTTGCTCCTGCGCTGAGCTAAGCCATGGTGTCGTCTGAACCCGGGCTTGTGGTTAAGCTCTTTCTTCACTAGCCACAAGCTGCAGCCAAGTGAGAAGACACAAGCCCCTGTTTGGGTAATGCAGTTACATGTCACACCTTAGCTAAGCTGAAGGACTGGGAAGAAGCCAAACAGCTGTGACCTCCGCTCTGGGAGCCTGTGAGTTTGTGCAGTCTTGGTAAGCCATAATTTGGCTTACCATATTGTGTGAACTGGACCTATATATGAAACGTTTGATTGCATCATACATATCCAGGGCCGGCCCTACGTGCAGGCTGGGTGGCGCAGGGCACAATGGCGCCGGCCCACCAGGAGGGCGCCGCGAGCTGCGCCCTGCGCCCGCTGGCCGGCCGGTCCGCCACGCAGCTGCGCCCACGGCAACTGCACTGTGCCTGCCTGCCCGCCTGCCCGCCGCGCAGCAGCGCCTGTGGCAGCCGCGCCGCGCCCTGCGCCCGCCCACCGCGCTGGGAAACGGGGGGCATGCCGGAGGGATCCGTTGCACCACGGTGCCAGGGGCGCTTAAGACGGCCCTGTACATATCTGTCTTGCTGTTGATTGTCAAAATAGCAGCTCCGAATTCACCTCAGGAGGAAAGCCTGCAATGATAGTACTGTATGTAGCAGTTGGTGGGAAGGATTTGTATTGGAATTGTTATTGGAACTGCCGTGCATGGGGAAAGAGTTAACACCTCCCTACATGCCACAATTCTGATCACAACCCCTTTCCATGGCTGCTATTTATTAACAGACATATATGCAATACAGTAATGCATTTCACATTCTGTCTAATTTGGACTTCACATAGAGGCACATGATGGTTGTGCTTGGTAGATCACACCCTTAAAGGTAAAGGTAAAGCGACCCCTGACCATTTGGTCCGGTCATGACTGACTCTGGGGTCGAGGCACTCATCTCACGTTATTGGCCAAAGGACCTGGCGTACAGCTTCCAGGTCATGTGGCCAGCATGACTAAGCCACTTCTGGCCAACCAGAGCAGCGCACGGAAACACCATTTACCTTCCTGCTGTAGCGGTACCTATTTATCTACTTGCACTTTGACGTGCTTTCGAACTGCTAGGTTGGCAGGAGCAGGGACCAAGCAACGGGAGCTCACCCCTTCGCGGGGATTCAAACCGCCAACCTTCTGATCAGCAAGCCCTAGGCTCTGGATTAACCCACAGTGCCACCCGCGTCCCTATGATCACACCCTTACTTATATATAATTGAGGTCTATTTTAGATTTCTTCTGACAGTAGGTCATCTACTTTTACAGCGTCCAGCCTGAGACACACCAGATTAGTAATAATTATTTAAGTATTTTGCACAGACAATTTCTAAATATATCTCACGGCTGCTACTTATATCAAGTGTACACCAGGAGCATAATAATTATTCAAACCGTGAGCGTTTGATGTGGATTTTGAACATTACAATTTCCTGCCTATAGAGAACAATGATGCTTTAAGCATTAAATACCTTTACATTATAAATATACGTACTCACAAATAAGTATACATGAACTGTATTCTATAAGAGTACATGGCTCTAGTATGGCTAATTTGGAACCTATGTACAAGAAATCTGTAGTCAAGTCTATCCATTAAGTCAGCTGAACAAATGGTTCAGAACAAGTTGTATCCTTGGCATCTTTAAATTATGTTACCTGGAAAATCTTGAGTACCTGTGATGGCCCAGATCAACAGAGAAATTACGTCACCTTCCCAGTCATTTAGGCATCCCAACAATTCAATGTTAAGCACCCATAACAAACCACAGTTCCTGGGATGGCCTGGGGAAAACAAAATGGTATAGTTTAATGTGGTATAATACTGCTTTACATGTATAGTGCAGATGGGGCTTGCTGCTTGAAAGCAGCCCTTCTTCAGAGCGAACTTTCCAGAGATTGTCTCAGCTGCCATAGTACAACAACTGGGGAGGAGCACTTACACATACAGCAGCAAAGGTGAGAGTTGTGGCGTGGTGGCAGTGCCATCCACAACACCCAGGAGGAGAGAAGGAGGCACAGTGGTGGATGAGGAGGCAGTGGTGTAGAGGAGGCGGAAGAGTCAGTCCTCCACACTTGCACCAGGCCTGTTATCCAACATAGTTTTATTCACATCTTCTTGGTGATTGTGCCATGTCTCTAGAATTCCCTCCCCTTAAGAGTCATGGATGGTAATGTTACTACCTGTCAAGGCCTTCCGCCGTCCAGTCAATTATCTTTTCTCAAAAGCCTTTGGAGCAACTGACTAATTCTGCCTTTGGGCTTTGGCTGTCTGTATTGCCTTGATGCTGTAATTAATATTTGTATTGTACTGTATGGATTTTATTTTAATTGATTGTGGTTTGCAGATGACATTATTTCACAGGCAGCGTACACTTTGGGACCTCTGGAAAAAGATTCTATGAAGTAAATTGTAATAATTATTTTTTTGCATGGTGTCCTTCAAGATGCGTATGCTGTAGTTTGTTTTATCCTCATCTCAATCCTGTGAGGTAGGTTTGGCTCAGAGCGATGGAGTGCAGTGGGGTTGCAAGAACCGGGGTGGTGTTAGCAGAATCATCCCTGCTCTCCCCTCACATGCAACTGCAGTTAGGTAGAGGGGAATGCCAGATATGGCTATTTAGTCTTGAGCTTCTTGGCAGAAAGAGATTGGGTACAGTTTACCTGCTGTGCTACTCTAAATCAGCATCCAATTTTTAATGTCACATTAAAAAAACAACACCACACATCATCCTTGTGGTAAAACACCACAGTATTACTACAAGAGAAAAAAATATACTCGGGCAGTTACTACAAGGTAGTGTCTGACCTCTCCACAGGATGATTCATTGTTCCTCTGCCAGAAAATGAATGGGATGTGAGGATGCATTCTGAGGAGCATCTCCCTCTTGAGCCAACAAGCAACATCGCATTGACTCACTGGGGATCTCTGAGTTCAACCATATTACTTTTATCCTACATGGAGGGAGGAGGTCAGGAGAGGGTGGACCCTGGGTTTGTGGAAGGAGAAGGTATCCTCATTCCATAGCTGACAACAGGCCAGCAAGTCTGATCAGTGCAATTTCATGACTAATTGTGACAAACTCTTGAAGACAGCTTGTAGAACAGAAGTTGTTACCAACTGCCTCTGAAGGTTCTCGTCAAGATCAGTGCTCTGTCAAACAATGGATCTGTATTCCAGATTTGATTCCGCTTTAATATACCTTCAGCTTTGCTTCCCTCTCCTCCTTTAAGACACTGCTTGAGATTTTATCAAAGTCCTTCTGGAACTAGAACTACTCCAATAAGCTATACCTGCTCTTTTATTGCCTACCTCACCTTGCCTATCCCTGTTATTCATATGTTATTGACGGCTTCGTCCTGGTTTTCTCTCTTGCTTAACAGATCTGACTTAACATACCATCAGCAGACTCAGACTGTGTATGCACCAGCCCTTCTATGGCACAAAAATGTACTTCATGCTGATCCTCAACATGCTTCTTTTGATCTAGATCAGGCATGGCCAAACTTGGCCCTGCAGATGTTTTGGGACTACAATTCCCATCATCCCTGACCACTGGTCCTGTTAGCTAGGGATGATGGGAGTTGTAGTGCCAAAGCATCTGGAGGGCCAAGTTTGGCCATGTGTGATCTAGATTAATTCTAGATCCTGCTATCCACCAGAGTGGGTATGGTTACTTGATATGTGTTTGCAATCCCCTCCCCTTCGATTAGTTTATCCATGCCTTTTCCTCCCTGCCCAATGCCCATGCCCAAGGCAAATGAAGCAAGAAGTGACCATAATTTTGATATATACCCACCTACAACATCATTGGGCAGGTATGGATGCAGCTCCATTGCCAGGACCAGTGATATCTGCTCTCACCTGCATTACACTGCAGAGTTATGCAGAATCAATCTGCAAGGAGCTTTTATTGCACAGTCAGGCGGAGTCCCCCCTAAACCCCGGGCAGCCCCGAGAAACCGCCAACCATTCTAAGAGGCAGTGTCTGATGTCGCTCAGCCAAAGATCGCAACCTGTGGCTGTGAGGTGTACGCCGTCGTGCCTTAACAGTTCCTTTTTGTATATTTTGATGCTGGGATGCTTCACAACGTGGCCTCCTATGCGGGTGAGTGCTGCACGCAGTGCCCTATTGATTTTTTCGACAGTATAGTTAAGTCTGATAGGTGTGGTGTTGCTGCGCCATTGCAGGCGTGGGAGGAGTTCTGACCAGAATATAGCAACGCTAGGGTACGCAGCTTGTAGGCTTTCCAGGTCTGAAATTGCAGTTTTTATCAGGATGATGCTCTTACGCACGACCAGGTCGTTCTCACCAAGATGGATAACAACTGCATCTGGCGGGGGACGGAGCGCAAGTTCCTGATGCCACCAAGGCATGAGCGCATCCCAGCACATACTTCGTGGAATCCAGCGAAGCATGAAATCCCAAAGCTGAAAGCTCTGAATCCGTCGGCTGCTTCCCCAGAATGGCTCCTCTTCTCTGTGTGCCAGGTAAGGCTACCTGTTCCTACCTGGCCAATCCCCCGGCACGCCTCCCCTTGGCTGGATTGGACGACTGACCGAGTGGGCGGAGACACCAGTCTCCAGCCTCAGGTGGGCAGTGCCGGCTTCTGAACTTCCAGGGCTGCCCTAGGGATCCCAGGGGGGCTGCACGCGACTGCGCAAAATGAGCCTCCCCTTTTATGTTGGGGAAACGGTCATTCTCAAAATGAAGCTTGCACTAGATCTAGATTGTGTGTGAACTACATAGAAAAAGCAAATACCCATTCTCCATTGATTTGTAGATCAGCATTAATTCATCAGAACTTACGTTATTTCATAAAAAATTTATACCACTTGATTGCAAAAACAACAATCTCAAAGTGGTTATTGAACCTGTAGAAAGACACTACAGTGGCCTGGCTGTATCCGGAGGCCTGGCTGTATCCCGAAAATTTTGTAACCATAGGACCACTTCTGCGTACATAGAAAATATTGTATTGTTGAAAATATTGTTTAAGGAAGAAAATAATAAAAGTATATTAAAAAAAAAGAGAGAAGTGCTGACCTGCCCCTGTTGAAGCATCTCATACCTAGGTTGCACAGCGGTGGCACAAAGCGGCAACACTGATGCCAACCTTTGGCGAGATCTTGCAATATTTTAGTGAGATCTTGCTGGAAGTCAGCACCAATGCTAGTGCTGATTCTCCACCAGTGTGGCACTTTTAGCACACAAGATGACATCCTGCCAAGATCATGTGATCACACAAAGCAGCTTGATTTGGTCTTGAAAAATGGTTATGTGACTAAAAGTCAAAGAAAATGAATGCAGACACCTATGAAAATCCAGGTGGAACAGACAGGCCATGTCCTCAGAAGACAATACCGTCCCAAAATGTTGTATCAAGAGAAGTTAACTTAGGCTATAATGGGTGGAGGGTGAGTAGGTGAGGCAGAATAGATTTGTCTTCACCACTATGGTTTCTATTATTCTGAAGCTGATCTTTCAGGATTTCTATTTTGCAAAGAAGTAGATAAAAGTAGGAAAGAGGGAATCTTTGGCCTCCAGATGTGGACTCCCATCTGTTCCAGCCAGCATGGCCAATGGCTAGGAATGATGAGAGTTTGAATTTAGCAACATCTGAGGGGCCACAGGTTTGCCACTCCTGGGCTGAATGTGTTGAAATAAAATGGACAGAACCACTGACAGCCTATTTAAGGCACAGGAGAAAAGAAAACAGCTGGCCTTGAACTATTCAGAAATGACAGATTTCCCCCTTTGAATCATAGTCTGGGAGGTTGTTACATCTTGTAGATGGGTCTGTAGCTATTTCAGCTCAAGTCAGCAGTGAGTCATGAATTTGAAGAGAACCTGTAGAAATCAAATTTCTTAGGCCTGACTTTTTTCTGGGAAATTGTGTAAGACAGAAACACATAAATGAAAATGGGAAAATGAACGTGATAACCTCTGACCGTACAGTCATACCTTGGTTTGCGACCACAATTTGTTCTGGGGAGCCGGTCACTCCCTGAGTTCATCGTAAACCGAGGGGCTCTTCTGCGCGTGCACGAAGCCCCGAAAGAGCGCTTCTGTGCATCCATGCACCGCGGAACCCAGATGTAAACACTTCTGGGTCCGCGGTGGTCGCAAACCGATCGGTCGCAAACCAAGGTATGACTGTAACCTTTTAAATTCCTCCTAAGAATGCACATGCTTTGGCTAGTGAGTAGGGCCTCCCTGTGTGCATTCAGTTGACACAAGGAGTGAAAGCCTGAAAAAGCTATTACTTTGTTTATACAAAATTACTGATTCATACATCCAATAGGTACCCCGCTTAATAGCAGGTTCTCTAAGCAATTTACATAAAATATGCAAAATATAAGCCATAGGTAAATATTAGGGGAAATACCAATATCATTTGTTTATTTTTATTTATTATATTTGTCAGTCACTTTATCTTGTCCAGCAAAACCCAAAATGGCTCGCACACAACAAAACAAATAGACAATAAACCCCATTTAGATACATTAAAGCCAAGAGGAAAGAGGAATACATTAAAACATCCCACCCACTTAAATATGAGTACAATACTGTACTTAATACAAAAAGATTTGGTAAAAATTATATGGACTGAGTAAAAAAAAATCCAATGAGACTATATGAAATTAAATGTTGAACAGTGGAAAAATAAATAAAGAATTAAAAGTTAGAGTGTGAGACAGCCTAGGTAAGCATACACAAATTTTAAGAAAGTGTTTAAAGCTCTTTATTGACTGTGCCAGGGGTCAGCAACCTTTTTCAGCCACAGTCCCTCAGACCATGTGGTGGGCCAGACTATATTTTGGGGGCAAAATTGCCCCACAAATAACCCAGAGATGCATTTTAAATAAAAGGACACATTCTACTCATGTAAAAACCCCAGGCAGGCCCCAGAAGGAACCCAGAGATGCATTTTAAATAAAAGGACAAATTCTACTCATGTAAAAACACACTGATTCCTGGACCATCTGTGGGCCGGATTGAGAAGGCGATTGGGCCGCATCTGGCCCATGGGCCTTAGGTTGCCTACCCCTGGTCTGTGCCTCCTGAATTACTTGAGGAGGCCATTCCAAAGCTAAATTTATTTACACAGTTATCTGAGGATAAGATACATGTCATTAGTATACATTTTCTCAATTCCTAGGCCTGGCATAGAGTGCAGTTACAGAACAATTGTATGCTCAAAAACATTGTGGACACCTTCAGGGAGAGAGCTTTAGCACATCTCCACAAGCAATTGGGGTATCAGATCATGTGGAAACCTTCACGTTCACAGTTGTACATGTGAAGGCTCCCCTTCTTGCAGAGGCATGTGCAAGGCATATAGACTACCAGAAATGGTACTAGTTTCAGCACATAATGTCAAAGGCAGGGCTAGTTGGCATTGATAGCAGTAAGGCAGGGGAGAAAGCAGACTCTAGTTCCCCTCTTACTCGTGCATATTGTAAAAATTATACCAGCACCACTAGTTAAGGTATAATGTTTAAAAAACACCAGTTTTATACATAAACAGCACAGCCATGTGAATAACAAATGCTATTGGGTCTGAGAGTGATTGCATTCAAACTGCAGGAACATCAGAACACAAGAACATCCCTGCTGGATCAGGTCAGTGTCCAGCATCCTGTTCTCACAGTGACCAAGTAGATGCCCAGAAGCCGGATCTGATTGCAACAGCAAGCTGCCTTCCTGACGTTTTCAGCAACGCTGGAGGCAGAACATAGCCTCTGTTAATTTGTCTAAGCCTCTTTTAGAGGCATCCAAGCCAGTGGCCAGCACTGCCTCTTGTGGGAGTGATTTCCACAGTTTAACTATGTGCTGTGTGATTTGCAACAGGGACATTGGGTTGCAGAAGCTTTTTGCTGGTTGCAGGGGGCTGCAGGGGGGAGGAGACGAAGAGAGAACTCCATTGCATGAACTTGCATGTGTTTGGAATTTTACTACATGGCATTGCAAAGGAGAGGCAGTGCAAAGAAGGCAGGTTTCTTCTTGTATAAGCTTCCTGAGAGGTTTTACAAGGTGGGGAGTGTTGACGTACATTGTCAGTGTTGATGTCGTTAGCTGAAGGCAAGCTGTAACCTTGTGTCATTTGAGTGATGGGTGGAACGTGGTATTTCCCAAATACTATCAGATTATTCACAACAAGACAAAGTAATTGGTATCATTATCTGAAATAATAAAGCTGCTGTTTTCTGCTTGTCCAAAAGGTTTTGTCACCATGATCAAAGAGGGCAGGGAGAAGACAGGAAATGTCAAAAGGCGTCATATGCTAATTGCCGATTGTAAATACATAACCCAGATTGTCAGACTGGTTAAAGGTAGTAGTGCAAAGACCCAATTTGTCCTCACACTTACTGCAACAGCATGGACAAATTAGATAAGGATGGTGCATTATCACAGGGACAGATAAGTTTGCATACACAGTTTCCAGGTTACCTCCCATATTAAAAAATAAATAAAAAATGTGTGACTTCCCACATACAAAAACCAGCCATGCCTTTGGCAGAGCTAAATGTGTGAGTTGAAAATCTGTCACATTTACAGCCTGGCTGGACACTGAGATCCAGCGCCGAGGGCCTTCTGGCGGTTCCCTCGCTACAAGAAGCCAAGTTACAGGGAACCAGGCAGAGGGCCTTCTCGGTAGTGGCGCCCACCCTGTGGAATGCCCTCCCACCAGAGGTCAAAGAGAATACAGTGGTACCTCGGTTTATGAACACAATTGGTTCCGGAAGTCTGTTCATAAACTGAAGCGTTCATAAACTGAAGCGAACTTTCCCATTGAAAGTAGTGGAAAGTGGATTAATCTGTTCCAGGCGGTCTGCCGGGTACTTAAACTGAAGCGTTCATAAACTGAAGCGAACTTTCCCATTGAAAGTAATGGAAAGTGGATTAATCCGTTCCAGATGGGTCCGCGGAGTACTTAAACTGAAGCGTTCATAAACTGAAGCAGGGGTGTAATTGGTTCCGGAAGTCTGTTCATAAACTGAAGCGTTCATAAACTGAAGCGAACTTTCCCATTGAAAGTAATGGAAAATGAATTAATCCGTTCCAGATGGGTCTGCGGTGTTCATAAACTGAAAATTCATAAACCGAGGTGTTCATAAACCGAGGTTCCACTGTAATAACTACCAGACCTTTAGAAGGCATCTTAAGGCAGCCCTGTTTAGGGAAGCTTTTAATGTTTGATGGATTTCTGTATTTTAATACTTTGTTGGAAGCCGCCCAGAGTGGCTGGGGGAACCCGGCCAGATGGGCGGGGTATAAATAATAAATTATTATTATTATTATTATTAAGGTGTGAATAATATGCTAGACTGGGACTGCAGAGACATGAGCTCAAATCCATGCTCAGGCACAAAGTTCACTGGGTGAATTTGCAACAGTTGGGTCTCTTTTTAAGAGAATTCTGGGACCTTTAGTTTGTTAAGAGTGCTGTAGGTCTGTAAGGCCAGCACCCTTAACAAACTCTAGTTCCCAGGTTTCTTTGGGGGTGTGGAAAGCA
Organism: Zootoca vivipara; assembly: GCF_963506605.1. Taxonomy (NCBI): domain Eukaryota; kingdom Metazoa; phylum Chordata; class Lepidosauria; order Squamata; family Lacertidae; genus Zootoca; species Zootoca vivipara. Next base: position 41,790,468 of record NC_083283.1, read on the forward strand.
GGACTGGTAAAGGGGTATAAGAGTGCATGGTGTGGATGTGATACCTCATAGGATTGTTCTGTGGATAAATTGGCATAACCCTACATATGACACCGTGAGGTCAATGGAAGAAAAAATGCTATTTTTGTGAAGAATAATGCCTAAGAATGGGGAGTGCTACAAAGAACGTGCATGCTACAAAGTCTACTTCCTCTGGCCAGGGCTTGGGCAGTAGAATCTTGTAGGGCAGTGAGTGCCCCACCATCCCCTGTTTATCAAACCCTATTCAGCTTGTCAGCCAGGTGCTTGGCAACCCCCACCCCAACTTTTGCAGTTCTAGGTAGGCAGTCAGGGTGTATGGGGTGTTAGGGGAAGGGTAGTACCTCTGGTGTGGGGCACATCATGCTCCTTCTGGGGTAGTTTGTCCATCTTTGGTCCCTGCATGCAGTTCTCAACTGTGGCTCCTAGAAGCTATCAGCATGCGACAGCGGCCACATCCCAGGAATGGCTCTGACTGGCCAACTAAACCAGGTGAGGGTAACTAATGTGTCTCAAACTCTTGATGAGTTAAGGACTTCCTCTGCATGCAAAGACAAGCTCTGGCAGATTGAGTAGACAAGATCAATACTGGGACCAATGGTCAAGAAGGCGCTTTCTGCACATACGCCAGAGGGAAATGAAGGAATGATGGGGCTCATCAACCTGGGAAAGTAGCCCATTTAGGAAAAGGATAATTCTGGTCCTAAACCTCTGTTGCTGTGCACAATATATTCAGGAGAAGAAAAGACTAAGAAATAAATACCACACATATCTGGATTGGAGTCGCTAAAATGGTTGGATGGTACCTTGTTCACCTCCTTTCGACAACTCCAGCAGCCAAGCTGGTGCGAATTGTATTGCTCTGCTTTCATTTGGTCCACATCAGTGAGGCTGAAAGGGGAGGGGGGTATTGTTGTCTGGGCATCCCAGGACCTCCAGACACACTGCCCTGGCATGCTCCCCGAGGACGTCATTTTGGTGCTGCTCATGCAGTGGTTTGACTTCACCCCTGGAGGCACACTCCATTGTTTCTCAAGACATATGGATGCCAACAAGCCACAGGAGGGTTCTTGGTGAATTACCATATAGGGTTTGTGGGCTATGCTCAGATTGACAAGTCACAAGCTTGTTTTAATTTCAACTGAAGTATGTCTGCAAGATTGGTCTGTGATAGCAATTTTGCATGCTGCTACAGTAGTGCCCTCCATATATCCATGCATTCTTCAGTATCCTCAAATCTGCAGGATATTACAGTTAATTCCAATTCCTGGGCCTTTCATGCAGCAGCTTTATGGAGCTTTATGTTGTTTAGTGTTTTGAGGTGGGGTTGGAAATTTAAATGTATTGTTTCAAAGGATCTTGTGTCTACTAAGCAAAAAACTAAATGGGTCAGTCCACACAGTTGTGGAAAAGTAGAAAGGGCAGCTTTTCCTGGTTTCCAGTTTAGCAGTAACTCATCAAACCAGCAATGTGGGAAGCTCATGAATGTACTTGCCTTGTGTTAGGCTGTTTGGGAGGGACTAAGGAGTTAACAACAGCCCATTGTTGTAGCTGCCTCCCTCTTCTCTCCCTACCTCTTCCCTTTCCCCTATGCCAGACTAGTTCAGAGGGACCTGGGGCAGTTGGGACATTATATCAGACTGCCTCTTGAAAAAATGAAATAAAATGACAGGTGACATGTAGATAGTTTCTTTCTAAGGCACGGACATGTCCTTTTCTCTTAACTGAAGCCTGGTTTCTTTGTTTAATCACAGGCTACGACAGAAACAGAAGGAAACCAATCTGTGTTTTCCCAGTGCCAGCTAACTAATGAGTCATGGCGTCTTAGCCAAGCAGGTGTGACATCTGATACATTATAAGTACGTACACCACCCTTCCTTGAAGCGTTTCTTTACCCAAAGGAGGGGTATCTAAATTAACTTGTAAACTCAGTACAGTACCAAGCCCTCTTTTAATTGGCAAGCTGACTGTGTGAAAATGCTGACTGAATGCTATTCATAAGTGCTAGCATTTTAGAAGGACATGCTTGTGGGTGGGGCATGTGAGGGAAGGTGAGGAGGGGGAACCTCCCATGAATATGGTTTCCCTAAAGGTTTAGGATTGGCTGAAAAACCGTGCTTTAAAATTTATGTGGCCCTTTGATATCTGCTCACAGAATATAGTAATGAGAACTATGGAACCTGGAACCAACTCTGTGAATGCAACTGAATGAAACTCCTCCTCTGATATCAAGGGTGGACTCAGATGACACAGCATTGCATGACTGCCACTTGCAACCTCATTGTGCAGAGGATTCCAAAGGAGTAGCCTGTTAGTCTGTAGCAAAAGCAACAAAGAATGGGAGTCTGCAGCCACAGGGGAGCCAATTATCTTTAATAAGACCCAGCAGCAAAGAATGTGTGAATAAGCCAAGAAACACCAGCTCTTTCGGAGATATATCTATGTATGTTCATATATATATGGAGGGAGAGAGGTGCACACACATACATACCAATCACATATAAAATATAGTAAATTTAAGACAGTGAAGTATCCTGATCTAGACGAGCAAAGATAAAACACAGAGCAACAACAGTTTTACAACTCCACCAGCAATAGCAAAATAAGAACAGATTGGAATACAAAGTTTTAAAGGTTTGTGTAGAAGCAACTAAAAGGGGTACAAAACACACCTCCTGAGAGACGGAGGTCTATGGAGACAGGACCACCACCAATAAGGCCTGTCTCTTGTGCCTAATAATCTAATTGACCCTGATGACTAGCCTGCAACAAAGGTCTCTGTAGCTGATCTTAGGGCCTGGGCAGGTTCGTTGTAGTGCAAGTGAACCTTCAAATACCCAGGTCACAAGCAATTTGTGACTTTAAAGATATCCACCTGCACTTTAAATTGCACTTTAAATTGGCCTGAAAGTGCACCAGCAACCAACATAGCTGATGCAGAACTGTGACTTATACTCTGACTACGGTACTTGGTCCCCACAAACAGCCAGGAAGCCTTGCCTAGCCAAAACTTCTGAACCATCTTCAGATACACTCCCATATTGTACATTACAGTAGCCTAATATATATGTGAAACACTTTGAATTTTTGAAAAGTTCCTTCTGGAGGAATGGCAGGATATAAATTGAATGAATAATAACAGAAATGTGTCTGACTACAGGGTGAACTGAGTCTACCAGAGCTGAAAATTATGAGGTGAGGTGAGGGGAGGTATTAAGTACTAATTCAGGGCAGGGAAAGAAAGAGTAGGCTAATTACCATTGTATATACTTTGAACCCTCAGGATGGAGCAGACTTTGTGTCCAGTAAAATAGTTTGAAAGGCTAAGTGAAGTTCATTGTATTGCTATACAAACAGAAAGCATAATTTTGTCAGTTGTTTGAGAATTAACATGATGCATTCTAGCACTGCAAAGAAGAACAGCACAATTTCTACAGAAACAGTCTCACACTAAAACATTAGATACAGCAGGAACTTGGCAGTGTTCCAGTGATTAGGGTTGCCATATTTCAAAAAGTAAAAACAAAGACACCCCCAAAATGAGATTTTTTTTATTGACTTGCCTAAAATCCAGAACAAAAATTCAGAAATCCCACCCAGACATAATTTCCGCCTCTGAAATCCCGGTAATGTCCGGGAAAATCCGGATGTGTGGCAGTCCTACCAGAGATGGATAAGGGGGGGACAGGAAACTACAGTCAAAACTGCAACCAAGGAAGATTGGTAGGGGGATTAGACATATTGTAAACTGATGGAATAGTATCATCTCAGTAGCATCTATTTATGGGATATTGTTGGAATTTAGTGAGTATGTATTTTAATAAACCAAGGCCTAAACTAAGGTTTATCTTTTGCAGACTGCTTTGAAGGAGTTGTATTATCCTAAGTACTTTCCCATGGAAGCATTTGACATGATGAATTTCGTCAAGTGTGTGTCACGGATAGGAGGAGGATACAAATGATTATTCGGCTTGGTTATAAATGCCAATCTCAGTGCAGTCATCATTAAATCTACACCAGTTTCATGAGAAAGCAGGAAGAGGCATGTTCTAGTGATAGATCCAAGGGTAACCATCTTCTCAAGTGGCTCTTATGAGATAAATGTATACAAAGGAAATACAGAAGTTTACAATGTGAAGGATTTATCTCAGTTTCTGCCTTTTTCTCCTTCTCTAAGCCAAATAACACATTCCACTGATGTCAGTGTATGTGCATTCCTGCCCACGTGGGAATCTATTCATGTGCATCTAGTGCCATTCTGCTCATTACCACTTTAAACACTTGTTTTGTAAGCTACATGACTTTGGAATAGATTAAAAAAGGGGTCTAATTCACATAACCTTATTTTTGCCTTTTAAATTCACATGGAAGTGAATTTTTGAGATTTGCATTTATTGAGATGGTTTGGTTGTGCCAACCAAGCTAAGGTATATGCCCTTAAAAATACAGACAAAACTGCATATCAGGCCACTGCATAGCCATAGGTCAACTCTTGTTTTTTTGAACTTCTGAATGAAGTTTCCCCAAATACTTAGTATCAGCTGGTTTGGACAATGTGTTCTGCATCTAATGACAGTCCATGACATTTGACTGTTCCATAATTACAGCTTTAAATGAGAAAATATTTCATGGCAAATGTTGTTGGCATCTGTCTGTCTCGAGAGGCAATGGAGTGTACCTCCAGGGATGAAGTCAAACTCTGTAGTGACCTCTCCGGGGCACAAGCTTGGACAGTGTTATAATATGCCACTAGTTTCTGTAAGGACATATATATAGCTGACATTTGCACTTACTGTGTGTAGGATCTATGAAGTATTATATGTGTCAAAAGATGCATAAGACTTAAATCTGCTTCTAACAAAAATGTGTATGTGGAGGGAATCTATTGCTTCAATAGAAATGCACATTAGTTTCACTACCTTAACATCTGTCAATTCTTTCTAAAGGACTCATAATCCATGTTATTTTCTTGAATGGAGCTTTGTCTAGACTCTTTGCCTCCATTAAAAAAAAAAGTAACTGCTGGAACTCGGTAGCTTGCAAGACTAGATAGTCAGGATGAAAACCTGTGCAGTAAACATAACACAGCAATTAGGAGGAGTTAAGTTGCATTGCTCCAGGGAGGAGCTTCAGTGGTGTGTGGTATGCATATCCTTGGTAGTGCTTTTGAAAAATGCAAAAGTAAAATCTATAGATAGACAGATTGCCAGATATGTAAACTAGTAACTTTGGACACTTCAAACACCTGTGAGTCTACTCTCATGCAGTTTACAAACATTAAAAACAGTAGACTGTCTTCTGCATTATAGAACTACCATGTTGTCTATCTTCTCTCTTTGGGAAAAAAGGGTTTACAGTACTTTGAGATAGGTATTTTTTATATATCAGATTGTATTGTTTGCCACATTAAAATGCCCGAGAAGCTTGTTCCATTGGAAGTTTTTCTTGGAAAAGGCAGGGACCAGGTGAGTGCTTGAAGATAGTCCTGTTTTCTGCAGGGTGGATGGGGTGCTTGATGGATTACACATGTTCCCTCATGAAGTGGTTGACGAGTCTTAGCTAGTTCAGGCAGCTTGGCAGATAAACAATGCTGGCAACACATAGCATAGAGGTTGGCTTAGGGGTTTGCATTGTTGAATCCTGTGTTTAGTTTTCAGTGAAACATGGTCAATAAAGCGTTTAACTGTGTATTTCAACTCATAGCTATCTTAAAGTGTGAACTATGTAATTTACAGGTGCTTAGCACACATGTCTTCCTTAAGAAGAACACGTGCTTTAAAATCTGGCTAATTAGGGTGGATCCTCATGCTAGGTTTGAAGAACAAGAGTGCTCAGATCAGGACCACAGCATGAGGGTAGGAGAGTTTTAACCCTTTGCCACGGGTTGAACAGTGTCTGCTGTTAGCTTTGGGGAAAAGCTCCTTGCAACTGCAATATACTTTTAGAAAGCCACTCATGCAATCTGCTAATTGTGTGAATGGCATAAAGTCTGGTTTGACCTTTGGTGACCCTTGCCCAAAGGATGTTTTTCTGCAAGATGCTTGCTTAGTTTTCTCCACACATTTTCCATTTAAGACATGAATGAGGGTATACCTCTCTTCAGGCATTCTGACTTATTTATTTATTTATTTATCTATATTGGTACATTTAGATTCCACTTTTATCTTCCAAGGATCTCAAGGTGGTGTACATGGTTTTCCTCCTCCCCAAATATGTAAAGAGGGCAGTAGCAGCAAGTAAAGAGGGCAGTAGCAGCAACTCTGCCTCCCATTGCTGTTCCTGTTGTTCTCTAACTTGTGGCAACTCTCTGAAGATAGGAGCCTCCTGTACGTGTGGATGGTCTCCACACGTTTTGGAACCATGGAAAATCAGGGTTCTAAAATGTGGAGGGAGGTTCTCTGTTGTAGAAGATTGCCCTCTGCAAGTGCCCTCATGAAAATTCACCAGCGTTTTATACACAACTTAGTACAGTCATACCTTGGTTTTCTAACAGCTTATTTCATGAACAATTTGGAACTTGAATGCCGCAAACCAGAAGTAGATGTTCCTGTTTCCAAACTTTGCCTCAGAAGCCAAACGTCCGGTGCGGCTTCACAGCTTCCGATTGGCTTCAGGATGCTCCTGCAGCCAATCGGAAGCTGTGCCTTGGTTTCCAAACATTTTGGAAGTTGAACGAACTTCTGAAATGCATTCTGTTCAAAAACTAAGGTACAACTGTATGCAATTTTGCCTAATATGCACATTTCTGCAAAGCGGTTTTACCTAATATAATGCATTTTTGTACACATTACTTGGTTGGAGAACTGCATTGCAAAATTAGGAGTGGTGCAAGTTTTGAAGAACCATCTCTTATTGTTTTGCCAAGGTAAGCATGCTCACCTTTAAATGCAAACTGAATCCAATTTCTTCTTCATCCCTACCTACAATGTCCATCAGCTCCCAGTCAGTCCGGTGCTGTAGTCCAAAACATCTGGAGAGCCCCAGGTTGGTGAAGGCTGCTATAAAGCAATGCCTCATCACAGTATTATTATAGTGACAAGTTTTCAGTGGAATCTAATTTTCAGAATCTTCAGTTCTGCAGCCAAGTGTAACATCGACAAGGAATAGGATGCTGTTTATGGAAATCAGTTATTTTCCCTGTTCAACAAAAATCAAACAGCAGCAGTTACTGAACAACAACCTTCTGTGTTTTTACTGGATAAACATTTAACTTTCCTTCAGCTGCCCCATGCCAACACCCACATTGTGTGATGAGATAAATATTTTCACCTGGACTTTCCAAGCACAACACACACTAAAAATACCCCTACATATTTGTATCAGCCACAGATATTGACATAGCTAGAGCATTAAGGAGCTGCCAAGACCAATTTCCTGTGTTTTCAAATAAGGAAACAATTGGAGATATTCGGATTAGAAGTCAGACAACCAGATCTGGAAACAGCCATTTATCTACCGTGACAGAAATGGAAGCTTGTACTGCGGCAGCTAATATGATATTCTACATATTAGCAAATAGCGCTGGACCATAAAACACTCCGCTACTAACCACTGAAAAGGAATTTTAAAATATTCCTTATTGGCACACGGCAATATCTCTTACTCTTTCCATTTCCTTTTAACATTTAAATACTAACCCCTTATTATGAAGGCAATTGTGACATTAGATACACTCGGAAATGCAGACGGTTGTGTGTTACTATGTGTTACTACGTGTGTAACTATGGCATGTAGTGCCTCTCTTCCAGCTTTGGTTGGCAAAGAGGGATGCCATGACAGCTTCAAACCCCAGCTTTGCCCACTCGGGTAGAAAACCTCTGCTGGTGGTAATGCTGCTGGCAGTAACTGGCAGAAAGGCTTGGAACAGGGTGTTTCAGGATGGGGTAGTGTGGTGGTGAGTTTAGATAACTGGATCCTGTAGATCCTCTGAGGGGGCCTATCCTTGGGCACTTGGACTATGCCAGCCTGGAGGTGGTGTGGCAATAAGAAAACAAAACAAAACTGCCCCCACCTTCTATATTATCTAATGAGAACCAGCAGGACTTGGGGGGTCTAGCACTCCACTACTTCCCATCCCATTAGGATTGCTCTGCTTGAGATCTGAACCTTCTCATGCTTAGAGTAAAGGTAAAGGGATCCCTGACCATTAGGTCCAGTCGTGACCGACTCTGGGGTTGTGCGCTCATCTCGCATTATTGGCCGAGGGAGCCGGCGTATAGCTTCCAGGTCATGTGGCCAGCATGACAAAGCCGCTTCTGGCAAACCAGAGCAGCACATGGAAACGCTGTTTACCTTCCCGCTGTAGCGGTTCCTATTTATCTACTTGCATTTTGACGTGCTTTCGAACTGCTAGGTTGGCAGGAGCTGGGACCAAGCAACGGGAGCTCACCCCGTCACAAGGATTCGAACCGCCGACCTTCTGATCAGCAAGCCCTAGGCTCAGTGGTTTAACCACAGCGCCACCTGGGTCCCAATGCTTAGAGTAGTCTCATTTATTTCACTGGGATTACTCTAAGCTTCCATCCAATATGTTACTTGTAGTTGCTCGGTTTTTGTTTTTTTAAAACATCCGCTAAGTTGTGGTCAAGGCACAATTCATTCTTGTTCTCACAGTCTGAAACAATTGTTTTAACACAGGTGGGGTTTTGTCCTTACTTTTGAAGGTAAGGTATTGTTTTGTTCGCTTGCTTATAAATGCACAGATGCAAACAGTTTAGCTCTTTTGTACTGTGGTTTCTTCATAAAGTAACTATGACGATCAGTTGCTTAGCTCAGGTACCCAGGTTCCTCCACTGCTTTCCCTTCTTCCACCTGAATTTTACAGCATATTACTAATTTTAATGAAGGATTACGTGAACTATGCAAACCTTGATAAGTTGGTAAATGTATCATTGGCAATGGCCATTTGTTTTTGGTTTTTGATGACATTAACCTTTGATACATTTATTACAAACTAGCTGGTAATAAATATAATATTGGTTAGTAGAAATGGCAGTTGGGTTTTTAATTATCTAAATCTGATTCATATGGAACTAGGAACTCTTGGGAGCCTATGAGAGTTGGGCCACACCTACAGAAGGAATGGTAGTTGCCAATTTACTGGTTTTATTCTGGGCTGTGTGTGATGGTAATATGGACCTCCATGTTTTCTTACTTAATACCCATCATTTATTCATTATTTACCAATTATTTAGCTACACCAAATGCTTTGCTGGTTTAGAGGTAACTGTATGCCTTTTCTCTTTATGCTTTTGAAATTCCTCAGAAACCACATCACTGGTGAGGTCCAAGCTTTCAAATTGGCATGACCTGACTTGCTGTGTGGAACTCATCATAAAGAGTATCATTCAACACATTATTAATAAGGCTGGTATAAAAATTAATACAGTGGTATGTGATCAAATGCAGAGTGCCCAGCAATTAAAATTGAGCACTATACAATTGGTTGTTATAGGACTATTTTATTAGCTGGTAGGAGGAGTGTTTTGTATGCTTGTGAAGCTTTTTGGGGGCATGATCAAGGAAGGGGATTGAACTATTTTGCCACACAGCCTTCGGGTACTAAATGAATCACTGTGACAGAAGCTGGGAATGCTTCCTACTAAGGCTAAATCATTGGTGGTTACTATGATAAGAGACATTTTCCACCCATTGCATCACTCCATGTACCTCCACAGCTGTTCCACTGCCACTGATGTAAAGGAAAGAGATCATATGGTGGGCATAGCATGGCTGATTTTTGAGTATGGATGAGAGAAATGGAGATATACAGATTCTTATTTCTGAGAAGTTAAGAAAACCCTTGGCTATACTTTGGATTGTGCCCAACTAAGTTACATTCGGATCAGACCTATTAAAATAAAGAGTCTTAAATTATTCATGTCCATTTATTTCAATGGGTGATTAGGATTAAGACTGGATACAACCCTTTGTACCTTGCTGTTTTGTTCTTTCTTTCTAGCAATATGCAGCATAGAGCAGAGGCATCACATCTAAAAAACCCCCCACACAAACCATTCCAACTTCACACATTCAAACAAGCAGTGTTTGCAGGAATGGGGGAGAAATTAAATTAAGTTTGCATTGAAAGGTGACCTTATCTAACTTGCATTTTCTGAAATGAGATGTGAATGGAAACACAGCAGTCCTTTGAAATTTGCTGTTCTTTGTTTTTATAGTGCAGTTCTCCAGCCAAGCGATGTGTACAAAAATGTATATAATAGTGCAAGGTGTGCATGTAAATGTGAAAATATATAAAAATGTACTGTATTAGGAAAAAATGTTTTACAAAAATATGTATACTAGGCAAAATTGCACATAAATTTGTATACAGTATTAGGAAAAGTTTGCACTGATGACGATTTTTTTTATGAGAACCCTTAAAAAACCAAAACTGCAAGCTTATGTGGAAATCTGGAAAACTGAATGTAAGTTTGAAAAAATGAGAAACTTAGAGAAACCGAAATTGACATATTCATCCATCCTCAGTGACCTGCCTATCTTGTTTTCATACTTCCAGCATGAAATGCTGTTTGGGGTGCATGTAGAACCTGCTCATCTCATGAGGCATGAATTGACACTCCACACATTACACATCATTCAGGAATTGCAAGCAAGCCATGAGCACTTTTCTGTTGCTTAAGCATTGGAAATGACTCCAAAAGTGAATGCTACATAGCAATAAGGTACACAGAGGTGTGGAGGGAGTCAAGTCGGCTGAGAAGCTATATCCTTTGACCAGGAAGAACTAAACACAGAAGACTGGGAAATGGATGCTACTCAGAAATGGGAGAAAGTGTTTCAGAATTTGGAACAACTATATTCTGTATCCTTAACTTCATTTCTCTGAGCCCTGTAATTGAAAGCAAGTTCCACAGTTGAGATCTGGGAGTTCTTGCTGAGATTAACTTGTGTGGCGATACCCCGATCCCTCCCAGAGTAAATAAAGACACTGGACAAATTGCAGAGGGTTAATGGGCGTTAAAAGGCCACAACTTTATTGATTACGGATGTAGAGAGGTATTGGCTTAGGCATTGGATCTAACCGTCTATATCCGACTCCAGCCCGTTCTGCTGACAGTCTGTGAAGGGTTAACCACCGTTGGGTGAGTCCTGCGATGCACATCAACTAGGACTCACTCTGGGGCCACCGCTAGGGGGCGTGCCTTTTGGCCCTCACCTACCACGGCTTCGGACTTGGCCACGCCCCGGACTCCTTAAGGGAGTACCCTTCAGCATTTTGGGGAGGTGATGGCAGCAACCTCCCCCCACCACCTGTAACCTTTCAGAGATAATCCAATGCCTACCGCCAAAAACCAAAGTTGTGACGAGTTGCTACGAGGTAGGCAAAAACCACCAGGCCAGAGCCAATGCGCCAAGTGAGAAAATTCCTACCAGGCCCCTCAACGGCGACCAACCGAGGTCCAGAGCAATGTCAAAAAGAAGGGCCCTGCCTAAAGGGAGGGTGGGCGGGAAAAACGAAACGGCTGGGGGTCAGGAAAGAGAGACTGAATCCCAGCCGCGCGCTCGCTTAAATTAGTGAGCCACGCCCCCTTGGAACGTCCTGATTGGACACGCCAAGGGAGCGTCGCGTCTGGGAGCCAGCCAATGGGCTGGGAGAATGGCAGCTATTCTCCCAGCACGTGCTCGGGCTCGTGGTTGCCCACAATCTCCCCTCCTTCTACGGCGGAAGGGACTTTCTCATACATAAATCTTTAGGATGGCGATTGGGAGCCTGTGACCCTCCAGATGTTGCTGGACTACAACACCCATCATGCCTTACCATTGCTGGAGCTGGTAGAAGTTTTTAGTGTAACAACGACCTTAGAACTTTCAGTGTTCACCCCCAGAGTTCCTATTCACTAGACACACTGTGCTATCCTTTGTGTCCGCTCAGAAGTAAGCCCCATTGAGTTAAGTGAGGGTTGTTCCCAGATAACAAGGTATAAGATTGGAGCAGGACCATAGAGAAATGATAATTCGCTTTTCATTGCCAGTGAGAACCACAACTGCCAAGCATTGGGAAGATTTACAAATTAATGACCTTGAATACCAGTATTGATATAAAAAAAATGTGGCACATTGCCCTGGTAGAGAAACTCACACAAAAGGCGATAATTGCCAGGGTACAAAGCACACAGTGAACACAGGATAATTTCATTGCTGTATGGCTTTGGTTTATTGAACAAACATGAGTTGGTTGTCCCTGGCCTGCAGCATATGCTTGTTGTGGTTATGGTAATAACTGTTGGTTTGGGAGGAAGTAAAGGGTAATCTGGAAGCTGTAAACAAGATGCTTATTAATTTGAAATGGTCAAAAAGCTATATTTTATTTATTTGCTTGCTCATTTTCCAGTTGATGAGGTAATAGTAGATAGTTCATTTGTAACAATCATTCACCCTACTTTATGTTTTGTGATTCGTTTTGTACTGATTGAAAGAGTTTATTTTCACACACACACACACACACACACACACACACACAAACAAACTTTTTTCTCTTAAAGATTGAAGCAGCAGCCCCTTTTCTGATTATGTATCCCTGATATATCCCCCCCCCCCTTTAGTGATGCCTTGTTAAAATGTTGTCCATGTGAGTTGCCAGCATTGTTGTTCTTTGGGGTTCACTAGGGTGGCCTTATGCTGGTTGTAATCCAATGACGCCTGAAGACCTAAGGCAAGGGAACGGTGAGCTGGGTTTTTTAGATGTATCAGAGTGCAAGGATTACCATATACAGGACATTATATTGTATTTTAGGCCACCCTTCATCCCAAGGGATTCCAAGGTGGTATGCAACAGTACAGCATCTCATAACACATGTAGTTAAACCATAAACACTACCATCTCTGTAGCAGTGATTTTAGATTGATGCTGGCAAACCGTATCAGATAAAAAGCTAGCTATCAAACCCTCAGCTATCAAACACAACGTACAGTGCTGGCAAACCTTCCTGTACGTCAGTATGCACAAACACGCATCCACAAGTTAGGTCAGGGGGACATTAGAGGGCAGCAGGTCACTACTGGGCTGGCCAGAGTTGGGAGGATCCTGATGGAACCGGTTAGAGCAGGTTAGAACAGGGGAGGCTAGTCCAAACCTGAAGGGTCAGACCCAGGTTAGGAGGAAGACAATGGGAAAATGGCAGAGTGGTGGAAAAACCCCAAGAGTCACAAGATTGAGAGGAGGGGGATGTTTAAGAAGTAGGCATGTGACAGGGCGAGGTCTGAGCAGTATGTGAGGACCAGGCACTTCCTCTATGGCGGAGTTTTGGGGTGTTGGCAGGATGTGACCTATGCAAGAACACCACCTCTTTGGGGCTTGACCAATTGTCATTGGATGAAGGATGCACCTCTGGTTAAACATTGACAGTTCTTAAAATTTTCAATAAAAGGGGGTGCCTGCTTTCATTCTGGGCGACCTTCCGGATCCACGTTCTGTCTCCCGCTGTGTTCTTTATCGCGTGCTCCCCACAATCTCAGATGTTCAAATACAAACAAACAAACAAACAAACAAAATAATCCTTCTGTGATCCAAACAAAATTTAGCTCACCCTTCCTGGAAGGGACAAGTATTCCTTTGCTTGGCAGTAAAAAAATATGACAAAGGGGACAAATGGGAAGGAGTTCTACAACCAGAGTGCCATGACAGAGAAGGCTGTCAATTCACATTGCTTTTTGGGGAAGGGCCATAGCTCAGTTGCAATGCATCTATCTGCCTTTCATGTAAAAAGTTCTCAGATTTAATCCATGCCATCTCCAGGTAAAGTCTGGGAATGTCCCCTGCCTGAAATCCTGGAATGTCATTGCAGACTATAGGCTTCAACCAGTGGCCATGAGGCCCTACCATGTGGGTTGCAAGGCAACACTATTTGGGTCACAGCAAAGCTTCCACAGCCACATTGAATTCCAGCTGACCAGACCAAAGGAGCATTGCATATGGGACTGGACTAAGATGCACTCATTTTATCAATGTCCACAAGTGCTGCAATGTGGCAGGAGAAAGGCATGAGCCATTTAAAAATAAGATACATATTTCTGGCCAACTACATGCTCGCTCCTTTCTGCCACATTGCAGCACTGTTTTTCATTCAGTAGTATTGCTAAGGTATAGTGCTTTGTGATTTACCATTTTAGTATTAATAATATGTATATTAGCACTATTACGTATAAAGAAAATGTGAAAATGGGTCTCATTTTGCAGTTTGGGAGTGAGAAGTGGGTCTTGGGTCTAGACTGAAGGCCACTCTTCTAACACAATACTGAGCTATATAGACCAATGGCCTGATTGAGCATAACACAGCTTCTTATGTTCATTCAGGGCTGTAGTTGCTATGGGATGTGTTGAGTTGTGGGCCACATGTTCTTCTGGTATTTCTTTAACTCAAAGGACACTCACCCTCTGTAAATCATGGAAGGACAGGATGCTGCACACACAAAAAGAATACAGTATGAAAGCAGGCAGAGTAGAGCCTTCAGGCATGTTACGAGGAGAGTCGGCTGTTCAGCAGCAATTCTTCATATACCGGTAATGGTGCTCCAGGTGTGTCACTATTTCCCTATTTGAAGTGTTGGAGGGTTATGATTCAATGATCTAAAATGGCTACCAATGATAAAGTTCTAATGCCCTGAATCAAATTTTACAGGTTCCACAACCAAATTCACTCAGCATATGAAGTTCTAACAACCTAAAGGCAATCTTCATGCAGAATTGAGCCAGCTGCCCCTTGATTCCAATGAACACAGGGTGTGTTGGATACCATGCAAGTTTTTCTTTTCCTTTGCAGCCACGCCAAAATATTACTACTTTCTTTTCTTAGACATCATTTTCTGAGTCATGAGGTTGGCCTTCTCAAGCTTTGACACTACCAACCTGAAAGTCATGGTCCTTCTAAGCAAGGCAGTTTTAAAAGCACCCCTTCTTGCTTATACTGCCTCTTTAGAAATGTTTCTACTGGATGGAATGAGGCACACCCATCTCTTTAAGGGCTGAGTTATCCAAACACACCCAGTAGATGAAACAAATCCAGATTAGGAAAAGAAGCAGCAACTCTCTGGGCAGGCCTAACCTGCTCTTCTGCTCTTTGCTTAACCTGAAGCCTATTTTATTTTTTAAAATTATTATTATTAACTGTCAAGTTTCTGTATTGTCGGGTCCCCATCCTCTTATTCTAAAAATACATAAATCTCAATGTTCATGTAATGTTATGCTTGGAAGGTTAAAAGGTAAAGGGACCCCTGACCATTAGGTCCAGTCGTGACCGACTCTGGGGTTGCGCGCTCATCTCGCATTATTGGCCGAGGGAGCCGGCGTATAGCTTCCAGGTCATGTGGCCAGCATGACAAAGCTGCTTCTGGCAAATCAGAGCAGCACATGGAAACGCCGTTTACCTTCCCGCTGTAGCGGTTCCTATTAATCCACTTGCATTTTGACGTGCTTTCGAACTGCTAGGTTGGCAGGAGCTGGGACCAAGCAACGGGAGCTCACCCCGTCGCAGGGATTCGAACCGCCGACCTTCTGATCAGCAAGCCCTAGGCTCAGTGGTTTAACCACAGCGCCACCTGGGTTAGCTGACAGTTACTGGTTGCTGTTATTGTTTTGCTTTAGTTTTCTTTGCTCCTTTTAGGTACATTTTGAAACTTTCCTCAGTTTCAAAATCCATGGGGACAGGCCAGGGTGAGACTGGTGTTTAAGAAAAGAGGCAGTTCTATAATCCCTCTGGGTTAATGTTAATTTACATGGAGTTCATGTAAATGAGCTCCCTTTCCAAAAGGAACTGTATTATGTAGAATGGTTATGTATTATGTATTATGTAGAATACTATAGTAGAATGGTTCTGGATCACATAAGACATGAACCCAGATCCTGAAACTGCAGTAACTCTGTGCCTGTTTCATCATCCTTGAACTTTACCGTAAAAGAATTATAAAACACAATATTAAGGCAATGCACTGCTGCAAAATGCAAGTTAATGCATTGCTGTTGCTACTGCTGTTATCAGAGGAGGAAATTCTAAAGGTATTGTATTACTTTAAAAAGTATTGTATTACTCTTATTACAGAAGTAGCTTTTTGACATGAATGACCTAAGGATGAAGCATGACCTAATGATGGGTACCAGTTTTATAGCTAACTTTCTTTCTTCCCTGAATAGGCTCATGTGCTCATTTTTTCCCTCAAGTACAGAGTAAACCTATGCATAATCACTTAGATAAAAGTCCCTCCGGTAAGTGTGTATAGGATTTCAGGCTCAATCAATCAGAAAAGTGAATATAAATATTATATTTAGCAAATGCCCTTAATAGCGATGTTCGGTGCTTTAATTTCACCCAGCATTTGCTACAAAAGCTCTTGAGCGGAGGTGATTAACCTGTGGCCTTCCAGATGTTGTTGAACTCCAGTGTCATCTGCCCCAGCCAGAAATGCCAAGTGTTTAAGGATGATGGGAGTTGAAGTCCAGCAAAACCCAGAGGGCAAAGGTTAGCCACACATGCTCTATAGCAGGCATCCCCAAAACAGATGTTTTGGCCTACAACTCCCATGATCCCTAGCTAACAGGACCAGTGGTCAGGCATGATGGGAATTGTAGTCCAAAATATCTGGAGGGCCGAAGTTTGGGATGCCTTCTCTAGAGACTGCATCTTTTAAACTCATAGAGAAAGCAAGAAAAAAGTTCCCAGTGTTGAACTTAGTGTTGAACTTGGTCAGACATTTAGACCTACTAGTGTTAAAAGGTAAAGGGGTCCCTGACCATCAGGTCCAGTCGTGTCCGACTCTGGGGTTACGGCGCTCATCTCGCTCTATAGGCCAAGGGAGTCGGCGTTTGTCTGCAGACAGCTTCCGGGTCATGTGGCCAGCATGACAAAGCTGCTTCTGGCGAACCAGAGCAGCGCACGGAAACGCCGTTTACCTTCCCGCCGGAGCGGTCCCTATTTATCTACTTGCACTTTGATGTGCTTTTACTTTATTCCTAATATATCAGTGTTTGTGGATTATTGATTGAGTTGCATCCCACCACCTTACAGACCAGCCCTGCAGATGCTATGCAAGGGTCTTCTTTGATTGTTGCTGATCTCCCCCTTCCCATAAGCTGCACCCCCTGTACTGCATTGCATGCCATTCTGTCTTTTCAGACAGAGCTGCATCAGAGAGGTAGAAAAGACCCATTGCATAAGTAGAATTGTGCCTGCAGTTGTTAGGCTCCAAGCCCCTACATATTCATTACTACGGTATGAAATGACTGTTTATCATGGGTAAAATTATGCAGGTTCTCTTGCATTTATTTTGTAGACACAAAACAGAAGGTAACAGAAAACAGATTTCTACTGACACCCAGTCTCAGTTATCTAAGGCTCTCCTGGAAGAAGGCTCCAAATAAATCATTTCCTGATGTGAAATCTTCTGGAACATGGCCCCGCAAATCACTTTCATTTAGTTTGCTCAGAATCCTAAAATCAATATTGTGGTTTCATTTTCAGTCCAAAACACACACACACACACACACACACACACACACACACTTCAATGGTACTTGCTTTGAAATGGTTATGAGTGGAATGTCAATGTACTGTGTATGGACTATGAAGATTTACAGGACAATAAGAAATGAAATATGATAATAAGAACAACCAACTATTCTTTTAATGATGATAAAGACTGTCCACAAGAGATGTGTTATCTATATGTATAACACCAATCCCCAGTATTTCACCATTCTCTAGAAGTATCACCATTCTTGTATCCTATGATGACAATCATAGCCCATAATATAGCTACGCAGAACCAAGAAAAGGGCTATGCAGACAGGAACATATGATAATAGATGGGATCCCGAGGAAGCAAGGAGCAAATTTGGCCTCTTTCACTAGTGTACCCCATACATTCTTCCTGCTGTAAGAAGGAAGTGCTATTCTCTCCAGTCTTACATTGGGAATGGGAAATTAAGCACTGTGCCCAGGAGCACCGAAGTAGAGGTTGAAAAACACATCTGACAGTAGGTAATGAGTTCTCACTAGAGAGAATCTGGGGCAGGGAACTTCAGGCAAATACCTCCCATATTTCTTGTCATAATGGCAGGAATGTTGCTGTCGTTGCTAGTCTCATATAAATGATATTAAGGAAAAATCATTATCAAACAATTAGAAATTATTAGAATTCATGGCACAAACTATGTATCATAATGATTTCTAAATGAATAAATATGAAATCTGTGCTGAAACTAACATGCACAGGCAAGTCTGAGCTTAGGATATGGATCACTTGCAAAGAACATGTCAAAGAAGGTAGTAAAATAATATATACAGAACCACACCTTTTTTTGAGTGTTCAGATACAGATGACATACATGGCACTTAGTTCTATTTAAGTCATAAGCACAGTATTTCCAGTGAATAAATTAATATTGGGAGAGAAGCTCAACCTCCTTCTCTTCTTCAAACAATAATATAAATCGAAAGAACCAGCTTATCTAGCTGGTTGTAATACAAATAAAGAATGTCTTGCTCATCTGAGCAAGATTCACCTCCAGACTGGATTACTGCAGTGTGCTGTATGCGATGTTCAGGAACTTAGAATCATAGTTGAAAGAGACCCAAGGGTCATCTAGTCCAACCCCCTGCAGTGCAGGAATCCCAACTAAAGCATCCTTGACAGGTGGTCATCCAACTTCTGCTTTAAAATAAAGGAAAGTCCACAACCTCCCGAGGGAGTCCATTTCCACTGTCTAACAGCTCTTACTGTCAAAAAGTTATTTCTGATGCTTAGTCAGATTCTCCTTTCTTGTAACTTGAAGCCATTGATTCAGGTCCTACCATCTGGAGCAGGAGAAAACAAGCTTGCTCCATCTTCCACCTGACAGCCGTTAAGATAATTGAAGATGGCCATCATCTCTCTTCTCAGTCTCCTTTTTTCCATGCTAAACATACCCAACTCTCTCAAGGGTTCTTCATAAGGCTTGGTTTCCTTGCTCATCTTGATTGCCCTTCTCTGCGCACATTCCAGCTTGTCAATATCTTTCCTCATTTGTTGCACCTAGAACTGGAAGCAGTGCTCCAGGTATGGTCTGAGGCAGAATAGAGCATTATTTTACTTTTCTTGATCTGTACACTATACTTCTGTACACTATACTGCAGCCTAGGATAGCATTAGCATTTTCTGCTGCTGTATCACACTGTTGACTCATGTATACTTGTGGTCTATTAAGGCCTTTGGATCCTTTTCACATGTGCTACTGGCAAACCAGGTGTCTCTGATCTTATATTTGTACAGATGGTTATTCCTACCTAAGTGTAGAACCTTACATTTGTCCCTATTAAATTTCATTTTGTTAGTTTTAGCCCAGTTCTCCAATCTGTTAAGGCCATATTGAATCCCAATTCTGTATTCTGTGGCATTCACTACCCTTACCTGTCTGGTGTCATCTGCAAATTTGATGAGCACCCCCTCAATACCTTCATTCAAGGCGTTTATAAAGATGTTGAACAACCACGAGCCCCGGACAGAACCCTGCAGCACCCCACTTGTACCTAATTTTCCAGGATGTTGAGGAACCATTAGCGAGCACTCTTTGGATTTGGTCAGTTAAACACTTACAAATCCACATAACAGTTTTCTCATCCAGTCCAGATTTTACCAGGTCCTCTGCAATTTTATTATGGGGGACTTTGTCAAAAGTCTTACTGAAATCAATATACACTATATCCACAGCATTCCCCTGATTCACCAAGCTTGTAACTCTACCAGAAAAAGAAATGAGCTTGATTTGTTTTTGAGAAACCCATGTTGGATCTTAGTAATCACAGCATCCCTTTCTAAGTGTTCACAGACTGACTGTGGAATTATCTGTTCTAGGATCTTTCCTGGTATCAATGTTAAGCTCACCAGTCGGTAGTTACTTGGGTCTTCTTTCACTCCCCTTTTGAAGATGAGGACAATATTTGCCCATCTCCAGCCTGCAGGGACCTCACTTGTCCTCCAATAATTTCCCAAGAATATAGACAGTTCTGCTTTTGATCTTTGAAAACCATATACCGCTCAGGATGCTTGCACCATCAGTACAGCATGAGATTCTTAATCTCAGGGTTGTGAGTTCGAACTCCATGTTGCACAAAAGATTCCTGCATTGCAGGGGGTTGGACCAGATCTCCTTATTTGTGAATGGGAAGTTAACCAAGTAATTTTCAGAGATACATGCCTTTCTTTTGCCCATAACTCTTGCAAAATAAGCAAATGGATGTGTTTTAAATGATGATGATGATGATGATGATGATAATAATAATAATAACAACAATAACAACAATTTATTATTTATACCCTGCCCATCTGGTGGTAATTGAGCTTCTTGGCCTATCAAGTGTATTCTACATATTTTTCCAAATGGCTTGGAAAATTTGCAGGAAATCTGCCTTAGATGAATCGCATCTCTTACATTTATCAGTGCTAATTGAGTAAAGCTTAGTTGGATTGTGCACCATTTGCTTATAAATTTCATTAAGTTAGGGCATGTAATTAACAGCTCAAATTCAGATTTTGTTTGTAAATGCCTTTATTTAAGTATAGTTTGATTTATAATATGCCTTAGCTGAAAATATTAGAACATCTGGATGATATACATTCATTCTATTCTTCACTGTCTCATACGATATCACATATTTTTCCATCACCAAATTTTGCAATTAAGTTAAAGGCCATAGTCCTATATGATAAAACTTGTAATTTACAAGTTTCTTTCAGTAATATTTCTTTCCTCAAAATGTTAAAATTTGCATAACTTATACTTTATGTTGATGTTAAACTAACTTTTGTCCCTCTTTAGCTCCCTTGTACAATTCTGATCTCTCTTTAAAAAAAAAAGTAGACAAGAAATGTAAGCCACAGAGAGTATTTTACTGGGCTATTTAACTTCTGGAGAAAAAGAAGAAGCCTTCCATGTGTTTTTTAATATATGCAAGTTATCTGTGCAAGTAATTAAGTAAGATTTTTCTGTGCAAATCCCATGGGAGTGAAGAAACATCAAGTGCCACCACCCCTAGTGGGACTTGTTCTATGTTCATTCAAGGCATGCGGGGCTAAGAAGCCCTGTACGTAAGCTGCTCACTCTATCCCAAACGTTTTAAAGAAAAAATGGGGGAGGGATGAAAGATGCATACAGTATAAGCTTTCAGCCACCACATAAGTACTTTTAAATGTTTTTTTCCAGGCAGATTTTTAAGGATGTGGCATCAAAAATCTGCCTGGAAATAGGTTGAGGCAGACTATATTCTATCCCCTCTGAGATCTGAGAAGGACCAGACTTTAATGGGTCTGGTGGTTTATTCTCTAGTATTCTAATGTTAATGCTCTTGTCTAAAACTATTTGAACCATGATTGTTTTGCCAAGTGTACATACAGTGGCTTTTAATTTCAGAGCAGTCAGTCATATTTTTTATTAAGTGTTTGTTCCTTCTCCAGTTCTTAAAGCAATTATCTGAATCTAGATAATCCAAAACAGGTTATAAAGGAGATATGTGCATGCTTAATAACCACTTATTACAGTGTCATACCTTTAATCAATGTGAAATTAAACAGTTTTTGTTAATTTTGGTAAATTGGTTCTATCCCCTCACAGTGTTTTATGCAATGGAGATTTTAGGGGTTCTCCTAAAATTGCAATACTGAGTAATCTGGAGTCCATGTCCAGTGTACTAAAGTAGCATTCATGGCTCATAGAATATGTTCACATTTAGAACCAACAACCCACCCCTATTTCTTCAGCACGAAAATCCTTTGCTTGTTTTTTTTCTTATTTTAGATACACTTTTATATAATATATTGCCCCTTTATGATTTGCTGGTTTGTTATCCTAACTGAAAGAGTCCGATTCTTGATTTTTTTTAAAAAAAAAACCCAATATTGGTAGTAATACCATTTTTACCATAGTTATTCTTCCTGGAAAATAGTTTCCCCTAGTGTATTATAAAACATTCACACTCTTTATAAAAGGATTCATGATAATTTCCATGGCGACCACACAGTCAAGATCATTCAATTGAAAAGTGGGATATATGTGCATTTATATAAATGAATACAATTTCATTCTCCTCTTACATTTATAACAAATGGAATTGTGAATATTTCGTGCTTTGATAATATAACTGACAAATGCAAGGTCCCTTTACTATGGTCAGGTATGATAGGAGTTGTTATCCAAAGTATCTGGAAAGACGACCAAGATTGATTTAGTTAGAGCTCTGAAGCTCCTCTTTTCTGAAGCAAGGAACACCCACTATCATTTACAAATCAATAGGTTTATAAGGAGGATATTTAAATTAATCAATGTTCTTTGAATAAAGGACATCTGAAAATGCTTGATGGTGAAAAGGAAGGCTAGAGCTTCTTCTATAAATAGAAAATAATTGTTTTATATTAATTTAATTGGGATCCTGGCAATCAAGAAAGGTACAGGAGATGAGGCAAAGCGGCATGGCTGACTGGGGAACATGGTCCTTGAATGGGGAGGCCAGAATCTGTGCACTGGTCTTGGTTGAAAGCTCATTGCTTCAGCCTCTAGCTTAAGATTCTATGAAACCAAGAATTATCTCTGTGAAACCAAAAACAATTTAGTCCTAAGCAATTGGGAAGGGAAGGGCAAGCCCAGGAGCCCAATCCATCCAACTTCTCCCTCTCCCCCAGCATTTCACCAGGGCAAGGAAAGTCAGAAATGAAATAGAGCACGTTCCACAAGTCTCTTTCAGGACAAGCCCCATGACATTTAGCAAGAGAGCTGAATTAACAACCCGTCCCTTCTTAGACAGCAAAAGCTTCAAGTGAAAGGGAAGAAAAGGAAGAAAGTTGCATTCACTTTTTGCACCATATACTCACTGCTGCTGCCTTGCAGTGCTAGGCATCACTGTTTCCTTTCATCCTGACTCCTCTGGGTACTATCACCAGAGCCAGCAAGTCAGTAGCTGGAAAAGCCCTGCAGCCTATTGAATTTCTATACTGGAAATGGTGCTACTAGCTGCAAGATGGTGTAAAGGCAGCATCTTATGTAGAGCTATCTGGCTACAGCTTCTCTTCAGTCTACTGGTGAGTAGAACAGAATGTTGAATTGGTTGTACATCAATAGTAAGTAGCCAGAATTCATCATGAAATAAAGGGACTAAATAAAATCAATGTAGATATTTGTATTTAACTATTATCTGCCAAAGACTACGGACATTATAGAGCTGTTCTCTGGAGTATGGTGAGAAAAGTATGTGCTAAAATAAAGAACATCTGCTTTATTATATGTAGCTGATGTATTTTTTAATATGTTGCATGTCTTAGTACAGGAGACACCCCTTACACTGACTCTTGGCAATGCTGAATACGAAACAGCTGCTATTTATTATTTAAACTTCTTGTAACAATTCCAGTATGCCTTTCTAATTGTCAAAATAACACTGAAAGTCTAAAGATCATTGTGGGGTCCTATTTTTTTTTTAAAGGTATGCTAATAAGCTGATTACATTTGAAGTAATTGATGCATTGGTGGAATTACTGTGTTCCAGCATCAGGGATATTAATTTTGATTTAAGGAACTTTAATATTCTGTTATCAACAAAATTTTGAGAGGTTTGGAAACTTACCACCAGAGAAAATGTCTAAGCCTGAAATCCTGTGCCCATTTTTCTGGGAGTAAGCCCCACTGAACTTAAATGAATTTACTTCTGAGTAGATATGAATAGAATTGTGCTCTAAGTGTTCTGTATTAATTTATTTGCATCAGGTATTGGCTCTCTTTAGACTTTTTTAGATGGGGAAATACTCAGTGACAGATAATATCAGCAGGATTGTTTCTGCATTTGTACCGAAATATTATAATAAGGTTTATGCTAAAATAAATGAGTTTTTATTTGATTCTTTGGGCAAAGTCCTAGTTAAATGTGTGTGTGTGTGGGGGGGCAATTTCTGTTTTTGTTAAATTCTCTTGTATTTATTTCTTGTGGAAATTTATGGTCAGTAAATTATTGCTGAGATCCTTTCCTGGCTATGTATTGGAAGTGGTTTGTAATACAGTATTTAATAAGAATAGCATTGCAGAGACACTGCTCTAGAGGTATTTATGGTCATTCTGAACAAGGAGTCTGTTTTGTTACCCTGCTTACATAAAATTTAAAAAAGGAGCAGATAAAGCAGAGAGGGTGGCTCCAGTTCCCATCAGCCCCAGTAAGCATGGCCAATTTTCAGAAATGGTGGGAATTGTAACCAAATAAAGGCCACAGGTTTTCTACCCCTGAGGCAAAGGAAATGAGACTGGGGCCAGACCACAAATCAGGAGAAATTTGGTTCAGTGTTAGAACTTGTACTAAATAAAATAAAACAAAAAGATGGAGATAAGGAATTTATGGAAAACATGGCCATGTCAGAGTCACAACAGGAGTGCAATCTGTAACACACACCATCACATTTAGGAACTTCCAGGAAAACACTTGCATCCTCACTTCAGTCAGTTCGAACCATTAGCAAGGCAAATCCACACCGTGATCAACTCCCGTCCGGAAACCAATGTCCCCACTGTGAAAGGACGTGTGGATCCAGAATTGGCCTCCACAGTTACTTACAGACTCATTGTTAAAACCGTGTTTATGGAAGACAATCTTACTCAGCTATGAGTGATCGCCAAAGAAGAAGAAGATAGTTCATATATGATTGTACCACTTCTGAATGAATGTGGGGCGGGGGTTGCTTGTTTTTAGTTTTGGTTGAGATCTGCAGGTTGTGTCTGACTCTTATATCTTGTTTAGGCCTTTGGATTAGAACAACTATTGAACAGTTGCAAATACTCCCTTTTGGGAGAAGGTGGTAGAGCCTGTGGTGGAGTAGCTACACATTCTTGGAGGACACAGATTATCTAGGCCACAGAACCAAATCGCTCTTGGTTATCTTGATGGATGACCTCTCCAGAGAGTTTGACCTTGCTCCTGCTTCTTGATCCTCCTGGAATGATTCATGAATTGGAGGCACCATATTACAGTGGTACCTTGGTTCTCAAACTTAATCTGTTCCAGAAGTCTGTTCCAAAACCAAAGTGTTCCAAAACCAAGGCACGCTTTCCCATAGAAAGTAATGCAAAATGGATTAATCTGTTCCAGACTTTTAAAAACAACCCCTAAAACAGCAATTTAACATGAATTTTACTATCTAACTGCTAACTTACTATCTAACTATCTAAATGAAAGCAATAAACAATGTACTGCAGTCACACAATCAATCAATCAATCAATCAACCAACCAACCAACCAATCAGTAGCTGAACTGGGTTCCACACAGTCACAAAATCAAAACAAAAAAGTTGCAAAAACAAAAATGAAAAATAAATAGTAGAAACACAGACCTCAGTGTAACACTCAAAACGGAAGTGTGGCACTCAAATCGGAAGTGTAATGCTCAAATTGGAGCACGTTTGGCTTCCAAAAAATGTTCGTAAACTGGAACACTTACTCCCGGGTTTGTAGTGTTTGGGTTCCAAGTTGTTTGAGTACAGTACCAAGGCTTTTGAGAACCAAGACACTACTGTACAGTGGTTCTGATCCTACCTTTGGGACCAAGTTCAGAGAGCAGCATTGGGAGATAGCACTGGCTATCTTATCTCCATTGCTATTTAACATCTACATGAAGTCACTGTGAGCGGTCCTTAGGAGTTTTAGAGTGATGTGCCATCAGCATGCTGATGACACTCAGCTCTACTTCTTAATAACATCTGAATCAGGAGAGACCATGCAGTTCCTGGGCTAC
Organism: Zootoca vivipara; assembly: GCF_963506605.1. Taxonomy (NCBI): domain Eukaryota; kingdom Metazoa; phylum Chordata; class Lepidosauria; order Squamata; family Lacertidae; genus Zootoca; species Zootoca vivipara. Next base: position 41,816,238 of record NC_083283.1, read on the forward strand.
TGCATGGTTACAGTGGTGAGATGGATGAGGGAGAACAAGCTTAACTTGAATCTTGGCAACGTGGAGGCACTGTGGGCGAGTAGTTCCCGGGTCTGAGAAATTGGCCAACGGCCTACCTTGGAAGGGGTTGCACTCCCCCTTAACAAGAGGTAAGGGGGTGGCAGGATCTACAGATCTGGTCTCTGAGGAATGCATCACCTATTGCTGCTACAGTGCCACTGGCAGCTGCAGCTGGATCTTCCTCCTCCTCAGCAGTCCCCCCCCTGCCTCCACAGCAGCCCCTCTAGGAGGCACTGCTGGTCTCCTTCCACCCTGCTCCCAATGTTGTTATTTATCCCACCCTTGTTCCTGATGTAGATCTTCACTCCCTCTTCTTCCCTGGTGATGGGAGGGGGGGAACCATTTTGTGATTTGCCTCAGGTGCCAAAATGACTTGGTCTGGCCTTGAAGCAGCAGGTTCACAGTTTGGGGATGCTTCTAGATCCAGCTCTGTCACTGGAGGCTCAGACAGCTGCAGTGGCTAGAAGTGCTTTTCACCAAGTGCAGCTGGTTCAACAGCAACGGCCATTCCTGGACCAGGAAAGCCTTGCCACAATAGTTCATGCGTTGGTAACTTCAAGACTGGACTGCTGCAATGTGCTCTTTGTGGGGGCTTCCCTCACGCTTGATCCTGAAGCTGCAGCTAGTGCAAATGTTTATAAAGTTTGTAGGAGTTTTAACATTTTTAGTCTTTTATTGTGGTTTTAACCTTCTTTATGTTTTAAATTACAGTTGTATAATTTTTAGTTATAATTTCATTGTTTTATCCTTTTTGTAAACCACTGAGGTTTTTTCTACAAGCAAGCAGTATATAAATATTATGAAATAAACAAATAAATAAAACAAAGGGAAACTTTGTAACTCATGGTTTGCAATATATTCCCCCCCCAGTCCATTCACACATCTTGAATGTGATTACTGTAGATGCTGAATCTAATTAGTTCTTTATACCAGAACTAATATTCTCTTCCTGCATTTGCTTGCTTTAATGATGTCTCTTGCAAGTGCAATACAAATATTGGTGGCTTGTAATACTAATCTGAAATAAGATACAAGAAGTTTGGCTTCCAAAGTTCTTCTCTAAGTATTACAAATTATGGTCTGGAGAATAATATACATCCAGCTTCCTGCCGACTCCCTTACCCACTTAATTTCCTTGCAGCTTTAGAAATGGTGGAATGGAAACAGGAAGCGAGTCCCTCTCCATTCTTCCCTGGTTCCTGACTAACGGCCATAGCAGCAAGTCAAGCATAACAGAAAGAGTGAAGAGGGAGATACTGTACACTCCTGTCACTCTTGCTTCAAGATCCCTCTTCTTTCACCATTGTAGGAACACCAAACCTAGTTAGTGGGCAGATGGGAGATGGTTTGTAAACAAATGGTAAATTCATGGGAAGTAGGAAGGGAATTAAGGGGCTCGCCGGGCTGGGGGAAACTATTGCATTCCTGAAAATATAATTAGGGATGTGAGTGAGGGAATCTGTTGATCAAGCTTGGGTTTTTTTTTCAGTTTTGAGGGAAACTGTTCCATATTCCAAGCCCAGTTTATTTATTTATTTCACTACATTTATATACCACTTGACTGCAATAAAATCTCTAAGCAATTTGCAAAATTCCAAGGACAATATACTTCATTACTAATATGTTAAATTCTCTCTCTGTGTGTTTACTTTTAGTAGAGTCTCTTATTTGGTGTAAAGGAACCCGAAGCAACATATATTTTGAAGATATATGAGCTCCATTAATGGACATTTTGCTTCTCAGCTGAACCCTTTGCAATTCACAGGTCTTTTGAATTTAGGGTCAGCAAAGAAATTTGCTGGAATGAGGAATACAGGATTGGGATATGAGAACTCTACAGTTCCACTGATGTAGACTTTTGTTGTTATCAAAGCAAACTAACTGCTGAATAATTTTAGAATTTAAATAACAAGCCAATCAATACAAAGTTTGTATTGAAATAATTTTTTTGCTTCATGGGGAAAAATGATTTAAGGTTTTGGTCTCTCTTTCTCTCTCTTTAAGGTATTGAGTTTATCTTCTGAAGCTTGCAAGAAAGTAACTTTTAATGTCCCTCATAAACTAAAGGCAGGGGCATTTGTCGGCCAAGGTGAGAATCCAAGAATGTGTTATTGTTGTTGTCAAATATGTACTATTTGAAAACCAATAATATATAGGCAAATTAAAATTTAACCTGAGTTATTTCCAGATTCTGGAGCTCAAATTCTAAGTTTGCCTAACTTATCCTACATATTATGGGAATTGTACAGATCTAGAGGACAATAGGCTATGGGCCCAGTGCCCAGACCACCTGTGCCATCAACAGCTAAGCAATTTGTGGCCAGGGCAGTGAGGACTCCTCTGCTTGTATATCATAAATTTGATTTAGGCACTAAATATAGTTTTAGATACCTTTGTTTGGAATTATGTCCTTGTAAACTATTTTTGCTCCTCATTTCAACTAGTCCTTTAAATTTATATTTTCCTACAGTAAACATGAAACAGTGTCTTTATCATTCTGAAATTATTTACTCAAACAATCCCAATTTCACAATTCGAGAAGATGGCTCATTGTATACAACAAGAGATGTTTCATTGACTTCCCATGAAATCATCATCACCATATTCCTTAAAAGCAATCATGAACAGGAACAAAAGAAAATACATATTAGTTTGCTCACACATTCAAAAAAGGTAAACATATCTGATTTGCATCAATATATCTTATCCTGCTTTTTTCTGCTCTTTTCATTTGTTCCTCATCTTTTAGTGTTGCTGCTTTACTTTGAAGGACAATTTACATGGCTGTATGATCAGAATCTGAATGTGTATTGTTGGAATCTTCCCCAAAATTACTGATAAATATTCCACTAAAAACAGAACTGATAAAGCACAGATAAAAATAGAAAATTATAACCTTGATCAATGACATAATACATATTCAGCTTGGAAGAAAAAACAGAATTTAATGGACATTGCACAAGGACAAAAATATTAGATTTGTTTCGCATGACATAAGAATGCTACTATTCCCATATGCTAAAATTATTCTAGAAGCCAGGAAGTCTTATTAACTGTTAAAATGTTTGTAATACTAGCAGAGGGACTGAAAAATAAAGTGATGCAACACATAGGGTGGTATCCAACTTAATCAGAGGAGACCCATTGAAATCAATGGATTTAGGTGCCTTGAATATGACTTGGTTGAATACTGCTCATGATTGCTATTGTTGTTTGCTTAGTTATCTCTCCCTTTCTTCCAGGTCCCAATAGCAAAGGCAACACATTTACGAGATACTTTTCTTAAACGAACTAAACGGAGATGGGCTCCTGTCCCAACTATTTTAATGGAGAACTCACTTGGACCTTATCCAATGCAAATTCAACAGGTATGTTTTAAATTCACCTCTTCATTTTTACTTTTCAAATTATCAGTCAAGGATCTTTGAGCAGCTTGGCATATGTTATAAGTGATCAGTCAGAGAACTTCAATCCATAAAAACTATGAATGAAAAAAAGCAGCCTTCAGATACACAGCATACTCTCCGCCCCCGCCCCCAATTTCTTGCTAAGCAGCCAAGAATGTTACTGTTTGTGTCTACAAATGATTGCCCCAGCTGGTAAACTCATATGTCTGCTGGAATTGTTTGTTGCATCACTGTTGTTGATACAGTGGTACCTCGGTTTATGAACACAATTGGTTCCGGAAGTCTGTTCATAAACTGAAGCGTTCATAAACTGAAGCGAACTTTCCCATTGAAAGTAATGGAAAGTGGATTAATCCGTTCCAGACAGTCCGCAGAGTAACCGTTCATAAACTGAAGCGAACTTTCCCATTGAAAGTAATGGAAAGTGGATTAATCCGTTCCAGACGGGTCCGTGGAGTACTTAAACTGAAGCGTTCATAAACTGAAACATGGGTGTAATTGGTTCCGGAAGTCTGTTCATAAACTGAAGCGTTCATAAACTGAAGCGAACTTTCCCATTAAAACTAATGGAAAGTGAATTAATCCGTTCCAGATGGGTCCGCGGCGTTCATAAACCGAAAATTCATAAACCGAGGTGTTCATAAACCGAGGTTCCACTGTATATACATTGCTGCAGAAATTTGGGATTAGGGAAACCAGTTTTTCTCTGCTCACATTCTTTGAAGAAGCTTGTAATTGCAATGTAAATATCCAAAGTCAGCTATTTAACACCAGAGATGGAAATCCATTTAAATGCTTCAGCTTTTGCCTGGAAGTACCGAAGAAACAACAGCTTGGGTCTGATGGGAGTTCAATACAAGGCTATTAAATTTGTAAGCTACTAGCTATGTGGAACAACCTAATCATATGAATTCTCCTTACTCTCACCAGGAACATGGTAAGCGAGTCACAAGCATTTTAGACTTTGCATGGAGCTCCTATCACATTTATTTCCTGTGTCCATAATATTTGAATTGATGCATTAATGTATTGTTTTTGCATCTTGGGATTCCTAACGGATTCTGAATAAATAGACAAGAAAATAATATTTTGTTAATTATTATTTCTGTTTCAAATTGGTTTGCATTTACACAGCTGCTTTCCGACACATCCGTAACATACGATATCAGATACTCCATAAGTGGTCATGGTGTTGACAAGCCACCATTTAATTATTTCTACATTGAGGAAGACACTGGAAATCTCTTTGTTACCTGTCCAATCGATCGGGAAGAGTACCCAGAATTTCAGGTATGGGTTTCAGACTTTATTTACTGTTTATTTACTGATAAGTAACAATTGGACAGATGCATGGTATTTCTTTTACTAAAAGTTTCTCTGAACAGGGTTGCCTTCAGATGTATTCTAAAAGTTGTGTACAGTACTGTAATTCTTTATCTCCCTGACATTTGATGGGAGGGCATTCCACAGGGAGGGCCCCCACTGCCGAGAAGGCCCTCTGCAGTGTAGTGTCCTCAAGGTAAAGAATTAAAAATGAATGGACAGATGCAATAAATATCTGTTGCAGCTGTCTGTATGTTACTTATTTCAGTGTTTCCCAACCTTGTGCCTCCAGCTGTTTTCGGACTACAATTCCCATCATTCCTGACCACTGGTCTTGCTAGCTAGGGGTGATGGGAATTATAGTCTCAAAACATCTGGAGGCACAAGGTTGGGAAACACTGACTTATTTGACAGGTAACTACTGCGTGATTGAGGGAAACACATGGGGAAATGAGTTTTCAAACACTGTCTCCACTACAGAGAAGCTGTTTTTGGTGGCCTCACAATGTTTACATTAGTCCTTAGTCCTTCAATAGAAGGTGAGAGGGATTTGGTTGGTGAGCAACATGTAGAATCATCAGCAGGCCATGCACAGCATCAACTTGCCAACCAGAGCCAGATGTTCCTGTATATGTAAAGAGGTGGGGGGAGAAGAATGATTTACTGGCTGCTAGCAGTACCAAGGCACTCAAGGCAATCTGAGAAGGCATTTGTGGGTTTTCTTACAGATGAAAGATAGCAACCAGTCTGCCCTCAACCCGGTCTATTATCTCCCTTTGCTTAACAGCTTTCTGATAACACTTGCCCACTCATACTAGTGAAACAGTTCAGGAAAAGGTGAACAGGCAAGCAGACACAAAGAACATGATGCTTTAACCAGGCATTTGACTAACTAGATGTCTTCCCTCCTCCTAAACTGTTGTTCTGTGCTGCTGTGTTGATATTTTGTCATTGGCTGTATTGTGGTTTTATTTTATGATTTCAATGAAAATTGTACTTCCTATAACCATTCAGTAAAGAGGAGACTACAATCAAAATAAATAAATAAATAAATAAATAAATAAATAAATAAATAAATAAATAAATACTAACACTCAAGGTGCTCTTCCAATTGATGGGAATACATATGAAAACTTGTCCACACTGTTCCCATGTGGTCTTTCCCATCTTTTCCATATCTCCTTCTTCCTTCATCTCTCCTTTCCATGGCCCAAATGACTGTGCCTAGTCCCTTATTAGTTTCCTTGCCTCAGGCCCCTGTTCCAACACACAATTGCCTTGCACAAGTCCTTCTTTCCCAGGCCATTCAATGGACTACTTTATTTGACCATTGCTTCCTCTGTACTTCATTTTGTATGACGCACAACTCCTTTGTACCTCCTTCACATGGCTCTTGGACTCTGTCCATTTCCTCTTATGCCACTTTACCTCATGTCCCTGCCTCTTTTTTCTCTTCTTCTTAGTCCAACTCAACTGTAGCCTATCCTTATGCCTGTTTTTAAATCCATATTCTCTGGGAGATCAGGGAGATGCAATGTCACATGCTTTTCTGGATGTACAGGTGGACTGCTCACCACAATGGCCACACACAGCATATACAGTAACAGCCTGCTCACCTTGGCAGATTCCTGTATAGAAACTTGGACTGAAGTAATTGTATTCTGATTTGTTTAAACAAAATTTCTGCTTCAGATCAACTAGCAAATAAAAGTTTGTTTGTTTGCTCTCTTTTATACAGTTGATTTGCTATGCAATGACAGCAGATGGATATACACCAGAGATACCGCTTGTGCATATAATTAGAATAGAGGATGATAATGATAATGCTCCAGTGTTTGAGCAGGACGTTTATACTTTTCATGTCTTTGAAAACTGTGGGATTGGTAATTTTAAAAATCTTTTCTATTTTTTTAAAAATAAATCATGCTTAGTTTAGACAGCAATATTTTAAAGTACTAATTAAAAACAGAGGTGCTGTGAATTGTATGTAAGCTCCATACCATTTTTATCTTCTATGATTCTGAGCCTATACCTGAGTTCAGAAAAATAATAACCTAAATATTGCCCTATTCAGGGATTCTGATTCTGGTTGGAGTAATCATGTGACAGCCCCCATTCTCAGTCACATGGGGATGAGAGGACTACCTCCATCTCCATAGTCATCATTCTTGTTACTCTTCATAGGAGCCAACTCCTAGTGGCTGAGGGGTCTTTGCTTCCCCCCAGAAAATATTTGAGGGGGTCAGGGACCCTAACGTTTATGGATATTGCCATCCAAACGACTTCCATGCAACATGTCATGTGAAATGATCATGCAGGGCAGGGCTTACATGCCCCCCAATATTTCATTCAAGTTGGCACCCCCTGTTGCTCTCCATGAGTTAGAGGACAACTGTGTGGAATAGGGAGCCTTCTATACTTGTGGAGCCTCCCCATGCATTTTAAAATACTGATTTTCCAGGTGTCTACAAGCCTTACAAATACAGTAGGTTCCCTGCTTCCCACAATTGCTCTCTAACTGATGAAAATGAGAATGAGTAAGCATGACCCTGCTAAATTCATCTCCAGAGTGTACCTGCCCCCCAAACATAGGTGCCAACTCCCAGATTGAAAAATCCGGGATCGGCAGCGGCGCGGCACCGGAGGTCGCGCTGTAGCCATTTTGGAACTGGGCAGAGCAGCACTGGAAGTCATTTCTATGCATGCTCTGCCCATTTCCAAAATGGCCGCAGCACCAGAAATCACTTCTGCACATGTCCAGAGACTCCAGACATGTGCAGAAGGAGCCTCCCCGGGCTGGTAAGAATCCAGGGGATTTACGGGTTTTTTTTAAATCCGGGCTGCCAGCGGGAAACGGCTGGAAAAACAGGGGTTTCCCGGAGAATACGGGAGACTTGGCAGTTATGCCCCCAAATGAGTTGTTGCTATAACCAGCAGGAGAACTTCGGTGTCTCATCAAAGAAAGGGTGGGGAACCACTGTTCAACAATGCATTCCTAAAATAACGATTTATGCAGTAGGAAGTCCCCAACAGGAGGGAAAACCAATCTGTTTCAAATAAGAATATAGAAAGATGCATAGACAGATATATCTGTTTCATTGATCAAATGTTCAGAACTGTTATATTTCTCTGCAGATGTTTTAAAATGGATATACTTAGGTATACAAAAGTATTTTTAAAAAAGCATTCTGACATATATGCCTGGATTTATATGTTTAGATTAAGTGAAAAATCACCACATCTAAATAATTCTTTAAAAACTATCTTATGAAGGAAAGCTGGAAATTTAAAGATGATGTCTTGTACATGCAGGGACGCTAGTTGGACAAGTGACTGCAACAGACAATGATGAGCCATACACCTTACATACTGAAGTGAAATACAGAATTGTGTCCCAGGATCTTCAAAGTTATCAGAATTTAAGGGTATTTGCTATAAATCCAGATTCAGGTTCTATTACGGTGGTAACATCACATCTGGACAGAGAGGTAAATTTCCTGTGCACCTAACCTTCATTCACATGCCAAAACTCTGTCATGAAGGGCAGCTTGGAGCTTTTTAGAGGAAAGTTAGATTATAAGTGAAATAAATGGGTACATCACCATGCAATTATTGTTTAGGATCAGAATGTGAAGTCATTCTTGCTCCCTTTTTTTAAAAAATAAGGAGATGTGTTTGATGTTGCAAACAGATAATTTAAAGCATGTTTCTCTCATAATGCTATTTTGTAGGCTCAAACAATGCCAAGCTGTTTTTTTTTCAATGCGACATCCGCCATTTTGGCCAATATTATACAAACATGTAACTATCTGAAGAAATGGGCAGTCCCATGGTCTCTGGTTTTCCTTTTCATAAAATCCTGGTGATTTTAATCAGAACAGGAAAATTATGTTTATATATTCCTTTTAATGCAGACAACACCAGAGTATAAGCTACAAATTGAAGCAAGAGATATGGGAGGCCAGGATTTCGGTCTGTGCACTACAGCAAAAGTTATAATTACAGTTGGAGATGTAAATGACAATGCTCCACAATTAGAACAAAATGTGGTAAGTTGGTTATTGTTAAAATTCAACAGAGCTTTAAAAAACGTGGGTACCTCCTGAGCAGTCAGTATTTCCCATGGTGTAAATGTAATCATAATAAATGTTAAATTGAGGAAAAAGCATGGCCTATTAAATTCAATTGGGCTTACTTGCAGGTACATGAATATAGGATTGCAGCCCAAGTCTTAAAGTAGCGAAAGTATGTGTCTAACAGATTGTACTCTATTAGATGCATGAAGTGTTAACCTCAGTTTGCAGCTATATAGACATGTGGGTAAAAAAGAAGAGGTGGGAGTGGAATGCTATTACCATGTGTGGCCAGGAGGCCACCAAAATAAGAGATATGTGTGTCCCATTACTATGGTAACTAAAATACAGATGCAAACAAGGCATAGATGCAAACAAATTCCCATCCAAGTGGTAAAGTATCAACTCAAGAGTGGATGTGGTCTAATCTCCAAAGATAATGAACAGGAAAAGCAAAATGAATAATATATGTAAACATCAAGGTGAGCTAGCCATTTCCAATTGCGGCTCAGTTCAAGTCTGGTAGTGTCAGATCTGCACAAGGCTTGAAACTCTGCAGCTTCGCCACTGGAGTTAAAGTATTTTATTGTTGCCTTTGGGAAATCATTTCACAGTTCTAGAAGTGTTTGAAGTGTTTACTAATTGCTTGTTTGAAAACTTCATTTCAGTATGAAGTGAAAATATATGAAAACGAAGAGAACATAGAAATATTGTGCATTCCTGTAAGAGATAATGATGAAGCTGGGACTTCTTCATGGTTGGCTGCATTCACAATTATAAAAGGAAATGAAGATAATGTTTTTTCTATGAATATTGATCAAGAGAGGAATGTCGGGTGTTTAGTTGCTTTAAAGGTAAATGCAGATGGGAAAAAAATTACCTATGGTACAAAGGTATATTACTAATGGAAATCATCTAGAGTTTTGTGGAAATTATTTGATGGTATGCAACAAAAATTTAAGCCCTGAAAGGGTGTTCTTGAAATGTTATATTTGTAACTATTTCCCAAGGTTGAAATTTTTCCCTAAAGGAAATGTATCCATGTTTTATGCAATTTGGGGAAAATAAGCAAGCATGAGGAAAAGGAAGGGTGGCAAGAAACTTAATTGCAAAATACTAATTAATAACCATTGCGTGGAATCCAAAAGGTGTCATTCCACTAATGGAAGGAATCCACTATACCAATAGGGAGGCAATTTTTGAAGACTCCCTCTGCAGCCCACATCCCCTTAATCTGCTCTGCAGGGTCCCTGGCCAGAGGAAAGGAGGAATCACTCCCCCCCAAAAAAAAAATTCCCCTCCCTGTTCTGCTTATGCATGTCTTCTGTCAGCAGAGTGACACCCATTGGATTCCACACATTATTTTTACCATATTTGTTCAAAGTTTATAACAGCAATCCAGTAATAAATATTGTGTTAGTTTTAATGGAAATGTGTTTGTTTCCAGGGACTGGACTATGAAACTTCCAAGGAGAGAAGATTAGAAATTGTTGTAAATAATGAAGCACCTTATGTCCTAGCACCAAATTCAAGACCCCCATCAAGAAACCCCACCACAATTGTGATTGAAATTATGGATGTGGATGAGGGGCCAACATTTGCCTCTGAATATATTATAACTTTAAGGGAATCTTTCCCAAAAGGAACAGTGGTTGGAATCTATCAAGCGTATGACCCAGAAACTGGAGAAAGCACAGGCATAAGGTAGACTTTTAATCTGGTTTGTAGATTATGGTTAAAAACGGAACAATTATAACTGGTTTATATTATCACATTGTACTAATGGTATACAACCCTCCTAAAATGTTCTCAATAGTTACGGAATAATAAATGACCCATGCAGTTGGATCACCATTGATGAAACAGGACAGCTGAGCACCACTACAATTTTAGACAGAGATATATTAAATGAGGAATACAGTCAATGCATTGTAACAGTCTCTGCAACTGACCAAAGTGAGTACCAAATGCTTGTAAACCGCTGATTACACCATCTACATATTTGCAGCAGTATTTTGTATCTTTCTTTTAAACCACAGTGTTAAAAGACCTCTAATCCTATGACATCAATGAGCTCACAATATGGATATAAATCATGGTTTCACCTGTATTTTATATATAATAAGCTTGCTACCATGAAGAAAATGAAACAACAGAGAAACCCGGTAAACTGAATCATAAAAAGGTTAAATTAAATAATTCCATATCCACATATTTTGTACTTGTTTTATGAATGTGATTTTATCAATTTTATGCTGCTTATTTTTTCTTAATGGCCGTACAGACATTTTTGCGAATAAATATTTTGAAATCTTGTTGATAATTCAGTAAGTGTTTAAAAAGAGCACTAAATGGTAAAAGGTAAAGGACCCCTGGATGGTTAAGTCCAGTCAAATTCAACTATGGGGTATGGTGTTCATCTCTACTTTCAGGCCGTGAGCCAGTGTTTGTCCACAGACAGCTTTCCAGGTCATGTGGCCAGCATGACTAAACTGCTTCTGGCACAAAAGAATACCATGATGGAAGCCAGATCGCATGGAAATGCTGTTTAGCTTCCCTCCACAGCAGTACCTATTTATCTACTCATGCTGGTATGCTTTTGAACTGCTAGGTTTGCAGGAGCTGGGACAGAGCAATGGGAGCTCATCCCATCACACAGATTAGAACTGCAAACCTTATGATCTGTAAGCTCAAGAAGCTCAGTGGTTTAGACCACAGTGCCATTGTATCCCCTTAAAAAAGCACTATTCCCCTCCTAGTCCTGGTTTTTGCTGTTTGTTTAAGTGTACACTTAAACAAGCTCTTAAAGAAATGGGAGTGCCTGATCACCTCATCTGTCTCCTGTGAAATCTCTATGTGGGACAAGAAGCTACAGTTAGAACTGGATATGGAATAATTGATTGGTTCAAAATTGGGAAAGGAGTACGACAAGGCTGTATATTGTCTCCCTGCTTATTTAACCTATATGCAGAATTCATCATGTGAAAGGCTGGACTGGATGAATCCCAAGCCGGAATTAAGATTGCCAGAAGAAATATCAACAACCTCAGATATGCTGATGACACAACCTTGATAGCAGAAAGTGAGGAGGAATTAAAGAACCTTTTTATGAGAGTAAAAGAGGAGAGTGCAAAATATGGTCTGAAGCTCAACATGAAAAAAACTAAGATCATGGCCACTGGTCCCATCACCTCCTGGCGAATAGAAGGGGAAGAAACTGAGTCAGTGAGAGATTTTACTTTCTTGGGTTCCATGATCACTGCAGATGGTGACAGAAGTCACGAAATCAAAAGGCACCTGCTTCTTGGGAGAAAAGCAATGACAAACCTAGACAGCATCTTAAAAAGCAGAGACATCACCTTGCGGACAAAGGTCCATATAGTTAAAGCTATGGTTTTCCCAGTAGTGATGTATGGAAGTGAGAGCTGGACCATAAAGAAGGCCGATCGCTGAAGAATTGATGCTTTTGGATTATGGTGCTGGAGGAGATTCTTGAGAGTCCCATGGACTGCAAGAAGATCAAACCTATCCATTCTTAAGGAAATCAGCCCTGAGTGCTCACTGGAAGGACAGATCCTGAAGCTGAGGCTTCAATACTTTGGCCATATCATGAGAAGAGAAGAATCCTTTGAAAAGACCCTGATGTTGGGAAAGATGGAGGGAACTAGGAGAAGGGGACGACAGAGGACAGTGGTTGGACAGTGTTCTTGAAGCTACAAACATGAGTCTGACCAAACTGCGGGAGGCAGTAGAAGTTCCTGGCATGCTCTGCAACAACACCTGAATAGGAAAAACTTAATTCAGATGCTTTTTTCTAAGCTTATTTATTTGATAAATGATACCAGAAAGGTTGCATTTTCCTCAGAGTCCTATGCCAAGCTCCATCTTCTCTTGCTGAACTGAATTCCTAGTTTGTTACCCTGTTGCCACAGAAATAAGTCTAAAAGCTAGCTTTTATCCACGAGGAGAGAGAGATAAAAATTCTTAAAATTTTCTTTATTTTGGGCATAACTTTTTTCCGCTACTACATATTTGCACAGATTAGCTGAAGTCTGCTACTGTGACAGTGTGTGACTATTTACAGCATTAAATCATGGAAAACTTCCATTTTTCAGGTGGTAAAACAGGTGTAGGGAAAATTGTGATAAGCATCATGGATGAGAATGACAATTTCCCAGTGATTACTACAAAGAATTACACCATGTGTAACGACAAAACGCCAATTTGTATTACGGCCTTTGATGCTGATCTACCTCCATACACAGGACCTTTCCATTTTGAAATAGAGACTCAAATGGGCTTAACATGGAGGTTAACACCAAATGATGGTATGTATATGGTTTTCCCTGTCCCACTTCTGTAATAATAACTGTAGCTAACAGAACAAATAATGTAAAAATGTTCATCATTGCACAATTTGTTTTACAGATGAATCAGCATTGCTTTCACCCATGGAAGATATTGACTATGGCTATTATATAATACCTGTTAGGATATACGATAATGAGGGTAACAGTGGAATAAGCGAAATAACAGTTCACTACTGTGACTGTGAAATTCCAAGTAATTGTTCTGAACGCAGCACAGTCGCCGCTCTGGAGCATGGAGAAATCCCTGTAGATCGCGTTCCGTATCAAGCAGAATCTGCTTTTGGTCCCTGGGGCATTGCTGCAACAGTCATTGGATCAGTATTATCAATGTGTAAGTATATAGCTGTCTTATAGATGATATACAAAATGAGCCATTAACTCCAGTCTATTGCAAAACTGATTCTCCCTTGACTCTTCCTTGGAGTTCTAAATGTTCGCTTAAGGTGGTTTAGTCCCATGTTTGTGTGTATAGGTATGTTAAATGGAAAATGCACATAGCAATTGGCCACTGTGCACATTCAACAGGTGTCATGGAAAATGTGCACATATCCACAAAGATGAACTTCTGCACATTTCCCAGTCAATCTGTGCAATCCACAACAAGCTTCGGGCATTGTGCATATATCAACTACATTAGGTATGTTCTCTGGCCAATATGCATTATCTCCAGCAGGCCTTGAGAAATTTGCATATCTCAACTGCATTCTGTACATACATGCTGACTGTTTGCTGCTTGGGAGAACTAGGCCTCTTTTCCAGAGCTATCAAATCTTCCAAAGGATGAAAAGGGAGGGGGGAATGCCCTGAAATGAAAAATCATGTGTAGCATTTTATTATTTGTAGTGTCCATCCTTCATCTGTAGATCTCAGGATAGTTCACAGCATACAAATACAAGCTAAAGACACAAATAAACATAATAAGAACAAGAACAAACCAAACCAAACCAACCAAACCAAACCAAACCAAACACCTCCTCCTGCTCCCCCCCAAACATTTAAAAGGCTATAGGAGGTTAATCAGCCAAAGGCTTAGTTGAAGACTTAGTTTTCACCTGGTGCCTAACAGGTGTATGATGAAGGTGCCAGCTGAACATCCCCGGAGGAAGCATTTCACAAAGGGGGAGCCACCCTTTACTTTGAGCATTGTATTCACTTCCCCAGCCCCCCACTTCCTAAGATACATGCCTGCCTCCGATGCTATTTGCTTTATAGAAAATATGTAACAATTTACTTATTAAATTTAGTTCCCTTCATGCCTGACTTTGAATCACATAATTAAAAACTAAAGCTCAGATTACAGGTAGGTATTTCTTTCTACAGCGGGCATGATGGTACCCTGTGGTTATTGGCTCTATAAAAGAAATTCAAATACTGAAGAAGCGCCTGGAGAAGAAGCTGGAGAAGCGTCTAATAATGCAGCTTTTGAGAACTTAATGATGTCAAACACAGAGGCACCAGGTGAAGAAATGACAGTAAGTAGCATTTTTTGGCTAAAAGTTATGAAGTTTCGTACTGCATTTGCCTTCTAAAAAGTGGTGTGTGTGTGCGTGCGCCGCGCAATAAAGATTAGAGTTGATGTGTTACTATAAAAGGGGAAATACATGTCTTATCTTTTTAGTGTGTGTACTTTTGAGCTAACCTCTGCACTGTGGGTGTGAGAGAGCGTGTGAGTGAGAGACAGAGAAAGGTTGGAGTTCAAACTATAGATGGTAAAAAGAAACTGCTGCTTCTTTTACAAAATTCTGCTGTTATCTTTGTTTTCAGGTTCTAAATATACTTCCAGCGAGTACGCTGAAGACAGCTGTAAGCATGAGCACAGTTGCAGAGAAAACGGGAAAGCAGGAAAGTTTGGAAGTGATAAAAGGAGCAGGCCAGCACCCACCAGAATTGGTCAAAGGTGGAGGAAATACACTGGCAGCATCTTTACTTGATATCAGAGGGCATCGCAAACCAGAATTAGTCAAAGGAGGAGGAAAACTCTTGGCATCATCTTTACATGATATTACAGGGCATCACAAACCAGAACTAGTCAAAGGCGGAGGAAATATCATGGCAGCATCTTTACATGATATTAGAGGGCATCGCAAACCAGAATTATTCAAAGGTGGAGGAAATCACTTGGCAGCATCTTTACACAATATCAAGCAACCCTTACGGAGTTCCTCCAGAGATTTGTGCTCACAATGGCAGGATTTTACCAATCCTCATTTAGCTAAAGTAAGCATTCTGATACAGATTTCCTATGGTTTATGTTTGGATTAATGTTAAGACTATCCACTGCAGTGTTATACATTTCAGTTAAGTAGCTACAGTTAGTTCATATTCTGGATTTTAGTATTGGCTGTAGCTCTCTAGTTATTTGATACACTTGGGCTTAATTTGTGGGTTATGCTGTTTTACTGCAATGATTCATATTGTTCGTGCTTGTGAGGTGTTTGTGTGGCCCACAATTATTAATTTATTCCCCAAAAAGAATCCAAGGTCACTCACAGCATAGCATACCGTTAAAACAATACAATAAAAAGCTAAAAATTCAGTTATAATACTAAATAATAATAATAACAAATAATATTAATAATAATAATAATAATAATTTTTTATTTATACTCCGCCCTCCCCAGTCAAAACCAGGCTCAGGGTGGCTAACACCAATAAAATTACAATAAAACATAAAAAGCAATTAATTAAAATACAGATTAAAATACAATATTAAAATTTTAAAGTGCAGCCTCATTTTAAGTAGTCCATAAATCCAAGCCATGAGGGAGGAAAACACAGGGGTCAGACTAAGTCCAACCCAAAGGCCAGGCAGAACAGCTCTGTCTTGCAGGATCTGCGGAAAGATGACAAATTCCGCAGGGCCCTGGTCTCCTGTGAAAGAGCGTTCCACCAAGTTGGGGGCAATGCTGAAAAGGCCCTGGCCCTAGTAGAGGCCAATCTAGCTACCTTATGGCTCGGGATCTCCAGAGTATTGTTGTTTGTGGACCTTAAGGTCCTCCGCAGGGCATACCAGGAGAGGTGGTCCCGTAGGTACGAGGGTCCCAAGCTGCATAGGGCTTTAAAGGTCAAAACCAGCACCTTAAACCTGATCCTGTACTCCACCGGGAGCCAGTGCAGCTGGTAAAGCACTGGATGAATGTGATCCCATGGCCGGGACCCCGTAAGGAGCCTCGCCGCGGCATTCTGCACCCGCTGGAGTTTCTGAGTCAACTTCAAGGGCAGCCCCGCGTAGAGCGAGTTACAATAATCAAGCCTGGAGGTGACCGTCGCATGGATCACTGTGGCCAGTTCAGGGTGAGAGAGGTAAGGAACCAACTGTTTGATACGGCGGAGATGGAAGAATGCCACCTTTGCTGTGGCTGCAACCTGCGCCTCCATGGAAAGGGAGGTGTCGAAGGTTACACCCAAACTCTTGACAGAAGGCGCTGGCACTAATTGAGCCCCTGCAAGAGATGGCAGTTGTCCCCCCAACCCCATGTCATCCCGACCCAGCCAGAGGACCTCTGTCTTTGAAGGATTTAGCTTCAACCGGCTCCAATGTAGCCATCCAGCCACAGCTTCCAAGCACTTGGTCAGTGTGTCCGGGGCCGAGGCAGGGCGGCCGTCCATCAACAGATAGATCTGGGTGTCATCAGCATATTGATGACAACCCAGCCCAAACTCCGGACAATCTGGGCAAGGGGGTGCATAAAGATATTAAAAAGCATCGGGGAAAGGATTGCGCCTTGCGGGACTCCACACACCAAGGAGTGCCGCGGCGACAACTCCCTCCCTAGCGCCACCCTCTGTCCCCGACCTGAGATAAAGGAACACAGCCATTGTTGGACTGTGCCCTGAATCCCCATGTCAGCAAGGCGGTGGTCTAAAAGTTCGTGATCGACCATATCGAAGGCTGCTGACAAATCTAAAAGAATCAGCAGTCCCGACCCACCTCGATCCAGCTGTCTACGGAGATCATCTGTTAAGGCGACCAGAGCTGTCTCAGTCCCATGACCGGGGCGAAAGCCGGACTGAAATGGGTCTAGAGCTGATGTTTCATCCAGAAACCTATCAAGCTGTTCGGCAACCGCTCTCTCAATTATCTTACCCAGGTACGGAAGATTGGAAACCGGGCGATAATTGGATAGATCTAAAGGATCTAGAGAGGTTTTCTTTAAGATCGGATCCACCACTGCTTCCTTCAACTCCTCTGGGAAAGTCCCCGTGCCAAGGGACAAGTTGATGATCTCACCCAGGGGGGCCCGTACCTCATCTGGACATGCTCTAATCAGCCAGGACGGGCATGGGTCAAGGGAGCAAGTGGTGGGCCTTCCAGCTTGGAGGAATCTGTCTACATCGGCAGGGAGTATCTAGCATAAAGCAGTGAGATAAAACATAATCCATAAATATGACAGCAGAAAACAAGTCAATACCATCAATTAACACCTCATATAAGTAGTATAAAATAGTATCAGTCACTTATCAAGCAAGACAACATAGCCTAAGAGTGGGGCTTTGTTGCCCACTTTCCTTTGGGATGGCATTTCAGAGCTTTGGTGCAACTACTGAGAAAGTCCAAGAAGAAGAAGAAGAAGAAGAAGAAGAAGAAGAAGAAGAAGAAGAAGAAGAAGAAGAAGAAGAAGAAGAAGAGGAGGAGGAGGAGGAGGAGTTTAGACTTGCTATCCTGCCTTTCACTCCCCTTAATGAGTCTCGAAGCAGCTAACAATCTCCTTTCCCTTCCTCACCCACAACAAACACTCTGTGAGGTGAGGCTGAGAGACTTCAGAGAAGTGTGACTACCCAAGGTCACCCAGCAGGTGCATGTGGAGGAGCGGGGAAGCGAATCTGGTTCACCAGATTACGAGTCCACCGCTCTTAACCACTACACCACGCTGGCTCCTACCTATTTAAATGCTTCCATTATTTGAATGCAGAGCCTAATGCAGATGCTCAAGGTATCCCACAGTGTGACATGGCTGCTAAGAAAAGGTAATGCAATCTTAGGTTGCATTTATAACAGCACAGCGCCCAGATCACAAGATGAAAGAATTCCACTCTGGTCTGCACTAGTCAGGTCAAATGTGGACTCCTGTGTCTAGTTCTTGCCATCAAAATTTTAAAAGGAAATTTAGAAAAGAAAGCAAGCCCACAGCTCCTGCACCAACCAGGAAAGGGGGGGGGGATTTTGTTCACTGCCCAGGGATTCTGTTGAATGAAGGGTGACATAAAAGCACAATAAATAATAATAAATAGGCGGCCAGAAAATCCCTTTCAACCCAATGATTCTATCCTGCATAGTATGGGATAGACTGACACAAGAAGCTGACCTTTGCCTTTAATAAATAGTATGCAAACTGCATTGTTATGCTTTATAGAAAGAGACTTAAATAGTATGAATGATACATGTGAATTATATTCATTTTGTATGCAGGAATCAGTTAGAAGCTCTGATTTATGATCAAGTGCATGTAAGAAAATGGTTAACATGTACTTTCTTTGTGTGCAGAAGGTGTTTTTGTGTGAACAGGAGGAAGAACATAAACGTGTCGGAGAATATGTACATTCATATAAATATGAAGGAAAAGGATCACTGGTTGGTTCCTTAAGCTCCTGTACTGGCGAGTCATCATCAGAAGAACTTGCGTTTTTAAATGAGCCAGAGCCTGCTTTTAAGACATTGGTTGAAGCCTTTGGAATAAAGAAGCATGCTTCCATTGGTTCTGAAACCCACCTGCACAATCTTCCAGGAAGCTATGTGCTAACTTCCACAGTTGGAGGCAGCAATGCTTCTGAATACCAGCTGCTGGAAACCACAGGACAGAAGAGTGCTCTTGTGCCCAGAACATGCTTGCTGGTTTCCCAAAGGCAACTTGTTGGCCACTGTGAGAACAGGGTGCTGGACCAGATGGGCCATTGGCCTGATCCAGCAGGCTCGTCTTATGTTCTTAACTCCATTGAAATGAATTAATGTTCTTGTACCCCTCTAGTTCATTCCAATAGGATTTGAGCAGGAAAGCATGGCCTACTGTAGGCTGTCCCCATTCACATGTCTCCCCAATTTTTTATTTTAGTAGACTCTATAAGAGCTGATTTAGTGGGTTTTTTAAAAAAATAGTAATCGAGATTCTGAAATGTGTTACAAAAACTGACGTAACTGCACAAAACAATTTGAAGCTCAGGTGCCTAATTTTACATTTTTAACAAAATGTAGTTTCATTCTTATATTTAAAAACACCCTTTGGAAACAGTAACATTCTATTATTTCAATTTCAATATTATCTGTCACATGTCTGGTAAATAGAAAGTATTACTTGGTTTAGCTTCTCTTTTCAAAGAGTTCAAGTAATAACTATGAAATGCTACTGGTGTGCATGTTGAAATATCTTCTTAGTTTCTTACTTATATTCATTTAATTTCCTACATATCATCTCTGTGCTGGGTTCTGAATGTAAAGCCACAAGCCAGCACATAGTTGCTTAGGAAGTCCAACTGAAATCAACACAATTTATGTGTGCATAACAGTCAACTGGATACAACCTTTAGATTTTACAACCTGAACTGTGGAAATAAGATTAAATTGGAAATCAGCAATCTGTTCACTAGCAAATAAATGCCATTTAAAGCCCTCCATACTTTATCTCTGTCCACACAGTAGTTGTAAGCATACAGGCTTCTCCATTTATTTTTCTGTAGCTCCTCCTGCAATGGAATAAAAAAAATAAAGCCCTCATGCCATGTGTGTATGAGAGCAATCATGTGCAAACTGCTGCCAGGCCCACACATCACATGTTATTTGCCTTTCAGTTCCTTTCTCCACTCTTGCCTCTGGCTTCTGTCCACCCAGCAGAGCTGATCAATATGTTGAAACTGCATATTGATTAGATTATATGGCTCAGGGCAAGTGCTTTAAGAATCATAGCAATAACTAACCCTACTGATATGCCTAACATTTGCCTGGTGCTATATTTGGTATCCTGCCCACAAGATAATTGAACTTGAGCATAACATTAAGATCAGCTAACCAAGCAAAAAACTAAATTTCAGGTGCATTACATATTTTCTAACACACACACACACACACACACACACACACACACACACAAAACACATTGTAAACAGTGAGGTCAAGAAGCCATGAAATCAAATTCAAAAAGTTTTGTATGCAAAGCTCAGGTCAGTGAATATACCAGTCTTTGCCAACCTTGTGCTTTCCAGATGTTTTGGGCTACTACCGGTACTGGTTCCCATCATAACCATGCTAGCTGGGTTGATGGGAATTACAGTCAAAACATATGGAGGGCACCAAGTTGGCAAAGATAAGTATGCAAGACTGGCATAGCAACCTTTTCAGAAATAACCTTTCAGAAATATTCTGAATTTTAATAAAGCTTTACCTTATGCATTAAGGCTGTTTCCATACACTTTCCCAGAAATCAATACTGTTCTGGATTGAAATTAACGAGAGTTATTGATATTTCATCAACAAGGTTACTGTTGAGAACTGCCAAGTCGCTAGCTTTTTCAGACCTTTAACCTAAACATGCTTCTGGAGGCCCTGTATAATATTATACAGTATATTTATGTGGTGACGATGGTGCTGCTGTTGTGACCCAGCAGTGAGTCCTGACCCACCGGATGAAGACAAATGGCCTAGTTGAATATATGTATTTCTTCCGTGCTGACTCTTTTAAATATCTGCTAAAGTTTTGTTCTTTCAAAAATAAACTGGCATTTAAACAGTAGCTCATTTTTTGTATGCTAAAAATATTAATGTACTTCTATATAATAGTCACATAATAAATTAATGTTGTACAGTATGACTGAAAGTGACCTGCTATGATTGTTGGCTGCTTGCGATAATGGAAAACGCTGAAAGCAGAATATGACAAAGTTCCTTCTCATGACACTTCTGCAGTGAGAAGGAATTAGAACACTGCCCTGCAGCCTCTAGGAACAAAGCTCAGAACTGTGCCTCCCATACAGGAAATACTACATGGACAGGGTAAAGTGTAGTTCCCAGGTGCCTTGAGAGATGTTTAAGGCATTGTTTGTGCACTTTTACATGTCATTTATTAATTGCCCAAACGTCAACCCTAACAGACAGACATGCATGCAAACTCGGCAGTCTTCGTATACTACACTGGGCTGCTTTCATGTTGCTGAAATTGAGGCTTTTCCTGCAGGACCAATAATCTGCTTTGACAGTGCTGATAGTTTCGGAGAGTAGAAAAAGCTGATGATTAGAATAAGAGCTGTTCAGTTCTGTGGGGAAAACGCCTGCCCAGCTACAGCTACAGCAGATAAAATCCTAAAAATGGGGTGTGGCTTTCCATGCCCCTAATCCAGACGGGTGATTCGTGTGCAGAAAACATGATTCTGTTCAACCGTTCCCTTGATTTATTTACCAAAAAACCAAAACAAACCAAAACAAAAAAAAACCCCACAGCTATTTGGATTAATATAGCTGAGTTGACCATTAAAATCTCTGCCTGTTTTGCATCTTTTCAAAATTGTATTTATTTGTGACAACAGCTTATAAAAGGCAGGAAAATTAATAACATAGCCCCAATCTGTGGCAAAACAGTTGATTGTAAAAGCAGCTGGGATCCTTTTGCTGTGATAAAAAGGGTGCCTGTGCACACTTAGCTTCTCTGATCATCTGCTATGAGAATATATTGTTTTATATATTAAAGATTTCATGTTTTAAAATGAGGCCTAGTTCTCTAAAACTGTGTGGATAAGGACACATTTGGGGTAGATGTGTCATGTGAATTAATCCTCTTCTATTCACAAAAGGGTATGGTAGGTTGAAAACAAAGGAGTAAAGCAGGCACCCCCAAACTTAGCCCTCCAGATGTTTTGAGACTACAACTCCCATCATCCCCAGCTAACAGGACCAGTGGTCAGGAATGATGGGAATTGTAGTCCCAAAACATCTGGAGGGCCGAGTTTGGGGATGCCTGGAGTAAAGGTTCTAGCTTTGCCTGTCATCTATTCTTCTATAACAGTAGTAACCAATGAGGTGGTGCCAGTCGGGCTTCATTGCTCTCCTGGTTTCCCTGCACAGCGGATTGCTGCCCCTTGTAGAGAGGGAGAAGGGAAGGGAGAGGGGCAGATTGTGGTGGAGCCGAGCTGAGAGTCCTGCCATCATATTCCGTGCTGCTAATTCTTTTATTATGATGGTACAGTTATTTGGGGAATTTTTGTGCAGGAAAGAACATTCAGTCGTGTGGGCCCCTACCGTCAATCTGAAGAGATGTAGTCTTCATATACTGTATAGGTTTACCAGCCCATCTGCTCCCTGTGACAACTAGGCCCATGACTGCCTTTTATTAATTCCAAGCTTTGTTTAGAATACAAGACTGGTCAGAGAAGGGAAAGGTAAAGCATATAAATGAGATTACACCACGTCAGAGCTTATTCAGCACCGTTTTACACAAACACATACACCTAAGCTTTCCAGGTGAGCAGCTATCTAAATGTCCCTGTTGTCGCCCAAACAATTAACACAGCAACCATTGTGCAAAACCACCATAGTGTCGAACAGTCATTATAGTATGTAGTCACCTCTTTCTTCTCATGCTTGTATATTACTCATCATCCAAAGTGTTTATAACCTAATAAGAACCCTTAAAGAGAGATAAATCTGGAAGGTAATGGTTTACCAAAGGCCATCAAGTGCACTTCCTAGCCAAGTCAGGATTTATTATGGGGGTTTCCACATTCAAACCTAACAAGTCAGCCACTACAGCACGCAAGCTTTTGTGACTCTTTTCCTGTAACACCAGGCATCATGGCTGCAGAAACTGCAATGTGATAGTTGCCAACTATTATTGGTTATGTCTAACAGGTTGCATTGTACAGACTTTTAGGCTGCAAGTCCATATCCTCTTTCCTATCAATAAGCTCTGTTGACTCAATGTCTGAGTTGAAACATACAGGATTGCACTGTTAGTCTCTTCCATCATTGTAAATGTGAGAATATAAGACAGATAATTTTCAGTGATTTCTGAGATGCCCATAACATGTATTCTCAATTTATTGTTTTAGGAGAACAGTTGTGAAAGAAATTTACATTTTAAGTTACAGAGTAAAAAGTAAAAAGTTACTTTTTAACCATACAGACTATGGTTACAGATAAATTGCAACAATACTTTGAAAAAATGTATACAATCGAAAGATGTACCAGCTACTGGAAAAACATTGTAATAAAGTATTGTTAAAGACAATTGTTGTCTCAATGACAACAGTACCATGTACACAGGCAGAATTGGATACAACATTTACACAAATTTTTATGCAGATAGTAATTCTTCTGTGTTTTTAGCAGTGACTCCTATGTGATATCATGAATTATCTTTGAAATCCCAAATTTCAAAAGCAATTTGCCAGGTGGAATGGGTGGCTTCTCTCTGAGGGAAAAACCCTTGGGCTCACAAAACCGCAGTCCTGAACCAGCAAATAATTGTTTAAAATAAGGAACAATTATTGCTGCAGTGCTTGAAGCTCCTCATAAGATCATAAGAAGAATCTTGTTGGATTAGGCTAGTAGTCCAGCATCCTGTTCTTATGATTGCCAACCAGGTGCCTATAGGAAGCAAGCAAGCAGGACCCAAGTGCAGGTCTTCCCTTGCAATGACTGCCTCTGCCCTTTGCTGGCCTCCCCACAGTTATGACATTGCATCCATGCCCAATATAATAGTGGTCAAGCAACGCTATTCATACTCCGAAGCTTCCCACCCATACCACATTTGCATTAATAACAGGTGGTTGGCTGGCACTTAATAATAGCATTGAAAATAATAGCACAACAGATCACAGATTGTTCTGCAGATACATTAGTGCAACTCCCTTCTAGTGCAACTATTCCTATATGGAATGTGAATCCTATGTGGTTCATCAGGACAGGAAAAAAGAATGTGCTATAAAATCACTGTGCCAATTCTATGGTCTATTCGGTCATAGAGTCTATAGTATGAATAATAATTGAATAGCACATAGGTTATTATGGGTAATTATTCTCAAAACAAAATACTGTACAAGTTGTACGTCATCTACATGGATGGGATAACCATAAATAAAAAGAGAAATAAAAAGTGGTGCAAATCTCTAAGGCAGGACTATATTTATTCGTACATTGTTTATTTGGTTTTCATTTTGCATATGTGTCTACTTTCAACAAAAACCCCACAAAAGAGAAAGATCAATTCAGAAATAAAAAACAAGCATATAAGTACCAGTTTTGAGTATGGTAAACATTTTAAATTCTTGTTTAAATGGCAGTAAAAGAACACAAACAAAATATGTAGTGAACTCTCTCTCACTTTCTATATATAATAAATAGGAACATAAAAACATTTAAATATCTCTGCAGGTATATGGAAGCTGAATACTTTAGTCCTTGTGTCTTCAGTATATATTCAGATAAATTAACAATCGTAGATATTTTAAATATAAAAAGTAAGAAGTAATGTAGAATAACAATATTGGAAGTATCATGCCTTACCTTTGCTTGAGGATCTGGATCCTGGGGGCAGCGCTGCTGACACTGGAAGGTGGAGGTGTCAGCAGCAGCATATTCTGGCTGCCCCTTCCGCAGCTCCCCATGGCTGCCCAATGCCCATGCATCCAATATAACTTCTCTTCATCTAGTCTGAGTCTAGTATTGAATAAAAAAAACATCAATTAGTTAAACACACACACACCCCTACATCCCCTCCCACCATGTCTTCCAAAGCATGTTAATTTATTCATTAACATTTTACTTCATACTTTTCATTTTCATGCCTCAATATATAGAAGTTGATCCCTTTGGCAGCTTTACCAGCAATATACGAAATGCCATTAAAATGCTACATACATAATACTCCATACACACATACACATACACACATAGCTGTGCCCTTGGTCACTAAACTCATCAACCCCCTCCCAGACTCTGAATCACCCCCTGCTTCCTTCTCCTGGTTCCCGCAGCAATTGTGTTTCTTCCCCCTGCTGCTGCCCAAGTGGAAAGTGAGAAAGTTTGCATTTTTCCCACCCCACACTGAACCTTTCCACACCAGGCATCAAATGGAAGGATCAGTGCAGGGGAGCTGAGATCTTCTCCTTAGCACCTCTTGCTGCTTCTGACACTATGGATCCTGAGTCTGGCTGGCTGGCTGCTACTTTGTCCTTTTCCACCTCATGCCACCATGGATCCTGAGGCTGGCCAATGCTTATGGGCATCTTTTTTCCTTCCCATGCCACTCCTCATCCTACTAACTGGTGCTAACTCGTGGAGAGGAATGCAGAGGATGAGGGCAGTCAGTAATGGTGCCAGCTTGCTTGAGGATCTGGATCCTGGGGGCAGGTCCGCTGACACTGGAAAGTGGAGGGGTCAGCAGCAGCATATTCTGACTGCCCCTCTGCAGCTCCCCATAGCAGCCCATCCACGGCTTCTTGTCAAACACACTGTCTTTTGCATTGCCATCTGTTACCAGCTATGAAAACACTGCATAATGGTGCACAAGTGCAAATACACACATACACACAGAGGGTTTCCAACAGAACTATAAGAAGCGCCAAATACGTTCCCCTATAATCCCTATAATCCTTTGATAATCAATAGTATTTGTCTCATTGCCATGGTTAAACATCTTTTTTTTTTAAAGAAATTTTTATTATTTTTCAAATAAGACATACACAAACAAGACATATAATATAACACTGTCCCTTCATTTTCCCTCCACACACCGGTCCACTTCTGCCACCAGTAGGACCCGTGTGCTTTAGGAAACAAAGGGGTCCAATTGTGAATTGAGTTCTGCTTCCCCCCTCCCTCCTCCCTCCATATCCCCCCCCCTGCCACTGAGAGAACAGGGAGGAAGGGGTTATGGGGATCTGCATCCCCCAACTCTTTCATAATCATATTAATAAGCCTAGAAAAAAAAGAAGAAAGAAAGAAAAGAGAAGAAAAAAACAAACAAAAGGAAAATTGGGAAGAATTCAAACTTCCCAGTTCTTATTATTTTAACATCTTAATTGCGACTCCCTCGGTAGTCTTCCTCATGGTTTTCCTAACAAATTCTGATTACTTGTGGCGAATTTTCCAACTCAGTTTCAAATCTTAATCTTTTAATATTAACTCAATCCTCCTCCTTTTTCATGCTGCCCTCCCACAGGTCCCCTCCTGCCACAAGAGGTGCCTGCAGAGCACAGCACTTCCAAGGTTCCATTTCCTCCTCACCCATCTGGGCACCCCCTGCCACTGAGTGCCTCAGAGTAAGGAGAGGGGGGTAGGCAGCTTTCTGCCTAAACACCTCACTTAACCTACAATAATTTACAGTAACTTAAAAATTCTTTCCAAACCATTCTTATACTCCCTTAAGGAAACATAACTTTTTTTCCCTTTCTTTTTTTACATTCCATCTCCTCTCCCTAAGTCTTTTTCCCCCAATTGGTTCAGCATTTCCATTGCCATGCCAAGATTTCGAAGACCGTCATTCAGAAACCAAAACAATACCTTTTAACTAAAATTTTTACCCCACACCCATTCTTTCCCAGATCCATCTCCAGGCCTTTGCCCCCCCCCTGCCCCTGTCCTTCCCATCCCACAAAAACCCCACTCCACATTTTAACCCCTCCAGGATCTTCAATTCCATTAGACTTTAAGTCCCTTTGTCTCTCATCTTCTTGTTCTGCTTGTTTTTCTTCCTTTTGGAAGTCATATTTTGCTTCATCCCAAACAAATTTGTCATAGTCCAAGTCCTCTTCCAGTTGTTTCTCCTCACACACAGTCTCAGAGTCAGCAGTCTCCAAATTTAAATTATCCTCTAAGTCCTGGACTTGAACTTCAATCTCAACTGGTGGTAGGTTGGGATGTTGCCGTTCCTTGTAAAAATCTTCCCATGACAGCAAGTAGTTCAGCACAGTCTCCTGGAAGGCTCGAGACAGCTTTGTTTTCATACCTCTGGTAACCGCAGATAAACAGGGGGTAGGGAACAATGGGTACTGGAAAATTCCTTTCTCAGACGATCGACTCCATTTTGGCTGTTCTTTTTCTTAATTCTTAACTCAGTCCCAAATCCATTCTTACTTCCAATTTAAATAGTTCTTTCACATTTTCAAACAGTTTTTCCTGTTCACAGCAGTGCAATCAATCCACCCAGTCTTTTGACAGTTTGACAGCTTTTGACAGCTGTCAAAACACTCTTCACTTTAATGCCGCTGTACCTCAAGGGGTGCCGGACTCAGGGGCTGAGATGGTTCCCAAAAGTCTTTTTTCCCTCTCGGGTCCACAGTTTCCAATTCTTTCGTTATTCGGCTTAGGATTTTTTTTCCAAACGCCTCCCAGTTTCCCATTAGGAAGAGACCGGCTTCCGTTTCTTTAAAGTCTCTCCTATTTTCCAATCAGCAAATTTAGGGTTCAGATCAAAGTTCCACTTACTTCTTTAGGGATCTTTAGTTTCAAATCGGAAGAATCCGCCGCTTGCCGGGTCAGGACTCGGAGCTTCGCTTCCCGGAGGTAAGATGTGGCCCAAAATGGCTCCCGCGGTTCAACCCCACCGGCTCACGATCGCTCTATTGAGCTCTCGGGCGGCGGGGGATCCGCCAAACGGAGCAGCCACTGGACGCCTAAGTCATCGGAACTCTCGATCCGATGCTTTTACGGGGAGTCCGCTCGCTCTGCGGACTTCCCCCCCCCCTCCGAGAAGCCAGGGACCTCGGCGCGCGAAGTCCCTGCGTCCTTCTCACCGCCGCGACGGACCGGAAGTCGCCATGGTTAAACATCTGCCTCCCTCTGGGTCCTCCAGCCTCTGCTTATTTCCTTCCTCTCTTCTATTCATTATTTTATCCATTCATTTATTCTTTCTCATTCACATACCGGTAACCACACTGCTCCTTTATTCACTCTCTCTCTCACACACACACACATTTACACCAACACTGGGTAGTCTCATTGTGAAATACAATTTGAACTGTTCCGTTGTGTTATGACACCTATTGTATGCTAAAGACTGCAGTGTCAGAGGATCGCCCTGAAAAGTTTTTTCTCCTGTCATAGTAGCTGGTATTTCATAACCCTGGAATCTGACAATTTATGATTGCTCAGTGCTACTTTCTTCTGGAGCAACTGGTTTGCCTTTCCATGCTATTAAGGAAAAAAAAAGTATACTTGTATTAATTGAAGCAAACAGTGGTGGTTGGTTAATTAGTAATCTAAAAAAGTGTGCTGTGGTGTAGAATATAGGCAGAATCCCTAAAAAATATTTCCAGATTACAGTATAACATACACTTCTCCATACCATTCAGAATGCATGCTTGTGGAACAGTTCCCAAATGCTAAAATATTTCCTAATAAATCAGGTGGTGTTCTGCCACCCCGAAAGTTGCTTCTCTTTGGGTACCCACATTTTTCTTTACTGTGTTTCTTTCGCCTCAATGATGAAGATCCCATTTCTACTGGATAAAATGTTTTAAAGGCGCCTATGCTCGCCTGTTATAAGGGTAATCCTGTTCAGTACTACTCAATCTACTTGACAAATAATTATGTTTACAAATAGTTCTGTTATTAGTTACAGGTGCAGATGTGCAAGCTCTGCTCAGCAACCTGTGCACCATCCAAATGAGAGAAAAGAGGGCGCGGCCGCAGGACGTTGCTTTGGCTTGCGAAAGCAGAGCGCGAGAAAGGAATGGACGCATTGAAAGCGGGTCTAGAAAAGCGAAACTAGACTTCGTAGGGACTTCTTCCCTGTTCAGAATGAGGTGTGCTTTTTTTGTTTTTAAAGACAGCTATCTGAACTCGATTTGAGTGTGGGCGAGGGTGCCTGCCTCTGCAGCGTCTCCCTTGGTGGGAGGCTCTGCTGGGATCACAGCCGTCCATGGAAGCAGCCCAGGCTTTCCTGGAGGCGCGCCTCTGGACGTCCAGGGCAACCTGAAGACGGGGGCCGTGACGTCGCGGCCCGCCTCGCACCTTTGCCCTGCCTGTGCGCGAGTCTCGCTCTCCGGGCACAGTCAGTGGCGAAGCAGCTGGGAGCGGCGTGTGTTAATCCTCTGCGCATCTCCTATCTCCCCAGCAGCTGGGCGGGGTCGGGGCCAACCAGGGTGTCTCCCGCTCCACTCCCTGGCCGAGTAGAAAGAAAGAAAGAAAGCGGGGCGGGGCGGGGCGAGGGGAGGGAGAGAGAAAAGGAAACCTAATTAAAGGTGCTCTCTCAGAAGAGCCGCTGAGGTAAACTCTCCTCCCTTCGCCTCGCCCCACACCCTCGCTCGGAGCCAAATCCTCCAGCGGACGGGAGGAGACTTGAGTTAACAGGAGGAGGACAAAAAAATAAATAAAAAATAATCACCAGAGTAGGAGAAAACAACCGTCTCCGCCTCTCTGCTGATCCACTATCGCTGCCGCCACCACCCTTGCAGCTGCTGCTGCTGCGGAGACAGGCGGGCGCCTCAGACTCACCTGGTAGCTCGTCCAGCGCGCGCGCGCGCCGCCGTTTCCGCCAGTCCCCTTTTCCCGCCGAGCCCACCTTCGCCCGCCCGCGCGCGCGCGCCCCCGGTCGTCCTCCCCCATTCCAGCTGCAGCATGGCCCCGCTGGCGAGAGCGCGGCGCATGGGGGGCTCGTGGACGGACGCCGGCCTCCGGGTCTTCGTCGGTCTCCTGGTGAGTAGTAGTAGGAGTCGCGCCTTGGGGAGCGGGAGAAGGGAGGCAGAGGGGCGGCTGAAGGGAGAGAGGCGCGGGAAGGTCTGGGCGGCGGCCGCGACCGCCACAGGTAACGGCCCCGAAGTGGGAACTTGCGGGGTGAAGTTCGTTGGGTTTGGCCTGGCGGACCTGCCGCGGGGCTCTTGGGCGGAAGGCGCTGCTGTGGCGGGGAGGGGGGGCAGCGCCCACCTGGATTTTCAAGGGACGCCTCTTCGGAAGAAACGTAAAGCCCGGACTGTTTATACTATTTCCGCACATCGAAAAATAACTTTTCGTTCTTTGGCTTTCGAAACCGGCTTGAAGCTGTGAGAAGCTTCCCCTCCCCAGTTTCCGACTCGCAGAGAGAGCGAGAGCAAATGGGTGGGGGATTCTCGTAGGAGTTGCGAAACTCTGAAGTTTTTAAAAGTGGGAAGGGGAGACTTCATTGCGTTGTGGCGAGGAGAGAAAATGCACGGACTCCTTTAAAAAAGGAGAGACGCTTTTACTGTACTCGGAAGTGAGCTCAGTTTTTTCCCCCAAGTAGCTTTTCCCAAGTAGTCCCCCCCCCCCCACGGTGACTTCAGGGGCGTTCAGGGTGGCAGTTTGGTCCTGGAATATGCTGTGGGGTTTTTTGGGGTGTGTGTGGGGAGAGCTAAGATCCGATGGAATATACCGTGGGACAGGCTTTCTAAAATAGGTGACGCGCCTTGGCTAAGTGGCGTTTGTATGCTCTGCGGGTTTCGCCATGCCCTTATTAACTTGTGCCTTTGATCTGCCTTATTCTTCCCTGGGATGGTTCCCACTTTGAAAAGGAAATGTGCTGGTTTAGAATGGACGGCATACTTATTATACCTGTGAGATGGTTAATCTGTGTGCTTACATATCAGCATTAGACTTGGGTATATATTTGCCTGGAAGAGGTCCTGAAGTGGGGGCAAAACTGTCTAGAGGCACAGGAAATTCAGTACCTCTTCTTCCTACATTTCTCTACTGTATTTGAAACATATTATTTGAGACTGGGAGGGGGCTACTTTTAGGTTGCTTTTATTTTTTATTATGTATTTAGTGTTTTCATATTGTGATTTTATGTTGTAACTGCCCTGAGACCTGCAGGTATAGGACGGTATACTGTACAGATTTAATAAAAAAAACCATTTTCTAGCCATTTGCTATTGGTAAACTATTGTTCTCTGAGTTTAGCATCTGTAGCCAAGGGGTTTACGTTCAGCAAAAGGCTGTAAGCAAACAGGGGATTGGAAAGATTTCTCCCCCTTGTCAGTCTTGTAGGAAATAACTGCTGCGGTACACTCTTATTGCAGTGAATTTGATTTGCATGTTTCAAATAATAAGGTTGCATCTAAGAACATAAGAGCTCTGTTGGATCAGGCCAAAGTCCCCTTCTAGTTCTCACAGTGGCCAACCTGATGCACCTATGGGAAACCCACAAGCAGGACATGAGACAGTACCCTGCTCCCCAGACGGTGGTGTCGCATATCCAATGCTGGAAGAGCACATAGAATGAAATAATGACTAGAATACATTGATGTATATAGCCTTCTTGAATTTGTCTGATCCCCCTTTAAAGTTGTCGAAATTGATGGCTGTCTAGTAGGAAAAAAAGAAGCTTTTATGAATTACCAACCTATTGTCAAATACAGACAATGGGTTGGGTCCAGATTTAGTCATGCTGGGAGTAGACCCATTGAAATAAAAGCCACGGCTAACTTGTCCCCTTGGTTTCAATAGGCCTGCTTTGCCTGTATGCTTGTTTGGATCCAACCCACAAATGGGGAACATGATTAACAGTGTGAACATCCTTTTTAAAATCTATAAAAACTAATGATTGTGCAGACATAGACATCTTGGTTGAAATTTGAGCTTCTAATCCTTTGTAAGCAATAGTCCAGTTAATATGAATAGACTCATTTACACAGCCCTATATGACTTTTATTTTAAGAAATGTACCTTACTTTGAAATAAACTTCCTTTATCCAGTATCATGCTAGACGTTGGGCTTCCTTTGTTACTGAGATCTTTATAGACCCCATAGCCTTTCTGTGGAAACCCTAGACTACATCCAGAGGTCACTGAATAGGCTCCCAGTACCTTACTGTATTGAGTTACTGTTCTAAATTTTCTCTCGCAATTGTTTGTATCATTCCTTAACATCAAAAAATTTGGAGTAATGACTAGTCATGTGCACATTTGCTTCAGACTAAGTCCCATTCTGGATTATTTTTGATATCTTTTAAAACTAATTAAATTAACATTCTACCAGCAATTTCTTTCAAGGTCGTCAACCTAATTCTACGATCCATACAAAAGCACAACTAGTGTGCTGCTCAGATTAATTTTGAGAGCCTGCACGTTTATCAGATTTTCATTTCAAGACGCAAATAGTTCACTTGCCCCTTACCTTCAATACATTAATAATAATATAACTATTAATTGGTGGTTCTTCTAGCTTGACATTTGTGGCCAGAAATGGCAAGTAATTTAATTTCCTAAATGATTGGTTTTACTTCCCCTTTAATGGACTTTTTCTTTTTCTTCTTCTTTTTTTAAAAAGTGTCCTCTGGTACTGATGGCATTCAATCTGCACTCTAGGCTTTACAGCATTAATTTCATTATTTATTTTTGGGATATTTAATGTATCATTAATGCTTACACTGACTCCTATGTGAATTAGTTGGCAGTGTATCAAATTGACTTCCATGGAACCCACTTGTTTCAATTAATGTTGCAGTACTGTATAGAGAAACTTGCACTCTTCCATCTAAGCACTTCACAATTACAGGTATTACAAGGCCTGCTGATATCATTATACAGTACCTTGTTGTCAAACAAGGTGTTTAGGAACAGGGTGTTTAATGTGTGTGAATCCCATTGAAGTCATAAGATTTATACATACCACCCAAGTCACATTTTTATAATGCTTTCATTGTGACAGAACACTTTAAAATAAAGAAAGCCTATGTTATTGGACAGAATTCCATTGTTCTAAAATGCAAACACTTCAGAAAAAGTTTGCTACCTTTTTTTGGA
Source organism: Zootoca vivipara (assembly GCF_963506605.1). NCBI lineage: Eukaryota > Metazoa > Chordata > Lepidosauria > Squamata > Lacertidae > Zootoca > Zootoca vivipara. The sequence goes on from NC_083283.1 coordinate 41,849,152, forward strand.
TGAAAATAGGAACTTCACAAATAGAACATTGAGCTAAAGTATTCACTTTACAAAACAGAGCTCTGTAAATCCCATCCCTGGCACTGGTAATTCTGTGAATGTTTAGAATGTTTGTATGTATTAAAACCAGTTTGAAAGTGTGCTGAATGTGTTACCTGAATTACAATATACAAATAAAACCTGCAAAGTGATTTTTAGACTGCAATCCACACCTCTGAGAAAATCCCATGGAATTCAGTGGGACTTCCTTCTAAAAGGCCATGCATAGAAGCACATGGCTATTTTCTCTCTCATTCTTAATGTTCTTTAAACATAGCTAGGAAAAATGGAACTATGCTGCATATCTGAAACACTTGATTCTCAAATTGACATGAATTGCTTTCAATAAGACAACACTACACTAACTTTAACTGGTTATTGTTTGGTGTGACATATTCTCTTCGACTTACTCATACTGAATTTATTGACACTCCTGTAATTCCAAGACCATTTGTAGTGCCATTAACAATCTTTTGAAACAATCACAAACCCGCTTATTCCAGAGTAGAAATAATGAAGCAACGTGACATCACTAGACATTTGTAAAAGTATAAGACAGTAATGGAAAATTGGAATGCGGGGAAAAATGTCAACTCTTTTGCTCTTAAATAACTTTAATTCAGTTTACATTTAAATTGGTAATTGGTCTTAAATCTACATACTATTTTCCTGGGCACTTTTGTTAGAAACCCAGTAATACCTTTTAATTACCTCACTTTCACTTTCTTGTTACTTGATAAAGGAGTGCGCCTAATTATCCTGTTGCATCCCTCCTTCTCACGCCCAAATACTAGTAGTTCCATGTGAATTACCATTATTTATAATTTGCCCTGAGCACCATGGAAGGATGGGCTAAAAATCTAAATAATAATAATAATAATTATACATATAGATAAATCTACTGCAGCAGCAGATACATTTGATACTCTATGATTGTGACTCTGTAGGTGTTCAATTTATCAAGTAGTCTCCTTTTATGCCTCTATTATCAGATTCTGTTATATCTGCCTTCTTATTATTAATTTGTTTTATTATTTTTTAGTTCTCTCTTACAGCGGCACCTCATGTTGCGTACAGGATCCATTCCAGAGCCCCGTACGCAACATGAGCAGTATGCAACATGAAGCGCCGCATGATTTGGCACTTCTGCGCATGCGCATGATGTCATTCACGCATCTGCACATGTGCCAACCGCCAAACCCGGAAGTAACCCGTTCCCGTACTTCTGGGTTTGGCACATACGTATTCCATGTTGTACGCAACCCGCAGCATTTGTAACAAGAGGTATGACTGTATATGGTCCCAGGGCAGGTCACAACAATTTAAAACAGAACATTAAAAATACTTTTAAAACAAATTACAATCACAGTGTTTCCCAGTTTGGCCTTATGGACTTAATACAATATGATGCTTAACAGCAGGGGTCAGCAAACTTTTTAAGCAGGGGGCCGGTCCACTGTCCCTCAGACATTGTGGGGAGCCGGACTTTATTTTGAAAAAATAATAATGAACAAATTCCTATGCCCCACAAATAATCCAGAGATGCATTTTAAATAAAAGCTCACATTCTACTTATGTAAAAACATGCTGATTCCCGGACCGTCTGCAGGCTGGATTTAGTAGGCGATTGGGCTGGATCTGGCCTCCGGGCCTTAGTTTGCCTACCCATGCTTAACGGCTTTCCTACAGAGTCACTATGGAGAGGAACCATGAGAGTAATGCTTCTGTACTAAATGGTAGACTGAAAAACGTCCCAACAGGTGAAGATTTACTTCCCCTAGCCCTGTGTGCTGGCTCCCTCCAAAGCTTCCCCTAGCCATGTAGCAATGGCAAAATCCTCAGGCACTGAAGAGGTTGCAGTGGAATCTGTTCCTTATCAAATTAAATCTGCACTTGAAAAGAATGATATGCTCAGAGATGCATCTAGTAATGCCAAAACTTTCATTATTCACTCCAGTAAAGCAATGTCTACTGATGTCAAAATAATAAAAAGAGGAGAGGAATAATTGAAAACATTTATTTTTTTATTTTTGGGAGACTCCTTGATTTAGGGCAGGGGTCAGCAAACTTTTTCAGCAGGGGGCCGGTCCACTGTTCCTCAGACCTTGTGGGGGGCCGGACCATATTTTGAAAAAAATATTAACGAATTCCTATGCCCCACAAATAACCCAGAGATGCATTTTAAATAAAAGGACATATTCCACTCATGTAAAAACACTAGGCAGGCCCCACAAATAACCCAGAGATGCATTTTAAATAAAAGACACATTCTACTCATGTAAAAACATGCTGATTCCCGGACCGTCCGCGGGCCGGATTTAGAAGGCAGTTGGGCCGCATCCGGCCCCCGGGCCTTAGTTTGGGGACCCCTGATTTAGGGGATCAGCTGATTCCATTGAAAAGGGGCATATGGCAAGGGTTCCAATATTTGGAATTACCCATGCTGTTAGCCTCAAAAGCTGTTAGGAATAAAATTGTGAAAACTTCTGGGCACTGTATTCATAGGTTCCCCATCGGTATCATAATGGAAAGAATCTTAGAAGGGGTGTTTTCTTAACTACCAAGCTGAATTCTTGCCTGTTGAACTTAGGGCAGCAGCTTCCTCAATTTGTTTTTTTTTTTTAAATATATAAAGTGAGCCCTTCTTACTATAAATGGCACCACACTCATCTGACACCACACTCATCACAGTGGTAGGACTGGATGATAACAACTGCCTCAAGTTAGGTTTATTCTGCTGCTGACCCTCTATAACCAGATCATGTGTATCTAGATTTGTTATAGCCTATCACCAAAGTACCTCCTTTGAAGCGTGGTTTAAATCCTAAGGTTCTAGTATATCCACCTGTTGCTTTGACATGCCGTGTTTGCAAGCTTCTGAAATGCATGATCAGCATTCATGAACCCAACAACATACTGGCAAATACCCAATACTGGCAAATACCCAATATAGTTTCTGCAGACACTTATCACCTGATTCAGCTGGAAACCAGATCAACTGATAGTTCAACTTAAAAAGAAGAAGGAAAGGCTTATGAAATATGGAATCATCAGAAACTCTTATAATTTTGGATTAAGAAGCAATCTCCTCATCTTCATACAGATCCTGCTCATTCCAGATTCATGTTAGTTTTGACTTTCAAGGGTTTATGTGGGAGAAAAGTGACCCTCAAGGTAGTGTTCTCACTGTGTTTGTCTTCTCTGTAAAGATTTGTTTCAGTGTGGTATTACAGTAGATATTCTAGCATACAGTTGCCTTTATGCAGATAATTTCCAGATGTTCTGTAGGTCCTTTGTTATGTGGTTTAATAGAATATAACTACAACAAGCTTCCAGCTCTCTCTTTATTAGTGTATACCAGTCGGCTGTACTTTGAGACTATACCTTTCTCAAACAAAAATCATTTGTATGTACTTTTGCTGAAGGTGTACCTTACATCCTGAAGTTACATTGAAATTCCTAGTAGTTTCAGGGTGTATGTATCTAGGGTTGAACAAGAAACTCACATTCTTACTGCACATTAACTACCTAAAGGTGTTATACATGAAGACACTGAATGTCCTGTTTTGCATTCTTTATCCACTTCAGGAACAGACTACACTTATATACTGCAAATCTACATGGTGTTGATCTACTCCAGACTAGATTTGGGGCTCCATAATGTACAGTTCTGCAAAGCTGTTTGCATCGAAGAAACTATATTCTGCTTATTGGGGAATTAAATTGTGCATTGGAGCATATTACACCTCAACTCCTTATAGCCTTGGTTCAGAGTATATGCAACTATTTGTGGAAAGTTTTGAAATCTCATTGATTCCTACATATCTCTGTACTAATTCCCATGGTTAATTCCAGCCACAGGCTCATTCAGCTATAGCTTACATCTGTTATTTTCTGTTATGTCTAGAGAAATGTCATGTTGTTTTTGCTGGGTTCCTTGGCATGCTGGAATTAAATTTGGTTGCCCAAGCTGCCAAGATGGCAACTCACCTTGCAACTAAGATTCCCATTTAGTGATTCTCCCTCCCCCAAGCAAAATCAATGGTACAGTGTCAGGAGCTGTGAGACAGTTGGAACAACAGACTTTGAGTTAAAAATCAGTATTCCCATAATAAATACTTCCCTAAAGGAGCACTTCTCAAGAATTGCATGCTATTAACCAGGCATCCCCAAACTTTGGCCCTCCAGATGTTTTGGACTACAATCTTCCCCGACCACTGGTCCTGCTAGCTAGGGATCATGGGAGTTGTAGGCCAAAACATCTGGAGGGCCGCAGTTTGGGGATGCCTGCTATTAACATTCCAGCAGTTCCTTCTGAAGAGGGAGGGCCTAATAGTGTTGGTGCTTTGCAGCACTTCCCTCTGTCAAATATATTTTTATCTGCTTGTCAAAACTGTCTCTAAATCCAGCCATCTGATTGGCACCACATGAGCCTAACTTCATTTTACTGGGTGAATACATTAATTAATGTGCCAGTTTTCCTGGTTTGCTGACCAGAGAAAGTTTTATCAACAGGACGTAACCTTATAGATGGCTTACTGAAATGCATCTTGTGCACATAACAGTGTAAATATGGCCTAGATGTTGTTGCATCAAAATAATCTAAAAGCCTTCCTCATATTCACATCAAACAGTATGAAGGATTGTCAACCATTCTTAAATACTGAGGGAACCTGGAAATGTATATTTAATATTCCTTAATATGATTTAAATTTGCACAATCTAATTCACGGATAAGGTTAGATCATTATGCTATATTTATGCCTATTGTTTATAGTTTTGTATGTACAAAAATAACAAAAAAATAATGTGATTATTTTACCCCTCAGGTACTAAATTTATTTTGTGAAGCTAGCAAGAAAGTGACTTTTAACGTGCCTTCCAAACTGGAAGCAGGAACATTAATTGGCAGATGTGAGTAACAATTACTAGAGCCTCTTTCTGTTGCTTTTACATTGATCTGTTTTCTTCTCCCTGCAACCCATCTCATATTTATAGTGCACTCCAATGCACATTATTTTGGAAACCCAGCTGTGTTCAATGGGGCTTATGCTTAGTTACAGTATACCATAAGCTTACAACTTCAATCCTGAACACATTTACTGGGCAGCAAGTAACTGAATGGGGTTCCTTTCAAATAAATATGCATTGGATTGTGCTGCTATCCTGAAATCTTATGGTGGATCTCACTTTCTGAAGGCAGAGAGCGAGAGCGAGAGGGCTCTGACCTTGGAGAAGGAGATCAGATGCTGGATTCCCCCACCCATACCACTGTGGAAACTTCATTGACTCAGTGTCAGGGCTCAGACATCAGTGGAGCCAGAAAGGGTGGTGGTCTAAGGGGTAGACAAGTAGAATTATTGAACCTGAAGGCTCCCATGCATTTCTGCTCTCCGGACATGCCCCCTAAGCATACTAAACACCGCCCTGCCCTAAACCCAACCCCAGAAAATGACAGAGGAGTGCAAGAGGGCTCCTCTGCCCTTACAGTTGAAGCAGATGAACTGCCTCTAGTTGTGCCGCACTCTCTGCCACGCCTTAGGCAGCATGGGGTATGTATTTCATTATTGATTGTAAATAAAGTTCACTTTTGAATCTATAACCAACAAAACTACTAAATAAGTTTTTGGATTTTGCGTCTCATTCTCATCTGTAACCAGGTTATTTATCCATTCGCTTATTCATTTGTTCATTTAATTGTTCTTAGTTTGAGTCATAGTCTCTCCCCCCCCCCCCCCCAAATTGTAAAGGTTCGGGGTGGATAAGATTGACATTAGATTGTCATGATCATGCTCTAGAAACTTTACCCTGACACTGCAACTATGTACAAATTTTAAAATTGTAAGCATGTAAATACAAATTTAGGACATGAAATTGGGAGTTGTTCTTTGCTGCTTTGTTTCTTGCTTTACAGTTTTTACTGTTTTTGTTTGCAGTAAATCTGAGACAGTATCTTAGGACTTCTGACCTGATCAGTTCAAGTGATCCTGATTTCATAGTTCTAGAAGATGGTTCTGTATATACAACAAATGCTGTTTCTTTGTCTTCTGAGAAGAAAGCTTTTACCATATCGCTTAATGACTTGCAAGGTCATCTGCAAAAGAAAATACATGTCAATTTGCATCCAAACAAGGTAAGTGACATGCAAGGTTGTTTTTTTTAGATCAAAGTACATTTCAGTTACTTTCCTCGTTAGGCAAATATAGATGTTATAGGTACTGAAAAGGAGGTGGGTTTTTTTGGGGGGGGGAGTAATGCTTGACATGACAGAATTGCACTGAAAGTTTCCTTGCCCCTGCAATCAAACTTCGCCCATTGAAAAGGAGTGAGAACATTATGATTATGCCATATATACATTCCAGTATGGATGAGAGAGAGGAAGGACACATAATTCTGCTTCTTTTGATAGCAGCTTTGCAGTTCCTGTAATGTCGATTTTTGGCCTTAATTGACTGCTGACAGAACATTTGATTCAGCATATAACTTGAGCTCTCACTTCAGGTAAAGAGGAGGGCTGAATCTGTCTCTTTATTGCCCAATTAAAACTGATGTAGCAAAAAAAGGAATTATCTTCATTGAGGACATTAAAATTCCAGAAAAAACACACAAACATAATGAAAATAGAGACATGAGAAACTGAAAACAGTTATACAGGGTTGAAGTACTCAAAAATCACCATACCAGAATGTTATAGCAATTCATGGAGAAAAAGATGTATACCATGGTGAAATGCTAGAGAAAGTTAATAGGAACAATAGAGTATAGGAGAGTGGAAAAAGTAAGGAATTAGTAGAATATATTACTGATGTTTGTTTATGTTTCCTGAACACAGACTCATACAACAGGAGAGACCATTCTTAGACGAACTAAACGAAGATGGGCTCCTGTTCCAACCCTAATAATGGAAAACTCACTAGGACCTTTCCCAATGCAAATTCAGCAGGTAACTTTTAAGAAACCAGTCTGATTACACTTCCCCATTTATGCTCTAGCAAATGTGTTTCATGAACAAGATGAGTAGAAGAAACCTATGTAAGTTACGGTCTTAGGATAATTCCAATGACTTTTTGAGAAGCCTTGAACTTGAAAAAGGAAACATCAATGATATCAATACTATTGACGACTAAGTAGTTGCTGGAGAGTAATTTGTACCAGATAGAGTGATCCTAAGCACACTTGAAAATCAGTTATATTAAAACAGGACTTACTGCCTCAGTGTGATTATGATCTCACAGCTTAAGCAGTGTGTACCAAATTTCACTCCTGTGTAAACTGTGAAGGATTTTAAATGAACAAATATTTGTCATCTTCTTCAGGAGTCTGAACTAACTTTGTTACCAGAAAATTAAGAAACAAATTGATACTTTAATTCTGAGATACTAGCTATAGTGTGATGACTTACGTTTTTCTGTTTCATACATCATTCTCTTTATACAGCTGTCTTCTGATACAGCCCAAAAATACAAAGTGACATATTCTATAAGTGGTCGTGGAGTCGACCAACCACCACTAAATTATTTTTATATTGAGAGTGAAACAGGAAATCTCTTTGTTACTGTCCCAATAGATCGGGAAGAGTATTCAGAATTTGAGGTAAGAATGCGAACTTTGTCAGTTGTAAAAATTATGATATGATGCCAAATGTGTTGCTATAAGTACAGTGGTACCTCGGGTTACAAACGCTTCGGGTTACAAATGCTTCAGGTTACAGACTCCGCTAACCCAAAAATAGTACCTTGGGTTAAGAACTTTGCTTCAGGATGAGAACAGAAATTGTGCTCCAGTGGCGTGGCGGCAGCGGGAGGCCCCATTAGCTAAAGTGGTACCTCAGGTTAAGAACAGTTTCAGGTTAAGAACAGACCTCCGGAACGAATTAAGTTCTTAACCCGAGGTACCATTGTATAAGACTGTGTGTTTTAAACAACGAATCAGCAGTGTTCATTGACACTTTGTTCATTTTGAGTATTTGGATTGGAATGGTAGGATCTGCAACCTTGTTCTGCTTATATTAAGCAAAGCTTTTTCTGAGATACTGAACAGAACTTTATCTGATAGATGTTAATGATGTAGAAGTTTGACAGGGGAAAATAACGTATAAAGTAAAAAGTTTAGATGTCTTTCTGATGAAATACAGAAATGTAGTTGAGTTTAAAATTTCTACAGAATTGTGGCTACTGGTAAAATATGAACTGTAAACCTGTCAGTCTTTCACTGTTAAAGTATAAGAAATGTAAAACACTGGAAGTTCTTGTGTTTGTTCAGAAGCAAATGGCAATGCATTACAATAAAACCAATTATCCTTACATAAAGGTAAGGATTACCTGGACCATTAGGTCCAGTCGTGACTGACTCTGGGGTCATGTGACCAGCATGACTAAGCCACTTCTGGCAAACCAGAGCAGCACACGGAAACGCTGTTTACCTTCCCCGCTGGAGTGGCACCTATTTATCTACTTGCACTTTGACATGCTTTCGAACTGCTAGGTTGGCAGGAGCTGGAACCGAGCAATGGGAGCTCACCCCGTCGCGGGGATTCGAACCGCCAACTTTCTGATCGGCAAGCCCTAGGCTCAGTGGTTTAACCCACAGCGCCACCTGCGTCCTTACATAGGCAGGGCCAGTGCGCTAATAAAGGCAAACTAGGCCACTGCCTAGAGCGCCGAAATTGAGGGGCGCTGCGCTGGCCAGCCCGCCCGCCACCCGCCACTGCCTGCAGGACCATCCCTAGGTTTGGGCTGAGGGGCGCCAGGGCACCTGGTGAACAGGGGCACTGTGGGGAGGAGGACGTGGGAGGCGATCCTCCTCTGAGGCCGACGCCGCTGTGCGCGCCTTCTGGAGGCTGGCCTGGGCGGCGGACGCCGTCTCCGTGCCGGTGCCGGTGCCGCTTCTTTCCTGCTCTTGGCCGCTTCCGGCTGCTTCCTCCCGCTCGGCCCAGAGGTGGCCGCAGCTTCGCGGGCACCTCTGGGCCGAGCGGGAGGAAGCGGCCAGAAGCGGCCGAGAGCAGGAAGGAAGTGGCGGCGACAGCGGCACGGAGACAGCGTCCGCTGCCCAGGCCAGCAACATGGGCTCTGTGCCCCTTTTCATCCCTCCTGCCATGGTGGTGGTGGTGGTGCCAGAAGGTGACCTCGCCTAGGGCGCCAAAAACCGTAGCACCGGCCCTGTACATAGGTAGCTACTAAAAGTGTTCCCTCTCTCTTTTTTACAGATAATTTGCAATGCAAGGACATTAGATGGCTATACTCCAGAGGTACCACTTAGACATGTAATCCGAATTGAGGATGATAATGACAACCCACCAATGTTTGATCCAGTTACTTGGACTTTTAATGTTGTAGAAAACTGCAGAGCTGGTAAGCAGCTAGAAATTTTATAGTATCATTTCAATTACTTTTATCCAATGAGTGAAATCTATTGGTGCCCTTCCACCAGTGGAATGAACCTTCGCATGTGCAACAGGACTTCCTCTCTTTCCCCTCCTCCCTGCAGACCTCTGTGTGCTCCCAAAATCTTTGCTGAAGGATTGGCAAACCATCTGGAGCAGATGGGGGAGCAGTAGAGAGGAAGAGGGGCAAAAAGGAAAACCTGTATAATCAGACATCCATTTGCCTCTCATTGAATGGTGCCTAGGGTTAAGATCTTTAATCTTCTTACTTGGATGTTATATAATGGCAGATGTTAAGCCAGTGTAGGTTAATATTAATTTATTTTACTATACTGTGTTGGATTTTAAACTGCACCATCCCCTTGGAATGGGGCAGGTTAGAAATCTAATAAATAAATAAACATGTGCAAACACACAAATACATACAATTACACTAATTATGCATGAATGTGCCATATTATTATTATTATATTGAGCATTGATATATATGAACATACACCAAGTCAAATGACTAGCCCATGTAGTCCAGAATTGTCTACACTGATTGGCATCAGCATTTTAGGGACTGAAGCAGAAATCTTTCCCATCACTTGCTCCCTGATCATTTAACTGGAGGTGCCTGTGATTGAACCTGGGACCTTCTGCTTTCAAAGTATGCTTTGCAATCACATTTTTCAAAAGCTTTCAGATTAGACCATGTATTTGCACCCATGTTCATTTCCATGACTTGATATAAATGCTAATCAAATTTATAACTGGACTGTTTTCATTTATCTGTGTATGTTTGTAACTGGGTAAACCTTTGCTGCAAAATAGTGAAGATATCATTTTCTATGCAGAATAAAAGTTGTATCTCATCGAAACATATTTTCATTGTTCAGCATTTAACTGCTGCTAGTGAAGACAGGGATAACTGTTAAATGGTCATTAACAAAATGAATGTAACACGAACAGCATCATTGAGAAGATCAGTGCTACTGTATGCCTAGAATATTGTTTGACAGCAGCAATTCTGCACATGCTTATTCAGTGCAATTTCATATAGTTGCTAACTTAACAAATTTCCATTATGTGGGCAGCAAGTGATCGTAAGATCACTTTTAGACATCAGTCTACAAAAATTTATCAAAACATGATAATATGAAACCGAGATTATTTTCCTCTGTGGGATATGCTTCCCATCCATTTAGGCAATTTCCTCCATTAGGAATCTCTGCGATTCAAAATCTGTAGATCATTACAAATATATGTAATTAACTGAAAGCTCAGAATTACTTATATTAAAATGTCACGTAAATAGCACAGGGCTTCTTCATCCACTGCTGCATATCTTCTGTTCATTTCACCAGGGCTTGGGCTGGAATCCCTTGCACTAACCCAGACATAGGCACACTCGGCCCTCCAGATGTTTTGGGACTACAACCCCCATCATCCCTAACTAAAAGGACCAGTGGTCAGGGATGATGGGAGTTGTAGTCCCAAAACATCTGGAGGGCCGAGTTTGCCTATGCCTGCACTAACCCAAATGAAGTGAGGAGAGGTTTCAAAGCAAAGCAGCAGTCCATAAACTTTACTAAGGTTGAAGTTAACAACCGTGTATTGTGTTGTTTTCTTTTCAAGTACTTTAGGCGGGGGTTGTGTGTGCGCGCCGTATTATTAGGCTAGATCTCCAATAATAATTTGAGCAGTATTTTATAGTATAATCTTAAAAATGTTACAATGATAATCTGTATATGCAGGTACCGTGGTTGGACAAATAACTGCAACAGACAGAGATGAACCTGATACACTGCACACTAAACTGAAATACAGAATTGTGGGCCAGAATCCTATACCGCTTCAAGGTTCCAATACGTTCACTATACATCCAGATACAGGTTCTATTACTGTGGCATATCCAGTTCTGGATAGAGAGGTAATTTTATTGAAAGTCTAATGTTGTTATTTAGCATTATGCCTTTGAGTAAGACATGATTTGATGGGGAGGTGGGGAGAGGACGCATGAATCTCTGGGAAATTTATAGTTTGGCTTGCTTGACAAACTCATTATTTTGTTGTTGCTGTTGACACCTCCCTTCTCTAAATCCTATGGAGAAAAGAGAGTTTATGTTAGTGCCAGGTTGTTGCTGGAGGTACAAGCTGCTGCTTAGTCATGCAAAAATACAACAGAAAGGGAGGTGATCCATCTTGTCTTTCATCAACGGGGGAAAAGGGAGAGGTTCTCTCTCTTTCCATCACCTTTTTGCAGGAGGTAGCAGTGAGGGTGAAAGAAAGGATACTTGATGGACTTCTGCATAAGAAGCCTTAAAAGCATTTGTTTAGCTAGGAACCAGGGACGTAGCCAGGATCAAAATTAGGGGGGGCAAGGGGCAAGGGGCGGGGCCAAGGCACGGGGGGAGGGGCCACAGTGGGGCAAGGAAAGCCATGATCGGCAGGGACGAGGGGGCACCAGGATCAGCCCAAAATCGGGCTGCTCTGACCCCCTCCTCCCCCTCTGCGATCGGCAGGGGCGAGGGGGAGCCAGGATCAGCCCGAAATTGGGCTGTTCCGATCCCCTCCCCCCCTCCGCGATCGCCGGGGCAGGTGGAGGGAAAGCTGGCTTTCCCTCCACCCACCCCACAGCCAGCAAGGGAGAAGGGAGACATCCCTTGTAGCTGGCTGGCTGTGGGGCGGGTGGAGGGAAAGCCCCAGAGCCGCACAAAGCGTTTGGCTGGCTTTCCCTCTACCTGCCCCACAGCCAGCAAGGGAGAAGGGAGACATCCCTTCTAGCCGGCTGGCTGTGGGGCGGGTGAAGGGAAAGCCAGCCGCTCTGAGGCTTTCCCTCCACCCGCCCTACAGCCAGCCAGGGAGAAGGGAGACGTCACCGGGCAGCGGCAGGCAGCGGGGCAGGCTGGCCACCAGCGGCCCTGCTTCTGGGGGGGGCAACTGCCCCCTCCTGCCCCCTGCCTACGCCCATGCTAGGAACTCAGCATGAGGTCCTGCTCCAAGGACCTTCTGGTGGTTTCCTCACTGTGAGAAGTAAAGTTACAGGGAACCATGCAGGGCCTTCTTGGCAGTGGTGCCCACCCTGTGGAATGCCCTCCCATCATATGTCAAGGAGATAAAGTACTACCGTGTTTCCCTGAAAATATGACACTGTCTTATATTTATTTTTCCTCAAGAAGACACACTATGGCTTATTTTCAGGGGATGTCTTATTTTTTTATTATGCATACAACCTTGCCTCTTCCTTGGTGCCCTCCAAAATGGCGCCTATCACCATGTCTTATTTTCGGGGTATGGCTTATATTGTGCAAATGCTTAGAAATCCTGCTATGGCTTATTTTATGGGTATGTCTTATTTTCAGGGAAACAGGGTACACAACTTTTGGAAGACATTGGAAGGCAGCCCTATATCAGGAAGTTCATAATGTTTGGCGTTTTACTATGTTTTTATATGTGCTGTAAGCTGTTCAGAGTGGCTGGGGAAACCCAGTTAGATGGACGGGGTATAAATATTATTATTATTATTATTATTATTATTATTATTATTATTTATTACAATATGACTAAAGAGAGTCAGTATTAAGAGGATATTGTGTTCCATTGGCCTCCCCCTCCCATTACTGTGTTTATATTGGACTATATCCATATACTGTTTGCTGTGTTCCTTTTCAGAAAATAACGACATACACAATACTGGTAGAAGCAAGAGATATGGGAGGCCAGCCCTTTGGTTTGTGCAATACTGCAACAGTTGTAATTGAAGTTGATGATGCAAATGATCATGCACCCATGTGTGAGCACAGCATGGTATGTTTGCTTCCTTCAGACTTAGAACATTACTCTTCATTTTAAGATCTTCTCTTTGCATCCTCTCTCTTTTTATTTTGTTTTTGTCATTTGCATGAGTTGCATAATTATGTGTCCAAGCCTGCAACTTTTAACTTTATTCTAATTGCATCAGCCCTGGTTAAGAAGCTGGGCTCTGTTTCCTTATCAATAAGAAAGATAAAGGCACACACTTTGTTTCAATTGCTGGCAAAGATTTAATCTAATTATTGCATTATATCTTAAGCATTAATATTTTAAGGCTATAATTTATCAATCCATAGCAATTTGCAAAAACATATATGACAGCATGTGCATAGAAAACTATGTTGTGGTGACCATATGATTTTGAAATAAATTTCTGAAAATCTTGTTCATTTCAGTATGAAGCATATGTTAATGAAAACACAGTTGGTGCAAAAGTAATGGACATCGGTGTCGTAGACAAAGATTCACCTGGAACACCTGCCTGGCATGCTACCTTCAACATTATAAAGGGAAATGAAGATGGTGCTTTCAAAATTGTAAAAGAACCTAATTCAAATATTGGTACACTATGTGTTGAAAAGGTAATTATATTTCACAGCTTTTCTATATCGAATTGAATATAGTTTAATAAGTATTATGATAATTCCAATCATACTGAGCAATACAGAAGTGGGTAATAATTTTCAGCAGAGTTTAACACCTCTGACCTTATGTAGCAGCACCGAGGTCCCTGAATTTAAATTTATAATTATTTCTCAGCAATGATTTTCCAATCTGTATATTGATCACATAGTGACTGTGGTTGCATGACATGCTAAGTCAAATCTTGGTTACAGCTAAGAACATAATCACAAGCCCCAGTTCAGAAAACACACTAAGTTAAACCTTGCCTTAGCTTAATGTCACACAGCAGCAAGAAGTGCTGGGTAGAAACAAAGCAGCTGTGAACTTCTCTCTGAGACCCTAGATGCTTACTTGTTTGTGCTAAGCCAGAGTGGAGCGTTTCCACCCCCATTGTGCAGCCCAGACATTGTGGTCCAGCTCCAAGGGCCTTCTGGCAGTTCCTTCACTGCGAGATGTGAAGTTACAGGGAACTAGGCAGAAGGTCTTCTTGGCAGCGGCATTCACCCTGTGGAACACACTTCCATCAGATGTCAAAACAGATTATTAACTATACGACACTTAGAAGGCATCTGAAGGTATCTCTGTACAGGGAAGTTTTTTATTTTTGAGCTTTTAAATATTTTGTTGGGAGCCGCCCAGAGTTGCTGGGGCAACCTAGTCAGATGGGTGGCATATTAAATAATAATTTTTTATTATTAATTATTATTTGGTTTAGCATGTTATGTGAACCAAGCCATTGTAGATGTTTTATTATTTTCATTTTAAAGCAGATGTATGGGAAAGTAAGAAACTCACAATGCATTTGCATTACGTAAAACTGTACCATCATTCCCAATGTTCAGGCTTTGAGTGCCATTGCTTATGTTGTCAAAATACCACCACCTCTGTACAAGAATGAGATATTAACAGGCTTTTCAGAAGCACAAAATCTTTACATAAAATGCTAAGGGAGTGGACCTCAAAAATACATTGAATTTTCCATAAGGCTCACCATTGCCACCTAGTGTCACATTGTATATTGCAATTAAAACACACTTAAAATGTTTTATTTGCAGCTGTATAGCTGAGACCATGATATCATCTGTGGGAAATTGGCTTCATGGACCTAATTTGGCCTGCAGGCTGTGGGTCCCTTATGCTTGTTTTAAGGCAAGTGAAAAGGTTCAGGGGCAGAAGTGGGCTTCTGGTCCAGCAGACAAAAGAGCCAATAAAAACCCTTACTTCATTGACAAACCTATCTGGGAGGCAGAGATATTCCATCCACAACCTGCTTCTGAATAGGGAATCACCCCCCCCCCCTAATTGTCTGTTTTTGCTGTGAATATTAGAAAAATCTTGCAATTGACAAACACACATTTATTTATTTTCCAGGGGCTGGACTACGAAAGAAACAAGGAGAGAAAGTTGGAAATTGTTGTAAATAATGAAGCACCTTATTTCCTACCACCAAATTCAAGAGCAATTTCTACAAGTACTTGCGTTGTTGTTGTCAAAGTGCGGGATATGGACGAAGGCCCTGTATTTGATCCTTGTGTATTAATTTTGGACATCAAGGAATGTTTGCCTGCTGAAACGATGGTTGGCCAGTACACAGCAAGGGACCCAGAAACTGGAAATTCTGAAGGCATAATGTACAGTATTTTGTTGCCTAATTCATGTTATACTATTAGTTATATTAGTATTAGTATTAATACAACCGTCTGATTCACAGATGTAGCAGTTGGCAGAGCAGGGTGGGATCAGGCAGTACATTGCTTTCCAATGTAGAGTTTGCTGCATAAAACCAAGGGAGAGGGGTGATGTGGCAATGAGGTCAGTGGGTGTAAGCAGAGCACTGGATTGGCTCTGCTGCTGTACCTGCACTGCCCAAACTTCCCTGCTACCTCACCCTCCCCTCTTTGTTAAAAGCAGTAACCTCCATGTTGGGAAGCCAGGCAAGCAGTGCTGCTCTATCCCAGTCTGCCAGCTGTTACTGGTGATGGAGAAACATTGTTGTACCTCTGTTGTTGCACCACTTCACTGAGGGCTATCTGCACATTACACAAACAAACAAATGTGGATTTGTATTGGGTTCATTCTGTGAGTTTTATGCTGGCCTGATGGTACTGCCATCCTCGTGGAGTATAGCCAGAAATGCCAGTAGGGAGCAGATCAGGTTGGAAGAGCTAAGTATAATCTAAATTTCTTGGACACCAGCACAGCAGGGAAACACTCTGAACCATAGAAATGTCTTCTCTTACGTATATACTAAAGACTACAACCTAGTTTGAGGCTGCTTGAGAATCCATTGCTGTGTGATGGTGCAACACGGAGATTTGTACCAGCTTATTTAACTGCACCATGCATAAAAAAACCATTAAGATATAATGAAGCATATATTTTGGTGTTTGTTGCTAACAACTGTATTTGTTCCTAACAGTTATAGAATAATAAATGATCCCTGTAACTGGATCACCATTGACAACGCAGGTCAGATCAGAACCACTAGACTCCTAGACAGGGAGCAACCACAAATGCAGCTCTACCAGTGTAACGTAACAGTCTCTGCAACGGACAGGAGTGAGTATTACATACTATAAATAGATTTAAAAGTGCAATTAAGTAGCCTACAAAACGACTGAATATGTATGTGGCAGAGCAAATACCACATCCAAAGCTGTATTTGCTAGCTTCAGCTGGGGCGGGAAGTGTGTAAAAGTGGGGGAAGCTTTTTCTTCCATTTATTCTTTCTCAACCGTTCCTTGACTCCAGTGAGAGGGAGGGAAATCACACTGCTAGTCCCAGGGCTCATTTTGGGTCTGGTTTTTCTTTTGCCAGGGGTGGAGCCTATTTGTTTTTATTTTTTTTATTGGGTGTACCATAGCTCAGTATGATCACTTTATAATACTGTTGTCTATACTATCAAACCCTTTTCAAAATAAGTTAAATAATGAACAATTAGAGTCAGTGCTCATGCTGTGCCTCTGGATGCTTAACCACAATTAAGAAATTAAGATTAGCCTACAGACCCATGCATTCGTTCCTTGGCCTTTCTTTGATGATTGTGGATTCCCCCCTGCCAGCATTAACCATGGTTAAGCTTAACGTTGGGACCAGTGTTAACTATGTTTGAAGCTAGCCATGATATTTTCTTAACCAGGTTTCTTAGTAGGTTTTTTTAAAAAAATATTCATATATACATTTGTACATGGGTTATGTATATGTATATATCATAAGGCCACATAGAATATTACATAACATCAACAAACTATGAAACACATTAAAATGAAATCCACATGTAAGGTTTACAAAGCAAGGGAAGATTCAGCCAGCACTGCTTCCCTCATAATTCAGTATAAAAATAAAACTGCCACAATTTACAAGAAAATCTTGCCATTCACAAGACGGAAGTACTGTTTTGGGGGGACAGGGCAGGTGTGGGGGACTCCCTGGTCCCGAATGGGGTAACTGTGCCCCTGAAGGACCAGGTGCACAGCCTGGGAGTCATTTAGGACTCACAGCTGTCCATGGAGGCACAGGTTAATTCTGTGTCCAGGGCAGCTGTCTACCAGCTCCATGTGGTACACAGGCTGAGACCCTACCTGCCCGCAGACTGTCTTTCCAGAGTGGTTTATGCTCTGGTTATCTCCCGCTTGGACTACTGCAATGCACTATACGTGGGGCTACCTTTGAAGGTGACCCGGAAACTTCAATTAATCCAGAATGCGGCAGCTAGGCTGGTGACTGGGAGTGGCCGCCGGGACCACATAACACCGGTCTTGAGAGATCTACACTGGCTCCCAGTACGTTTCCGAGCACAATTCAAAGTGCTGGTAGTGACCTTTAAGGCCCTAAATGGTCTCGGTCCTGTATACCTGAAGGAGCGTCTCCACCCCCATCGTTCAGCCTGAACACAGAGATCCAGCGCTGAGGGCCTTCTGGCGGTTCCCTCATTGCGAGAAGTGAGATTACAGGGAACCAGACAGAGGGCCTTCTCGGTAGTGGCACCCGCCCTGTGGAATGTCCTTCCATCAGATGTCAAGGGAAATAAGCAGCTATCCTATTTTTAAAAGACATCTGAAGGCAGCCCTGTTTAGGGAAGTTTTTAATATTTAATGCTGTATTGTTTTAACACTTGATTGGGAGCCGCCCAGAGTGGCTGGGGAGACTCAGCCAGATGGGTGGGGGTACAAATAATAAAATTATTTTGTTTCCAGAGGGGCTGGCATGGGTGCTCAAAGTCTTATGTGAATATCCCAAGCCTCTGGATTTGCTTTCAGTCCATTTACATGATGTGGGCACATGCCTTACTCTTAGGGGTGCACACAACTTTCCCAGGCCTCTGTGTCAAAGAAAGGAAGGACCCGGTTCACTCTTCTGTTATTTAAAAAGCAATGCCTTTCCTAATGAATGCTAGTCGAAAAACGGACATCAACCTGGAAATGCCTTGTAATTAACATTGAGTATGTAGGCGTGGGATCCATCTTGGGCACAGGCTATCTTATTGAGCCCATCTCAGATTCCATTGTTTGGGTGAGTTTCCTTGCAAGAATTTGTTGTGCACTGCTGTTGGAAATAGTAAAATTAATAATTTCAGAAGTGTAACTTATGAGTAGGACAAAGATATGTTAAATCATGGAAACTGCATTAAGTTGTAAGGCCATAACTCATTCTTTGTTATTTCCTAGGTGGTAAAACAGGCACTGGAGTAATAGTGGTTAATCTGATAGATGAGAATGACAATTTCCCAGTGATTCCCAAGACGGAGTACATAATTTGCAGAGACAGACAACCAGTTTGCCTTACTGCTGTGGATGCTGATTTACCTGAACATGGAGCCCCTTTCAGTTTTACTCTTCCTGACCGCATGATCCCACAGTGGAGATTGACACAACATGATGGTGTGTGCTGCATTCCTAAATTTCTTGCATCTGCAGGAATTAATGATTTTGAAATAATGTTAACCACTGAGTTGTGTTTTTGTTTCGTTTTTGGCAGAAAACTCTGCATACCTGGTACCAGCAGAGAACTTGCCATTTGGTTCTTACGACATCCCTGTGATGGTAACTGATCGTGCAGGCAAAGGTGGAATCACTGAAGTTCGTGTAATTATGTGTGATTGCACCACCCCTAGTGATTGCCGTTATTGGCCACGGGTGGTGCCACCGGTTGGACGTCAGGCTCCTAATGTGACTCTTGGTCTTTGGGCCATCCTTGCAATGATTGGGGGATCCTTGTTGCTATTATGTAAGTATGTTTTATATGAAATGTAGCATTTGCCATGAATGGCAAGTTGAAGGGGTATGTTATAAGATTGTTAAGACTGCTTTGGACACCTGAAGTTTGCAAAGCTGTGAAGATGGCTTATTTCATTCATTTATGTAAACAATTGTCCATTAAATACTGCATTGAAATGATACTATAGGCAATAAAAGAACTAATAATTTTTTTAAATGTCAAATGTACTTAAGGCTCTTTAAGTCCCATAAACATTCCTTTCTTTAAATGCATAGGCACCCCAATACAACTAGCATATCTCTGCATATTGAAGTAGGTTTCTATAGGTGTATCCCTAGTTGGATAGGGATACAAGTAAATGCTTGTGCCTGGCTATCTCCTCCAAGTCAGTTGCCAGGACTGAGTGTATGGAGTCATTATATAAATCTAGAATTCAAGCAATAGACATTAGGGGGTAGGCTCCCTTTGCCTAATTATTTCCTTTCAGCTAGTGAACATATTGGAGAAAGAGCTCATATGCTTTCCACAGGATAAAACTGTTCATTTGAATGATTTTAGACATCCAGTGGATTATCTGACTACTCTTAGCTTTTGCTTCTGATGTGAACAGTACTGTGCCTTGGTTTTAACTAATGAGAAGTGCTGAAACTTGTTCTGATTCTTAAAATACTGCAATAGTTTGTGGTGGTTGCTTTTGAATAGGTAAAAAAAAAAAGAAGAAATAATTTTTTTAAGCTTTTAACTGCATTTTATGGTAAGGTGACTTACATCAGTGTCAACTCCAAGTTCTACTGAAACTGGTCTGGAGCTTTCTTGGAAACAAATTTTTTTTAAAAAATTATTAGGTCTAAGCTGCGGGTTTTTGTGATTGTGCTCACTGGTATGGTTTGCTGTCCATGGCAGACATTTTGTGCAGGAACCTGCAACACTTTTACCAAGTTATGAATACCAGCACTTTACTTTTTACCCCAAAACACTGGGTCTGAGCATTCATAAAGAAAACCTGTGTGGGTTGTAATTAAGAGTGCTGAACTTAGGTTGGTGAGACCCAAGTTCAAATCCCCAGTCATCCACAAAGCTTGCTAGGTCACTTTGGGCCACTCATTTTCTATCCTGTTTTAAGCTATCTCATGAGACTATTGTGTGCATAAATGTGGAGAGAGGGTATAGACTGCTGGTGCTGCCGTCTTGGAGGAAGAGGGTGGTAAAAATATTAAGAAATAAAAGGCTAATAATAATATGTGGATGCACTGATGCCTTATTGTGTCTGATTCTTTTGCCTCTCCCCATCCGCTTTTCCAGTAATCCTGATAACACTTTGCGGCTGTTGCGGTGCTGCACCTGTGAGTAGCAGTAAGCATGTGTGTGATGATTTAGCTAACCAGAACTTGATCATTTCAAACACTGAAGCACCTGGTGAAGAAGTAATGGTAAGTTGTTTTGTCTGCTCATTATTTCTTGGGCAATAGATGCCACACACACAAACACACAACGGCTTCAGAGCAAGTGGAAGGAGGGGGAGGGAACTTGATTTGAGAAAGTGAAAATTTTTTAATATTGTTTAAATGCTGAAGCAGAGAGGGCTAGATGGGAACAGAATCTGAGAGTGAAGGCATTCTAATTATATGGAATGACAAGACATAGCAAACTACATGTTGTGTTAAACAACTATTTTTTAAAAAAACAAAAACTGGCCTTGCAAGCACTGGTATTCTATCAGCCTCCTGGCTGCTATTTACCCCTAAAGATGATGTCACAATCCTAGGGAACAAATAGCAATGGGGAAGACAATTTTTGGCATTGGGTCCCCATTCTGTATTGGGTAAGCAGCACTGCATCAAGACTGCCTCACCTTCGAAATTAAATGCCACCAATATACATGCTTTTAAAAAGCTATTATGGTAGTTTGGCTTTTAAGGGAGATAAAGAAGGAGAATGGGACAAAAGGAGAGACTATATATAAGGTTCTCGGGGAGATAATTAGTTGTAGTTTGAATGCTGGAACTAATATAAATCCCATGGTATCTCAGCCAATTAATCTCAAGAATAAAAAATAGGGCTAATGTATTGCTGATTACTGTGTTAATTTTAAAATTGGAGTTTAAATTCATATTTACACCACAGTATATAGTGGATTCCTATAGTGGATGGTAATAAGCATTTGACACTGTTAATTCTTAACAAGCTTGGATGAGAGAACTGAACTTAGCGAAATGTTATATCATGCACACAACTATAGAATATTAAATGTACTTAGCATTAGCTACCACATTTGCTTAAAGGAAAGCTGCTTATTATTTCAGTTAAAAGTATTTTAATGGCTCAAGAAAAGAAAAGGAGACACTGAGCAGTTCAAGTTTTCTTTCTGCACATACACCCATTTTAGCCAGAATTTAACAGGTCAGGTTGAGCTGCACTTTCTAGGCTAAGGTTAATAGAGTCACTTGCTTTTCTGAGTGTTCATCCTCCACTGGGGAAATAGTTATGATATTTTGCAATGGGTAACAGAGAACAATTACTCCAATCCTGAACATCTCTGTGTGTAGGGAGGACTTTAGAGTTGGGGTATTTTCAATTTCATTTATCCCAGGGCCACAGAAGTTGCCCATGTCTGTCACAAATGTAAGTGGAGGGGGATAAACAGGAGCTATTACTTAATGTTAAGCAAAATCAGGGATGGTTAATATGAATTGGCTTCCACTGTATACCTACTAGAAAGACTGAATACCCAGCAGGGAATACAGAAATCCAAATGGCATTCCTTGTTTCCGTGGTTTCTTATAACGTCCAATTCCTTCTTCCCAAGCACCCAAATGTATTTCTTTTGCTGTTTTTTTCTTTTTAGGACCCCAATATACTTCCTGTGAAAACAGGAAACATGGTTACTTATGATCAAGGCACTCTTGGAGTAAAAACTGGAGGACAGGAAAGCTTTGAGATGGTCAAGGGACACCAGACACTGGAATCAGTCAAGGGCGGAGGACACCAGACCCTAGAATCTGTTAAAATGGGACATCAGACATTAGAATCTGGAAGAGGAGGATATGGACAATCTGCGATGGATGCATATAGATACAGTTATTCAGATTGGCAAAATTTTACACACCCTCGCCTAACTGAGGTAAGCACTGTTAAACATACTTTTATTCAGACCTCACATCTTCTTAGCTGGATATAATATTAATCACCTGCAACTATGGGTGATATGTTCTAAGCAAATGTTTAGGATTTACTTTGAAATCACCCTGCAGCTTGGAATGTGAAAAGCAATCCTTTAGTTTTAGTGTTTGGATGTAGAAAATGTAACCTGACCAGGTATTTGTTTCCTATATCTGTTTTAACTTGTTTTTCCTGTAGTGATTCTCTCCTGCTTTGACGTCATCTTTCATTATTCCTCCAATATTGACCACGGTTTATATTAATGGCTGTAATATTGCCCAAGAAACTGTATATGTTATGAACTGGGCTCCAGAAACTGAGCCTGCCCTGTAATAAGTAATATATAACTAAGGTTCCCCCCCCCCATTTTATTTGAACATTTAAAAAACTGATAAGGAAGCTCATTGCATTTGATTATTACGTATGTGATCAGTAGGTCTGATTTTGTTAAATTCGTCATAGAATGAATGATATAGACCAATCATGTGCATTTTTTATATATAGGAACCCATTAGAGGACACACTCTGATTAAAAATTAAACATTGAAAGGTAAATCCACGAAATCATTTTTATGTCATGTTCAGGTTAGTTTAAGAAAACAAGTAACACCCAATTTTTCCCCCTATGCAGAAGGTATATCTCTGTGGACAGGACGAAGAGCACAAGCATTCCGAAGACTATGTCCTTTCATATAATTATGAAGGAAGAGGATCGCTGGCTGGCTCTGTAGGCTGCTGCACTGATCAGCAAGACGAAGAGGCGCTTGACTTTTTAGATCAGCTGGAACCCAAGTTTAGGACATTAGCAGAAACCTGTATAAAGAGATAAATGTGCTGACAACAATGCAGAGAATTGTCGCCCTTTCCACAGGATATCAACTTGAATACAAATATTTTTTATGCCCCGCCCTTTCTTGTGGGAGTAGTTAATCAGAAGACGTTGTAACATTAGGTTTGTCAATATCAAACTTTCTGTGCTGGATACTCTGTGCTATTTGACGTACCTATGTGTGTACTGCCTTAGATTTACACCAAAAAGTATTTTTTAAACCAAATGTACAGTCAATATTGTAGTCCCATAACTTTTCAAAATAGCAACAGAGTTTCTAGTGTTCTCTGTATCTGCTGTTACAGGGAGGCAAAATGTATTCTTTATCATTTTAAGAACTGAGCTTCAAAAATTTCTGGCTGTTTGGGTCTGGGTTATAGCAAGCATGGTTTGATTCATCTGAATCTTTCCTTTAGTTTTATAGGAATAAACGCTCAATACTATTGCTGAATGTTAAAATAGTTATTCATTTCTTACATTCTTACAAAAAACAGGGTTTCTAAGTATTTTTTAAAATGGGATCTGTAACAAAATTTGCAGCCAGCCATTACCTTTTCTAGAATACTCCCCCCCCCCGTCCCAGTTCCCCAAAAACACAGCTTATTGTGGCTACTGAGCACTCATGCATTGGGCTGCTTTGATTCTCCCTCTCCATTTTTCTTTTTAAGCATATTTACTAACCTGACGATTACCTCCTTCTGGAGTATGGACAGTGTTGCTTTGATTATGTAATGATTGATACTCGGAGAATGTGTTCATTATTAGCAGGGCTTTTTAAAATCCTGAACTCGCCAGAATTCAGTTCTGCCATCTCTCAGGTGGGCGCCATTGCCATTCTATGAGAATGAGGGAGGTGTTCATGGTGAGTTCTGGCACCTCTTTTTCTAGAAAAATAGCACTGATTATTAGCATATATGTAATGGCAGAGTAGAGCTGGCCATGTCAACGCTAGTATTGCTTTAGCATGCATGCATGGAGCACAGTAGTAGTGAGGTCAGTCCGTGCAGGTGCATTGGCAAAGCTCACCTGGCTCAGCTCCAACCTCACCAGCTGCAGTGATACTGGAGTTGAGAAGGCTATGCTGTATGGACTGCTAGATGAGTTTAATTAGGCCAAAGCTCCTAAACTGGTAAATAGAGAAGGAAGAGAGTGAAATGTTTTGATGTATATATGTACACATTTTTCTTTGTACTGAATTTTTGTGTTCCTCAAATCTGACAGCATTAGCTTGTATGTTCAAATCCACTGGAGGAATAAGTATAGAAATTAAAATGTGACATTCACATGTCATTGAAAATGTTTGCCAAGCCCACAGTTTCCCCCAAAAGACTTTAAATTAATTCAAAGTATAATACTTGTATTTGCCACTCTAATACAGCTGGGTGTTAAAATACTACAATAGGAACTGGAGAAAATCGCTAGCGTTCAGGCACTACTTATTGTTGACTCCTCCCATCTCAGGAAAAGTGGGGAGCTGAACTTGGAGCAACGAAGGTATGATCTGTGCTGATTCTGTGTTATCACGTAGTGACTGGTGCTTTGCACTTTACATGCATGAATGTGCCTGTTGTATACGGTTCTGATGGAATAAACATTGACTGATATTTTTTATACATCTGTATACATACAGTTTGTTTGGGAATTCAAGAGAAATGTATTGGAAATTTTGAATTGTAAATAAAGGGAAGGAGGTGTGCTGTAGCGGCTGTTTTGATGTTACACGTCATAGTCTTAATCAGGTGATTTTTAAAAAACAGATGTTTCTTTGCTAGAAATTAATTGAGCTAAAATGAAAGGCTTTCATTCTCATCAAGTTGCTATTTTAGGCTTTTCTTTTGTGCTTTATTATGCTCATGTCAGTGCCATTGAGCAGGGATAACATGAAGTTGCTGCAACAATAGAATAATGAGTTTGATTCTTCTGGTGCACTAAGGATCTTAAACACTGAAGATCCTGTTACTTTGGTGAAATTGGTATATAGTCTATTTCCTAGTACATCTTATATTAGTCTTCAAGCCTTTTATGCCATACAGACATATTTCTCTAGATCTGCAGAATCCAGAGAAGATACTCAAAATGTTGTAAAGCATTACAAGGCCTTAACTTACCAATAATATAGCTTTTAGGTTCAGGGTGTTTTCAGGGGTTGGGTTTCTAATGCACAGACTGCTGAAGTCACTTCTTCACACTTAACACTCACTGGCTTACATGGGTGTGTTATTAATAAACAGGTCCTACTTTGGACATCAGAGCCCTCAACCAGTTTACAATTGTGATGAAGTCTCATTGAAATAATTGGGATTTAATATACACATGACTACCTTCTTGCATTTGTTTCAGTGGAACATGGATGACTGAATAACCTTAGGTAGATTGTAGCCCCCAAACAAAGGCATAAAGTAAAAGAAGTAAAAACTGATGGAACAGAAAGAAGATGAATGAATGGGCTGTATCAAATACTACATTCTTGGTGTTTTTTTCCTGGCTATAATAATATAAAAAGAAAATGGGGGAGAAATCATGGGTTTTGTGGTTTACTTTTAAGCTTTGAGAAAAAATAAAAACAGAAATACAGGCTTCTCTGTTTGTATCTTACACTCCAAATAATTCATATATCAATGTATAAAGCAAAATCTAAGAGCAAATTAAGTATATAGTATTCTGAACTAATTCTGCTAAAATGCAAGCTTGCAAAAGTAGCAGCTACGCCTTATTGAGAAAGAGTTTTTGTATGTTGGGCTAGCTTACCCATCAATTTAAATCTGCCTAAGTAATGTTGCAATGTTAATGGGTGTTGCACTGAGTCACAACAGCTATAAATCTGATGCAGGGGCTTTTCTTGAAAAGAAAACACAGTATGACATAAAAGTATTAACTGATGAGCTATTACAGAAGGTTTCAATTCAGCTCTTTCCCCTCATTTGTGTAACATTTAAATATCTAAGAAAAACCTGTTCAAAGTTATTTGAGAAAATGGAAGTCTCCAGAAGGATACTTTAAGAAGTTTTCTGTCG
Organism: Zootoca vivipara; assembly: GCF_963506605.1. Lineage (NCBI taxonomy): Eukaryota > Metazoa > Chordata > Lepidosauria > Squamata > Lacertidae > Zootoca > Zootoca vivipara. The sequence continues at coordinate 41,875,214 of NC_083283.1, forward strand.
TTTTAAAATGGAGACCAGCTTTGGGTTCCAAACTTGTCACTACCCACCCCCTGGTAATCCTGAGTTGACTGTATTTATTGAAACCAAGGTAGTCTTACAAATCTATTTGTGTTTTATTTTAAAAAACAAAACAATAAAAACTGCAAAAGCCAATTATAAAGTAATATAAACATTAATATTTCTATTGATTTTCTTCTAAATACAAAACACCATGAAATATAATATGGACTCCAAATCATACACTATATTTTCTGTTTCCTTAATTTAGTTCATGTATATAAAAGGAACCATAAAATCACAGTGTTGGAAGGGACCACAATGGTCATCTTGTACAACTTCCTGAAATGCAGGAATCTTTTTGCCCAATGTGGGGCTCAAACCCATGACTCTGAGATTAAGAGTCTGATGCTCTACCAACTGAGCTATCTCTCTGGTGAAGAGTACAATCTTAAGTGGGGAATGAAGTAGTGGATGATATGCCACTAGCAAACCTTTGTTGGTTTGTGCTGTTGGGCAGGGGTCTGGTGTAGATTATCTATCTACACACACATGTCCTGACCCTCTCAAGACAATGGATCTGGAGTTAGGATTGCTCTGAGCAGTTGGAAGTGAGATGTGCCCAGTTAAAAGCTTAACTTACCTGTAAATTTACTAGATGACCTGAGGCAACCCAATATCTCTCAGATCCCTAGATTACATCTGGTGGGCTAATAGTAGTGCCCTCCATATTAATGCTGAGGCACTCTATGTAAAGTCCTTTGAGCACTGAGGCAAAATGCTGTAAATTAATGCAACATATTAATAGGTAATTGTTTTTAGCATTTTGGACTGGGTTATTTCTCTGCCTCTTCATCCAGTTACTCCCTATTTGCTTGCTCTTCTTTTGGGTACAAACTATTAGAATCCCAAAGATGACAAGCATCTGTTTAAATTGCAAAGCATTAATTTAATCATGTTATTTGTAATGTTTCTTTGTTACTACGGTGTGCAAAAATGCTGCCTTTCCTAGCTGCATCCGTTTATCAAAGAGTCTTTGATGATCAATAATGGTGGACAAGCCTGTCTAAAAGCCAGGGTGTCAAACACTATCCACCTTCCATGGCAGTGTGCAGCTCAAATGGAGCATAACAGATCTTGTTTGCATTCTGCATGAATCACACGTGTACCCTAGAATGTGGCCAAACACTTCTTTAAAATGCATCAAAGTTCTGTGGCAGTCTGCTTGATATGGAAAGGCTGTCTGATAGCAGAAATTGTGAGAACTCCTACAGGTGAAACTTGGAAAATTAGAATATCGTTGAAAAGTGCATTTATTTCAGTAATGCAACTTAAAAGGTAAAACCAATATATGAGAAAGATGCATGACATGCAAAGCAAGATACAGTGGTACCTCGGTTTATGAACACAATTGGTTCCGGAAGTCTGTTCATAAACTGAAGCGTTCATAAACTGAAGCGAACTTTCCCATTGAAAGTAATGGAACGTGGATTAATCCGTTCCAGACGGTCCGCGGAGTAACCGTTCATAAACTGAAGCGAACTTTTCCATTGAAAGTAATGGAAAGTGGATTAATCCATTCCAGACGGGTCCGTGAAGTACTTAAACTGAAGCGTTCATAAACTGAAACATGGGTGTAATTGGTTCCGGAAGTCTGTTCATAAACTGAAGCGTTCATAAACTGAAGCGAACTTTCCCATTAAAAGTAATGGAAAGTGAATTAATCCGTTCCGGATGGGTCTGCGGTGTTCATAAACCGAAAATTCATAAACCGAGGTGTTCATAAACCGAGGTTCCACTGTATGTCAAGCCTTTATTTGTTGTAATTGTAATTCTTTGTCGTTAGGCGGGTCAATTATAAATGTAATGTAATTAATGAAATGTAATAGTGATGTTTATTTTTGTATTATTGTAACTATTTGTTTTATTACTGTGGAATTTCCAAAATAAATCATTTGTAAAAATTAAAAGAAAAATAATAAATAATAAGTTGCATTACTGAAATAAATGCACTTTTTGACGATATCCTAATTTTCTGAGTTTCACCTGTATACCAGGCAATCCACAGAATTATAAAATTTCCTGGCCTGGAGAGATAAAAATGTAAAATAACATATGATTAACATGTAAAGTTGAGAGATTTGTATTAAGTATTTATAACTTTACAGGCTATACGTACATATCATCTTTTATGTTCTTTACCTCACCAACAAAATGCTTTGACTCAAAATGAAAAATGATTTGTTCTTCCCAATGTCGTTCTTCTCAAGAACTGTCTTGTTGTGTAAACATCTTGTTTAATTTCGTATTTTAAATACATTTTGTACAAGAGTAATAAAGTAGCTTTTATTTCAAAATAAAAGGGGCCTACTATAGAACTTGCTTATTTCTTACGTGTTCTGTCTGATGCTCACTAGCAGGTACTGTTGCAAATATGGGCCGATTTTTCACCAGGGCTCATTCCTTGCCTAATCTATAGCACTACTTCTTTTTTCTAAGTTGTCCAGATGGCAACCAGTACCCATGGCAGACATTCATAGATGTTGGGCCATATAATAGCCTTGTTTTCCAGAAATGATGGTTTACTAGGCCCAGTTTCTAGCCACTGGCAACATGGCTGGGCAGTTTGTAAGTCCTGCAGGTTTTCTAGATCACACTTTTCATCACAACGATGAAAAAAAGCGTTTAAAATGGTAAGCTGCCGAATGTATTTGGAAGTAAATGGAACCGATAGGATGGAGAAGATATACAGTTGTCATTGCAGCGAACTGATGGATGTGTGAAAAGACAACACCTGGGAGCCTCAAAAGGATATTTCCCAACTTTGTATAGTTCTGTACCAGAAATACAATTGCTGCAACCTTAAATCATTCAGAACATAAAAATGTATCTATCCCCAAAACCTCAAACATTTGACAACTTCAAAAGTAGCAGCACCTACTATATGGGGGAAAAACAGTAAGTGGATAGGAAAAAAATGTCTGCTTTGAAAGCTGTAATTCTTGATTTTTTGTTGTTGTTGTTGTTTAGTCATTTAGTTGTGTCCGACTCTTCGTGACCCCATGATTAGTAGGGGTCTCTAATTAGTAGGATCTCTCTAATGCTGTTCTGGACAATATCTAGTGCTGTTTACAGAATCCAGCAATACAAGCCTGATAAGGCATAATCCAAGGCGCTTTTTTAAAGGGTTAATTCAAGAATCAAGCCCTCAAGAAGAGCCAGGGGCCAATAACTCTTTGGCTCATGCATCTGGGTGGGTACCTCCCACTTAAATACCTGAGGGGTGGGAGGAAGAAACACAAGCTCAGGATACAGACTGAAGTTCCCAGGTGTTTCCCTTCACTTCCACACCAACTCCCCACTCCCTGAGTTGAAATGAGCTGCTCTGCTGAGGCAGCACTTCATAGGAAAGGCATAATGATGCTGGCATAAGCTCTAGGGATCTGCCAAAACTTGTCCTTCAAGTTCTCCAGAGTTGTTTTCTTCTCCTGCTTAAAGAGGCTTCTGATTTTGTTCTCTGCCTCACTTGCAGGGCATTTCAGAATTCATTTATAAATATGGCGAGACATTCACAAGGATTCCCATCTCTATGTTGGAAATCCTACATGTAAGCCAGCTTGCTTTAGGTCAGAGATTTCCAAACGGTGCGTCATGTGAATGCTTCCCGTGTTCTTCCCGGGTCTGGAAAGGAGTTTTAACCTCTGGTTTGCTAGTAAAACTGAATTACTGTGTTGTGAAATTATGCATGTCTAAAAACTGTGTCATCAACATGAAAAGTTAGGAGAGCTCTGCTTTAGTCTAATGCCAATCATACATTAACCTGGGAGTCTGCCCCGTGTCTCCCATGTCAGGCCTTGCTGGTGCATTTTTGCTCATAAGGTCAAACTGAATGCCTGAAAAAGGGCAAGAGTCTTACACAAAAAACTTTGCTACAGTACCACAATATTCTAGTGTTTCTATGCTGCAGCTGCAATCTTACACAGGCATTTTAGTACAGTCAAGGATGCAAGACAGAACAAAGAACCAAAGAGTTCTTTTCAAACTCTTGTTTGTGTGAAGCACTGCATGAAGCAGTATGTTCAACACAGTGGAATGACTGAGAAAAGAGGTCATCAGACAAATACAGAATTCCACAAAGAAGCGAAATAAGTCTCATATAAATGTACCAGACTCTGTTTCAGAGTGATGCATTCTTGTAGAACATGTTCTAAGATGCAGGTATCGGTACATGATTTTTCATGCTCAGCATGATTCAATCCTGTCACCAGAGGAAAGGCACATGGGAATGTTCAAACATGTTTTATCAACCCAAATGGGTGCACTGCAAAATGTCTGAGCAGGGGTTGCAAAACGAATTTCAACATGACTCACTTGCTGACAAGTTAAAACAGACTCAAAGGAGTGAGCAACGGGTGTGAGCATTGAGCAACTAATTCTACTCACTGCCACGTGAGATTTTTTTTTTTGTCAAGGGCATTTTTTAAAATCTTAAATTATGCCAGTTTGTAAGATTCTCATGTCAATGCTAGGTCTGGGAAACAGGACAAAAGACAAAACATATTTCTGGCTTTCAGCAGCATTTGGGTGTGGAAGAGTTCAGAAAGACAAAGAGAGAAACTGATGTAATTTTGCCAACTGAGCAAAGGGAGGAGACCTGATTTATATATATACATGTGCACACACACTACATTTATAGACTGAAATTAGCATAGACATATTTGCCTTAGCTTGCTCAAATGCAAATGGGTGTAATTAACACTCCCCTCTCTTTCATTTCATCAGTGCCACTATATCTTACTCTTATCAGTGTTTTGCTGGCTCCAGTAGTGGTTTCGGGTGCATATACATAAGTGCCCACTCACAATACTTTGAAAAGAAAGCTCCACCTTTTAGGGATCTCACAATCCGGAAGCTTGTGTACAGCCTGGTCTGGACTGGGTCACATTCTCCCTAATCCCAAAGCAGTATGTTCACATATTCAGGATCTTCAGGATCTCCCTCTGGATACTCCAGGGCAGATGCTGCTTGAGCAGGTTCTCGTGGCAGCATAGTGCCCTGCTCAGTTGCCTCCTTTAAAGCAGGCAGATTAGAGATGGGGAAGCATTAGGGATAGAGTTTGCATGTGCACATACCAAAACAATACAGGGATGGAAACACAGCCGTGCTTTGAAATTCACACTTCTCTGAATTTAGCAATGCACTTCTCCAGCCAAGTAACACATACAAAATTGCATATAGTGGAGTGAAGTGTCCATAAAAATGCACATATGAGTGGGGAAAACATGCAAAATGTCATTTTAGGTGAAATTGCTCTGCAAAAATGTGTATACACCTGGTGTTTGGGGGTTCAAACTAAAGTAACTGCAAATACACATACAGGGTGGGATCCAATTGATGCTGTTGCACTATTTGGAAGGGTGATCCAGTGGATGCCTCTCTTAATGGAAAAGGGGAAGAGATTTATTTATTTTTGGCCAATTTTCTTTTACCTGGTGCCTCCTAAATTTGTCCCATGCAGTTAGAGGACCTTCCAACAGAGTGAATGTGAGGGCATTCATGAGATCCCACCCACTGTCACTTATACATAGCAACAGAAGGCCAACAACAATGTAAGTGGTGCTGAGGCATCTTTATCAAGCCTATCCTCAATGTTCGGGTTTACTTGCTAATTCAAACCTGCCATCTTGCAGCTGAACCAGTAGCAGACAAAGAATACATACTTGTAAGGAAACCAATTCATTGCTGGAAGGCTACATTGGGAAGCTAAGAGCAGGACGTGCGTGGATATTAAAATTAGTCTCACACACTGAAAGTGTTCCCTTCAGGGCAGTACTGGATGGATCCACATTTATGCAGGTAGCATGTGATGAATCTTTCCCAGATTCAATCTTATACCATTTATTTCAGAAGTATTTTGCTTTCAGACCGTTTCCCAGGTTCATATAAATTCAGTAAAATGAAAGCTCATGTAGACTCAGAGTAAGAGATACATTAGCACCTTTGAGACATTCCTCATTACTGCTGTAAAAGGTCTGCTTCATATTATACAAGCTGAATATTCCACAAGGAAACCATTTCCATGCAGAAAATATTACATCTTTTTTTTTTAGGCCATCACATATGATGAGCGTACCTCTTTCTTTCTATTAGAGACTCCCAATGTGCCTAAAGCAGATAAATGTGTATTATACACATGCAGTATTCACACAATTTTCTCTGCAGAAGTTAAAATTCATTGGGTGTGAAATGGGGCTTAATGCAATGCTGGGAAAAGCCTCAAAGAGAGTTATGCAACCACAGCTCTGCCCATACATGCTATTTTTTTTCTCTTGTTCAGCACCTGTATAAGCTTGAGAAAAAGCTATTGATTGACAACATGCAAGAGCAAATTATTTGGATGGGAGGGATAGTTTCTTTCTCTCTCTTTTTAAAGACACATATTTCTTCCCAAGTGACAACCATTTCTGAAGATACCTTAAAATAATTTAGAGGTAGTCGAATGGTATGTATATTAGCTCATACATTTTTTAAAACACTTTGTAGCTTCACAGTGGCTCTACTTTTCTGGTACCCATTTGCAGCGCCGGTGCTAGGGCTTTTTGCGCCCTAGACAAAACCACCTTCTGGCGTCCCCCTCGGCACATGCGTCATGACGCGTGCACAACGCCGCTGACGCCCCTGCGTCCCATCCATAGGCGGGAGGGCGCTGAGCTCTCATTTTGGTTCGCGCGCCTCCCGCCTATGGAGGGGACGCTGTGAGCTCTTCAGCGGCGGATGCAGCGAGCGAGCGGTGGCGGCGGCAGCAACAGCGCCTATAGCTGAAGGTTTCAGCTACGGGCGCTGCTGCCGCCACCGCTCGCTCGTTGCTCCTCCATAGGCGGGAGGAGCGCGAGCGCGCGTCGTGGGAGGGCGGCGGCGCAGGGTTTTTGCGCCCCCTCCATTTACGTGCTCTAGGCAACGGCCTAGTTCGCCTAAATGGACGCACCGTCCCTGCCCATTTGTGTTCTTTAATAGGCGTTTACAGACCTCTGAAAGGATATAAAACACGAAACTGTCCAATTTTTTTCCTATGGAGTTATGAAGAGCTCTGGTTTTGCTTTTGTTGTTAAAGTAGAGAAACAAATGATGTAAAGACATATGAAATGAAGCTTTTAACTTTTAAAAAAGTACAACTCAACACTTTACTGCTGCATTTTAATAAAGATGAATACAGAAGAAAAATATCCATTGCTCTGCGGACCACAGGTGGGATTGTCTCACTTGTGGTAAAGCCCATGGATCAATATAGAGGTGTAGGGTACAGAAGAGTACAGAAATAATGGATTCATTGAGGCCCTGTTTCAATTGAGGTGGATTATTGACCTGGGAGTGGGGAAAGACCCCCAAATAACCCAACTTCACATTGTTATTCACCCACCCCAAACTGATACACACCCCAAGCTTCCACATGTATATGCAATGCCATATTCTTCATATTTTATACTTTACATATTATATTTACATATATGAAAATTAAATTTAGCTATTTTTTTAAAAGCCGCTGGGTCAAGATGTTATAACAGTTTCTCTGAATTTCATATGAAACATATTCCATGTAAGCAGTACAGAAGCTCCAGTAGATAGTCTACTTGATGAGACCCTGCAGAGCTATTCTTCTCAAACAGAAATTTTGCACAATAGAAATATAATCTGCTGAGCCTATTTAGTTTAGGACAAGGCTTAGACTTCATAATTCATAGCAGGCAAAGTAGTACAGCTGCAGAGGCAGGAGGCTTTCAGAAGTCAGACCCTAGTAAACGTCCATTAAATCGTTTCCGCCTTCCAGCGGGAACGCCTTGCGCTCTGGACCACGGAACACACCCCCTCCCCTCAGCGTGGGCAGGATTGCATCCCACGTCATGCTGGGGAAACATCCCAGCCACCCCACCACCATAACCACCAAACCAGTGGCTCTTGGGGGGCGTGGCCGGGACGATTTAAACTCCGGCAGGAGGCAAGCTTGGCCCCTTTTGCCTCACGTCACGATTCTCCCTCCCTCCCTCCCTCCCTCCCTTTAGGCTGACCTATCGGTTTCTTGTTTTTAAATGGGGGCCAGGTAGGAATTTTTCCATTTGGCAGATTGGCTTGGCCACTTGGTTTTCACCTACCTCTCAGCAATCGTCACAACTTTTTAAGGTGGCGGTTTGGCATTGGCATAGCGGTGTGTGTGTGTGGGGGGGGGAGGTGTGGTCATCACCTGCCCCTCCATGCTTAGGTGGATTCCGCTAAAGGAATCCAGGGGTCTGGGTCCTGTCCAAAGCCTGCGGAGGGGCTAGGGCCATACCGCGACCTGGGGAATCCTGAGGTGCTCGAGTTGGTTCACGGCGGCCGGGCTACCTCTGCAGGAGTTTACCCTTGCCAGACGTCCAGCAAAGTGGGCAGGAAGTCAGTTATAGTCTCGCTTGCCAGTGCCCCATAGCCAATACTGCTCACATTCTGTAATCAATAAAGTTGTGGTCTAAATTCTCCCACCAACATTAACTTTAATCTCTGTTTCCTTGTGTCTTTATTTCTCGGGAGTGGGCTTCGGGGGCCTCGAAGCGCAAAGGGATTTCTTTCAGTCAAAAACAACAATTGCCTCATCTTCTTTAATTTGAATGATTTGTGCATTAAGGTAAAGGCAGCATTGTACAGACCACTGGTCGCACATACTATCTGCACCAGATGTAGGGGCCCCTTTGGCTCCCCAGATGTCATTGAACTACTACTCTTATCATCCCTGGTCATTGGCTATGCTTGCTGGGGTTGATAGGAGTTGTAGATCATATAAACAGCATCTAAATTAAGCAAGAGGAGAAACATCTGGAGGTCCTATGTTGGTCTATGCATCCTGCGGCTAGCTTTCCATGCTAACTATTGCATCTGTCCTGTGGATTTCAAACCAAGGCACCGGGATCCCCAGGCTTGCATGTTTTATCTATTGAGAATATATCCAAGTTTATGATCATCACAATGTATGTTGCACCAGGTTGCTCCAGCCCTTTTTGGTCATGATTACTGACAAATGAATTTGGAAATATGTATGAAATTCTGCAGTTGTTTGTCCAACATATTGCATCTGGCATCCAGAGTTTTTGCATTCTATAACATACACTGCATTCCTGGGCTTGCAAGTGATAGTCTATCATGCCTGTCAATCTGCGCTGGAAAGTGGCAGTTTTCTAGTTTTAATGGAGGTGGCTGTAGTCTGTCAGATGTAAATACTGCAAATAAAAAACAGGAATCCACTTCTGGTTTATTGGAATGGGAAGAGAAACAATGTTGTTTACAGACAACAACCTAACAACCCATGGTCTTAATGTGGAGGATAATATTTAAACTTTTGATTCTTAAAACAAGCAAGCAAAAACAAAACAAATGAAAACAATCAAAAGCTTCCCCCCACTTTTTTTGCAAATGTTATCTTTGGGAGAGCTCTTTACCTTTTCACCCTACTTAGGTCTATCACACTGGACAGCATGCTTGGTTGGAAACCCAATGAAGTTAGAGAAGGAAGCTGAGAGATTTAGCTAAGGTTGAAATCCTGAGCATGATTACTAGGGAGTAGGTCCTAAACATGCTTAAGATTGTGCTTGCTTTAATCAGTTTTGTCAGTTATTTTTATAACCATTTTTTTGTTTGACTGCATCTTGCTAAGCTCCTGAGAAGCACTGTTTAGGGTAGCACTCTGCTCTAAAAAGAACTAGAGTTTTTGTATGTGGAACTAAATGTGGTGAATCCTTTTATTTTTAAATGAACAAATTAGCTTAGCCCTGAAACAGAATTTCAAATAATTTAGTAGAACTGAATGATGATTTTGTTAAGTATAATTAGGAATATCCTGAGGTAATTGAGTGACCTGGGTGTAGGCCTACCACAGTTTGCCAGTCTGCACACTGTTATAACAAGGGTTGGCCACAGGATGTCAGCACATAATGCAAAGTTGAAGGCTTCCTTCCCCCTTCCTGCTTTCCAAAACATTATAACCGACCATGAATAAAAAAGAGTAGGTATGTGCATGATTACACACACACAAAATTGTGAATCGTGAGTCCGAATAACTTATGAGCAGAATTGTAAATTCATTACCTGATACTAAAAAGCTAAAAAGTGAAGGACTGGGAGAATAGTTCAAATCAATATGTCAAATTCTGAAACTCAAATTCCAGACCTTTCCAATTGCTTTATTTTTTATCTACCTGAACTTCTACCAGGTTCTTTACCTCACCTTCTACTTTGACATGTTTCTTCAGCCACCCCAACACTGGGAATCTTGCTGCTCCTTAACTTCCCTGCCTTTGGTGACACTCCTCAGTCAATTTCCTCAGCTCCAGCCCTTACCACAAATTCTCCTATCTTTATGTGAGGTTTTAATTCCAGAAAAAACTTGAAACCTTCTTCCTTCCCCTTGTAGAAGTACAGTAAAACTCTTCTACTGCAAGCCCATCTCTGAATTGCCATGATGTCACAAAATGTGCACAGCTTAGCCAAAAGGGGCCAGAGGGCCCAGGTTCATAAATGAAATAGAATACAGATTCCTGTTTTGATGACAACATTTTCAGTTTTACAGTATCATTTTTGTTGTTTGGTCAACTGAAAAAGAGAGAAATGGGCACCTATTAGTAGAGAGATCAGAGCACAAAAACAAATGGAGAGGCAAGCAGCCACATATATAAGGAGGGCTCTCAAAAATAGGTCAGTTTCAAGCTCCTACTGACTGGATGCTGGGGGATGTATGGGATTGACTAGCTGGTTAATTTCATCTCTTTTGTTATTGGATCTCTCATACTTTCAGCCAACCCTGCTAGTTCCAGTCACTCACTCCCATGGAGTTGTACACATTAACAGACCCTACTTGAGCACTGCTGCCTCCATGCTTGCATGGCAACACACAAACACAGACATGAACTACTTACTGTGGAGTCAGTTGCTGGAGGAGAATTGATTATCACAGTAATCAATGGGACATGAAAGCAGAAGCACCTGAAGACCTTTTTTTCAGGCCTCACCTTTAAGATCAGTAAAGACAGAACATCCAAATGAACTGGAGTTATATACAGAGAATCATGCTGCTTTCGGGACAAAAGAAAAAGAAAACACCATCACAAAGATGGAAGATCTAGATAACTCTCCTTTACCATAAAGCAAGGAAGAAAAAGTTACTTTCTCAAACAGATCCAGATGCACATTCCATTTTGTCAGACAAATAGCCCAACTGTAGGGAAAGATAAAGCCTGGGTGGGTACACAAGTTTGGCTTGTACATAATGGGGTTTGAAACAATGAAATAGGAACCTGTTGAGCAACTCTTCATCTGGATGTTGAACAAAAGGGATGACGGGGGCGAGGGTGGTTTTACCGCCTCCCTTCCCCAGTTGCCAATTCATAACGATCTTGAACTGGAATGCAGGAGGAATTTTACAGACAAAATTTGTTTAGTCCCTCATGGTAGATGTCTGATTGTAAGGCTGCAAGAGCGCTGAAGAGAATAGGCGACAATTACACATTTTATAGTTTCTCCGTGCGTGTCTCAACATTTTATGGGGAACATGGTGCATTGCATCAAAAAACCTTTATGTTGCATAATGTGTCAACCAGAAGAAGCACTATTATTATCACTACTGCTACTATTACTCACTTATTTCACCGTTTTCAATGGCTTCAATTATTATTCTATCACAGCAAGCCAATATATAGGATATACTGCCATCGTGTGGCAATTTCATGAATCTGCAGAACAATAACATGTAAGACCTAGTCAAAACAAAATAAAAAAATCCTTCCAGTAGCACCTTAGAGACCAAATAAGTTTGTCATAGGTATGAGCTTTCGTGTGCATGCACACTTCTTCAGATACACTGAAACAGAAGTCACCAGACCCTTATGTATAGTCAGAGGGTGGGGAGGGGTATTACTCAGAAGGGTGGTGGGAATGGGTGATTGGCTGATAGGAGTGGTATACCTGTTGATGACTGTTAATGACTGCAATTGGTCTTGCAGGAAAAAGCAAGGGGTGAGCTGGCATAAGAAAGCTTTATCATGTATAATGAGATAAGAATCCAGTGTCCTTATTCAGACCAGGTCTCTCCATGGTTTTAAGCTTGGTAATGAGTTGCAATTCTGCAACTTCTCTTTCCAGTCTGTTTATGAAATTTTTCTGTAATAAAACAGCTACTTTGAGATCTTGTATAGAATGTCCTGGGAGACTGAAGTGTTCTCCTACTGGTTTCTCTGTCTTGTGATTCCTGATGTCAGATTTATGTCAATTTATCCTTTGGCGTAGGGTTTGGCCTGTTTGTCTATGTAAGGCCTAGTTTGTCCAGTATTATTTTAGTAGATCCACAATATGTATGCAGTGCTTTTTTCTAAAAAAATAAATTTGGGGGTACTCTCATTTTGACTCAAGAAAACCACCATTTTATAGTTCAAATCAGGGAAAATAAATACAGTAAATGGACAAAAGTACAAAGATTCACAAAATGTTTAGGGGTATGCTTACCCCTGCCCTCCCCCGAAAAAAGCACTGTGTGTATGTATGTATGTATGTATGTAGGTGGGTTGCTGGTGTATATTTGAATAATGGAGCTGATTCTTCACCTCCATCTTTCTGTGTCTTTGTCACAGAAAGAAACTGTCAGTCCAGGTAAGGTGGTTTTTGGTTGATTGTGCAAATATGTACTTAAATTGCATTAACTACCTCATTTTTCTGTAAAAGCTGCAATTCCCTCTTGGAGTGCCATTTAGGCTCTGTACCTACATAAAAAAGTTACCTCAAAATATTGCAGGCTCTGTGGTAATACATGTTTGTGTAGCGTATGATAAGAGACACTTGCAGGCTTGGTAAAAAAAGGAAGAAGGAAGGAAGATGTTGTTACTGTATTTCAGAATAATTAGGCCGAAGTCATGTCTCAGATATTAAAGAAATTCTCTTACTTAGGCAGAACTACACCACCCCCTTCAATTATGTGTTATATAAAATGATGGTTGCTTATCAGTAGCTTTCTGTTGCTAAATAAAATAATCATCAAGTTGTTTTGTGTAGTCTCATTGAGCTGTATTTTTCTCCTCCGCTGTTCCTTTCCAGCATAGATACATATCTTTTTATATATAAGATACAAGAAGACAAATTTACCACTTATTTACCCCTGTTTATTGATCACTTCCTTGGGAAGAAAAACTCAGACTAACTGGTTCAGATTTCACTCTTTAATATAAGAAAATAAAAAAGAATTCTAAAAATGATCGATAAAGTGTATTACCACAGCCCTCATCAGAGTCAACTGCATCCCAGAGCATAAGGAAGGTGGCTTATTGTTCTCAGGACTGCTAAGGGGCCAAACAAGATGTTTGCTTAATACATAGTATGTATTTCAAAAAGTAAAATTCCTGACAACCGCAAAGTTGTTGCTTTTCCCATCATGTTGCCCTGACATTTTGCAAATTCGGCAAAATTCTCCCCAGAGGCCATTTTTTACACCGGAAAACCAGGACATGTCAGGAATTTTCCTGACATATGGGAAGCCTGGTCCTATACGTCTGCTGTCTTGCAGGATATTTTGGGGAGAAGAAAAGGCTAAGGAGTAAACCCTACACAAACCTGGAATACAGTGCCTAAGACAGTTGGATGGTGCCTCGCACACCTCTTCTGGCAACTCCTGTAGCTAAGCTGGTGCCAACCGTATTGCTCTGCTTTCCTTTGGACGACATTAGCGAAGATGAGAGAGGGGTCTTGTCGTCTGGGCAGCCCAGGACCTTCATACCCATGGCTCAATGCAGGAGTTTGACTTCACCCCCAGAGGTGCACTCCGTTGTCTCTCAAGGAAGACAGATGCCAACAACAGTTACAGGCATGGGAAAGGGGGTGATGCAGGGAGGGGAAGCTTATCTTCTTATTATCATACAACCAGAATGGAAACCACCCCCAAATCAAGGAGCCTTACAGAAAAGAACCCTTTTCGGCATGCTGGCAATCCTTTCAGTGAGCCTCTCTGCCGAGTGGAGAGAGAAGGGGCAGGATTGTCCTTCCAGTGCCCAGAACAGCTTTATCCCACCACCTTCCCAATTGACTGACCTATCTGCCTGTAAATACATTCAGTCCTCAATTCCTAGAGTTCCTTAGGAAGATGGGTTGACTGTTAAACCACTCTGGTATTGCAGCACAACAGAGCTCTCCTAACAACTCTCAGCAATGCAATTGAGTTCCCAGGATTCTGTGGGGGAAGCCATGGCTGTTTAAAGTGCTATGATAGTGCTTTAAACATATGGTGTGGATATGCTCTGTAAGTGCAAATAAAATTTATCACAAAAATGGCACAGGCCTCCAGTAACCTCTTTCCAAGGAAGCAGAATGTTTTCTTCTGGAGTTCTCACCACTCAGAGAACTGGGATGCATGCAAATATTTGTAATGGCAAGCAAACAATCGGTTGCTTTTTGGCTCTGTCCCATCTTCTCTGCTTGTTGTTGTTGTTTAGTCGTTTAGTTGTGTCCGACTCTTCGTGACCCCATGGACCAGAGCACGCCAGGCACTCCTGTCTTGCACTGCCTCCCACAGTTTGGTGAGACTCATGTTGGTAGCTTCGAGAACACTGTCCAACCATCTCGTCCTCTGTCGTCCCCTTCTCCTTGTGCCCTCAATCTTTCCCCAACATCAGGGTCTTTTCCAGGGAGTCTTCTCTTCTCATGAGGTGGCCAAAGTATTGGAGCATCAGCTTCAGGATCTGTCCTTCCTGTGAGCACTCAGGGCTGATTTCCTTCAGAATGGATAGGTTTGATCTTCTTGCAGTTCATGGGACTCTCAAGAGTCTCCTCCAGCACCATAATTCAAAGGCATCAATTCTTCGGCGATCAGCCTTCTTTATGGTCCAGCTCTCACTTCCATGCATCACTACTGGGAAAACCATAGCTTTAACTATATGGACCTTTGTAGGCAAGGTGATGTCTCTGCTTTTTAAGATGCTGTGTAGGTCTGTCATTGCTTTTCTCCCAAGAAGCAGGCATCTTTTAATTTTGGGACTGCTGTCACCATCTGCAGTGATTATGGAACCCAAGAAAGTAAAATCTCTCACTTCTCTGCTTAGGGCACGGCTTTAACTTCAGTAATGTGAACCCTTCTTGCAGCTCACTGGGTTTTGATTGTGTGTACAAAAATGCAGGCATCTCATCCATTATGGCTATTATTATTTTTTTACTGCAGGAGGAATAATATGATACACCCTGCCAAATCAATGGGAAATGAAAGCACTAAATGGCAGCATGAAAAATAAATATCATAAAGCAATTCCCCACCCATGATTCAATTATCTCTATACCGAGTTGGCTTCCCTAAATGAAATTAATTAATTTTTCCAAGTGGATTATGCAAGCCATTTCTCTCCCTGTTAATGTTTTCTCATAATCATTAAGGTTCATCAACGGACCAAAAAAAGAGCATTTGGAAGTTTAGTCTAGCCCATGGATGTTCATGAGCTTCCCTTGAACACAAGAAGTTTCCTGTATGTAATCAGATTTGAATCTGTGAAATCAGTTTATTTATGAATGCCTTTTTGGAAATGTATCTGTTTTCAGGAGTCAGCAAACTTTTTCAGCAGGGGGCCGGTCCACTGTTCCTCAGACCTTGTGGGGGGCCGGACTATATTTTGAAAAAAATATTAACGAATTCCTATGCCCCACAAATAACCCAGAGATGCATTTTAAATAAAAGGACATATTCCACTCATGTAAAAACACTAGGCAGGCCCCACAAATAACCCAGAGATGCATTTTAAATAAAAGACACATTCTACTCATGTAAAAACATGCTGATTCCCGGACCGTCTGCAGGCCGGATTTAGAAGGCAGTTGGGCCGCATCCGGCCCCCGGGCCTTAGTTTGGGAACCCCTGGTTTAGATGGTTGATGGAGGACCCTGGGTGAGAGTCTGGGAGGAGCTACTGTCCTCTGTGGGTGGTAAGGGCAAATAATTCCTTTTAAGAGAGGACTCTGTGTTCTATGTATTTGTTGCAGTTATAATTTTACTGTATTATGGAACTTAAAAAACAACAAAATCTTTATTTTAAAAATGAATAATAAAAAGGTAATGTAGCCCTTTGATAAGAATTACAGCTTTGCAGAAGAGTAGGAATCAAGACTCAGAAGGTAAAAATTAGTTGGATCCAGACCAACCATTGGATGCTCCTATCAGTGGAATGGGGGCGGGGGGGGGGGGGGGAGGGAGAGAGAGAGAGAGAGGGAAGCAATTTTTGGCTATTCTCCCTTCCCCTCGAAGTTCTCTCTGCCTCCTAAAAACCTTCTCCAGAAGTTTGGGGATCTTTCAGAACAGAGTGGGGCATGACATGGCTTTAGGGGCCTTTGGCAAATGACATATCCTCCCTTCTTCCATGGGGCAGAGTCTCTTCCCTGAACTGAAGAAGTCCTTATATTTGTGGAAGTGCATGCATGGATCCACTTAAAAACATGCATTTGACTTTCATACAAGTAATATTTTCTTGGAACAACTCTCAATTATCTAAACTAGAATTTTTTAAAAATGATGGCTCTGGAATGAAATGTCTAAAACCAACCACCCTACTCTGTTTGTTTTAATTTGTACACTACCATGGTTCTGAACTGAAGAGCAGGGAGTTCATCCATTCCATCTGTGAGATCCTCAGGGCCATTGGAAATGGGCAGGTGATCATTGCAAATAAAAAACCTCTGCGTCTAATGCCATTGGAAGTTCAGCGACATTAGAAAAACTCTGATGGCTGAACCAATTGGAACAGGAAATCCAATGCATTAGCTTCCAGGACTTAAATTAGTTGCATATTCCTGGGCTCAGGTATTTTGCTGTCTCAAGTCACTGAAGTAACTTCAGATGTAATGGCAAATTACGGTTTGCTACTTCGTACATGCTAGTTCCTCCTTCTCTTTCCCTGTGTGGAATGTAGGTTAGTTGCAAATCATAGTTTGCTATTTTAGACACATTGGCAAACTATGGTTTGCTGCTAAACAGAAGATAAAACTTCTAATCTCCTTCCTCCACATGCAGTGAATGGGATAAAGGAGGAAGGAGCACATGAGCATGGTCATGGCAATGTGCAGCTGTAAGGCAGCATTGATTTCCAATGTGATCAGCATTCGTATTCCCTGGATTGATTTCTGTTCTGGACATGGAATGAGTAAGTGAACACCAGCAATTTCCGCTCCCACATTTGACATTCTTATGGAAAACTATGACATGTCGTTACATCTGAATATTTAGCATATGTTATCCAACTGCATAATGGAAAAACTGCTGATCTGCCTCCCTATGTTGAGCCCTGAAACGCTTTGTAAAATTATGGTGAAATGAACTCACCTTGCCTGTTGTTTATTTGTGATCTATTTACAAAACCTCTTTAGTACTCCCAATCCGTCTAAGTATGTCATGGAAAATTGTTTGTTACCTCATTGAGAAGATGAAGCATTTTTAAAAAGATGAATAATGAATAACAGACACTTTATTTTCTCATTAGTTTCCCTTCGTTTCATGTGATTGTAGAATTTCATTACAGTCACCATTCTACAAACATTCAAGTGTGACCCATTCTCATAAAGACAATGCTAACAACAATTTGGGAAATGAACATGCATCCGCAAGCAGTATTGGGGCAATTTTGGATACACATGGTTTGGAAATACAGAGCATGTGAGTGACATTTTTAAATCCACTTTAAGTAGGGTACAATGTTCTCATTGTACAGTATACAAAAAAAAGAAACTGAATACTTTGTATTGCTATTCAACGATTTCTGCATTGTAACTGCAGTACTATCAATATAACACGGAAAATATACTGGTCAAATGACTAAACACAATATTGAAAATGGCAAGAAAAATATTTAACACCCCCGTCACTAAGTTTCAACCTCTGTTTCAATCCCTGCTGAACTGTTGTAACACAGGTCTATTTTTGCTGTCATTTCTTCTCCCTCTACACTGAAGTCAGGTTCTCCCTTTGCCAAGTGATTCAGCTACCCCAGATGAGACTAACAGTGGGTCAGACATGTTTGTTGCAGGCACAACGTGAGCTGTTCCACCATTTTTCCTAGACAGCAGATGCCATCGTTTCATCTTGCACAAATAGTCTTTACTGGTATTCAGAGTCACCAAACATGCCGCTAACACAACATATTAGCAACATTCAGTCACCTAGAAAACAATTTATTTAATTTAAAGGTCTCAAAAAGGGCTTAAATCTTCTTTAAGTTCCCCCTGAACTGCACTTGCAGACAATACAGAGGATGTACACTATTAGCTTTAACTATTAGCTCACATTACTCACAGTAATTATGCAGTTACCATTGTGTTTACTGTGGCACTAATTTGATTATAAATGCTAGACATTACTGTGATAAAATATTAATTTGCTTGTAATGGCACATTTAGGAAAATCATAATTATACTAGAACTTCCTATCTTGCTATGTGCCTACACAAAACTGCTGGGGAGGGAAAGGGACACTAAAAGTAAACACCCATTAGAATATAATTGCCAGAGGGTGCTTTATTCTAGTTTATTTGGACCCCCCAATTTTAAACAATCCTTGGAATCATGAACCAAGAAATAGCATGTGAAATATTTAAAGAAAACTTAAGCGAAATCACCAGAGTCCATCTGAGCACTGGAACATCTTTCACCACCCCAAGTATGCAATGATCAAATACAATAATGTGCAAATCAAGGACACCCGATTAATGTCACGGTTCGTGGTAAGGTTAGTGTAAGATTATGATTCCACTTATGACATATATGAATATGCAACTAAAGTACCAAAAAGAGGCCAAATTCAAGACGTTACTAATAGTATGTAAAACTCAGCAGTTTGGGATCAGTGCACTTGAAGGAACTCCTCACTCCATATGTGCCAATTCAATAATAAACTGGCACTTTTACAAGCATGGCATATTTTTCATTCTGCACTTGCAAGGGATCAATGCTTCAGGACAGCAGCGCCAACTTTCTGCCTATTAATATGTTTTAGGCACCTTTGCTGTACAGTTTTTGATGCCTGGTGAACACATTTTGGTTAAGGCAGGTAATTTATTTTGATTTTGGAAATTTGCGTGCATTTTTTAAAAATAAAAAAACCTGTTGATTTTATCTATATGTGCTAAATTCCATCATGTTTACAGTACTTGTTTTTAAAGGTTGTTTTTACCATTATTTCCTTATGAACATTTTATAGTCATGAAACCACTCTTTTCTGATCAAGTGGCATATAAATCTTGTTAGATAAATAAATATACAGCTCAACAGCCACTCTGAAACAGGAAGTACACATGTATGGAGGAACAGGCTTCTGCATGCTTGGTGGATTAGAAGCAAAAAGATGCAGAATTTATGGCACAATATTTTGCATTAGTCTTTTCGGGTTTTTTCCTTAAAAAAACAAAACACTAAAAACAACTCCAGTTCACCATGGCATTGAAGGTGTTTCTTAAATGTAGTGTGACATGGTTCTAGTCCTCAATACCATCTATGCCTCAAGACAATCTACAGTATGTGTGCACACCTGTTGTGTGTGCTTTCCTTCCGAGAAGCCCAGCCCTCTCCACTGAACTGTCAAATCACTTTTCTCAAATCCTGTTTGCAGTTTGGCAAGACACAGAGACAAAAATGAAAGGGGGAAAAAAGAGCTTGGCATGGGCACATATGCACATTCTCTTGGGTGCCCACCAGTGACTTCTCTTGCCCCTGGCTGCTGCGTTATGTCATCATGAACACCGAGGCCTCAGCTTGTCCGTTGCAAGCTGGCTGGAAAGTTCACTCATGCTGAAAAACACAGTTGTACAATTCTCCCCTCAGTCATAGAGTTAGACATTTTATAAAGCTTGACAGTCATGAAAACCACCAATCATTTAGCCTTGCCTCAGAGTGTCCCTCGGGATACAAAACTGCAATGTTTCAAAGCATCCCCCCTCCCCTGCAGGTTGCAAACCATATCAAGAAAATCAGCTGGGATGGCAGCTTTATTTAAGAACACCCTGCAAATCGAAGGCCAATATTCTCCAGGGATTATCCGGTGAGCTACCCCAGAAGCTGTACAAATAACTTTCCTAAAAATTTCCTCAGGGCTAGCAGGTGCCCCAGAGAGGGCTGCTTTGGTGATGGAATGCCTTAGAGGAGATTACTTAATCTTTTCACATTGATGCTGGGGGAAACTGTACAACAAAGGGAGTGTTAGGCATGCTCTCAAACAGTTCATGCAACTCTCTTTCTAGCTGAATATTAATCCCCACTAGCTCAAAAAGTTTTGATACAATAAGCAGTTGCACCCATGAAACCCATGAATTCAGCTATGCTGTACTCAGAAGAGACTCATTGAAATCAACGAACCAAAATTAGCCATTTTTCAACACATCTTTTCTGAATAGGTCTAAACCACCGAGCTCCTTGGGCCTGCGGATCAGAAGGTCAACGGTATGAATCCATGTGATGGGGTGAGCTCCCATTGCTCTGTCCCAGCTTCTGCCAACCTAGCAGTTTGAAAGGGTGACAGTGCAAGTAGATAAATAGGTACCACTGCAGCGTGAAGGTAACAGGGGCGTAGGAAGGGGGATGTGGGGGATGCGGTCTGCCCCGGGTGTCATCCTGGAGGGTGTGTGTGCCAAAATGGTACACCGCAGGGGTCGGCACTTACCATGGGGCCTGGCCTACAGCGTGCCCGAGCCACATGCCTTTCCTGGGAGTGACACGGTGGCTCGGGGCCCAAACGGCAGCGTAGGGCTTGCATCAACCAGGCAGACTCCGTGGGCAGCTCACCGCTCCCTGGGCAGCTCGCCACGGCATCCCCATGTGGCGCCACCTGGAAGGTAAATGGTGTTTCCATGTGCTCTGTCACTTGTCACAGTCCTCCGTGTGTCAGTAGTCCTGCCAGACACATGACCCGGAAAACTATCTGTGGACAAACACCGGCTCCTTTGGCCTGAAGCGAGATGAGTGCCACAATCCCATAGTCACCTTTGACTGGACTTAACCGTCAGGGGTCCTTTATTTTTACTCTGAATAGCACTAGTATTGAATACAATTCACATTATTTTCTCCAAACCATTTGCTCCATTAATAAACTGCATTGTAATCAGCTATTATCGACAAGCATCTAAACATTTCATACTGTTATATACTCCCTGCTTTTCTGAGTGATGGAGACTTTTAGGGGCGTGCTACTGGGCTGAGTTTTCTTTGGATGAGAGCACACTGGGGATTTAAATAAAGCATCTTTGCTTTATCAACAAATATACAACTAGAGCAGGCACTCCTATGAGGAAGCTGATAGAGGAGATTCCTGGAGTCTCTTACAAGGAAGCAGAATTGCTGCTACGCTTCAGATCCCAAGTGAAAGTGTCTGTGTTCCCATGGTGCTACACTTTCAGCCAACTGTTCTGTCTCCATCTGAAGGACCACTGGCAAGGCCAAGCCACCTGCTAGCTTCTTAAGCCAAATACGATTAAATGTGAACCAGTTACCAGATGAATTAGACTGCCACCTGGCATCTTGATGTTTGAAGAATAAGTTTTTATTAAAGAAGGCTTTCCCTGAAGTGCCACTCAGCTGTTTATGGAAATAAAGCATACCATAAAATAAAATAAAATAAATGGTTACATTGCTCCCATTGCTTCTTCTGGCCATTCACACAGAAGCAGTGGATGAACATGTTTTCATTCATCTGATGTTTACAGTGTCCCAACTGGAAATTGAACTCCCAGGGCAGTCTCGAGCAGGTCGGGCGCCCTGGTGCTGAGGCGTGGAGATTGCTCCGGCGCCCCCCCTCGCAGCACGGCTTCCGCGTGGCTTCACCGCGCAGTGCCCCGCCTGCCGGCTTGGCGCCCCGCGCCACCGGAACTATACCTATAGCCAGCCCTGTGAACTCCACTGGTGCCAGGCAGAAGTGAAAAATGCCAAGGAGAATGCAGTGTGCCCACAAATGCATCCAAACAATGACCTATAATTCACGTCCACATCTTTACACAACACATTGTCAAACTATGGTATTTGCTTCTGTAAGGAATGAAGATTGTCGCTTTTCCATAAAAGGATCAAAAGGCCTCTGAGCATCTGAGCAGAAGTTGCAAAAGCTAACCCCCCCCGACTCGCTCGGGGACTTATCTTTACTTGCTTGGGGTTAGAATGCTCGAAAACAAGGCGGCTTGCTGCTAGAATGTGGTTTATCTAGACATTTCAGCAGGGTAGGAATCGTGTACTCCTAAGGGGTGGTCGGGATGTGACTTTATCGCTTGGGTAGATGTGCAAGAGCATAGGAACATGCTTCCTTTTTTGGGCAAAAGTAATTTAGGGTGATAGGGACCCAGGTGGCGCTGTGGTTAAACCACTGAGCCTAGGGCTTGCTGATCAGAAGGTCAGCGGTTCGAATCCCTGTGACGGGGTGAGCTCCTGTTGCTCGGGCCCAGCTCCTGCCAACCTAGCAGTTCGAAAGCACGTCAAAATGCAAGTAGATAAATAGGAACCGCTACAGCAGGAAGGTAAACGGCGTTTCCATGTGCTGCTCTGGTTTGCCAGGAGCGGCTTTGTCATGCTGGCCACATGACCTGGAAGCTATACGCCGGCTCCCTCGGCCAATAATGCGAGATGAGCGCGCAACCCCAGAGTCGGTCACTACTGGACCTAATGGTCAGGGGTCCCTTTACCTTTACCTTAATTTAGGGTGATGGTCCCTAAATTCAGATGATGGGAGATGTCAACAGAGGTGGAAAATGTAGTATTTTAATTAGGCAGTTGTGATAGGCTGTGAACTGTGCATGCCCCAACCAATGGGGAGGCATGGGAGGGAGCTTTGCACTCGGTTGAAGGGATATATGTCTGTCTTTCACTGAACTGGAGTGTGCCTGCTTTGGGGACACTCGCTTCTTGCAAGAAACGCCCATAGATCAATAAACTCCTTGCTGCTTCACCAATTTTGCTCAGATCTTTTTTTTTAGGGTCCGAGGACCCTGAGTCTTGGGACCTGTGTTTTGTATCTCACACTCCCTTAAGAGGTAGTAATGGCCACCAACATGGACAGCTTTGAAGGAGGAGTAAACCAATTCATGTCTATGTTCAACCTCCGATGTTGGAAGCAACGGGTATTCTGAATACCGGTTGCTGGGAATCCCAAGTGGAAATCCCAACTGGGAATCCCAAGTGCTGTTGTGCTCAAATCCCATAGGCCATTGTAAGAATTTGATGCTGAGCTAGATGGGCCTTGGGCCTGATCTAGCAGGGTTCTTATTATGTTCTCAATCTTGTTCCCATGCTTATGAGAATGCAGTTCAGGTGTCAGTGGCTGTTATTTCTGGCACAATAATTCAATATCCTGAACCACAGGATTCAATATCCTGAACCACAGAAAATGTCCCAAGACACATCTTTTTGAGATGCCATCCATTGTTAATGCACTAATTAAGCAGGGGCCCTGATTATAGGTGGGTGCTGCTATTGTTCCTCACCCCATGGACTGCTGCTGAAAAGAGGAAGCTTTGGTTCTGATATGGCAAACTCCATCTCACAGGTGTCAATTTCATGTTTTAACTCAAAGGGTTTGAGACAATGTGAAGAACCTTGTAATAGAAGAACTGCTCCAGGCTACAATTTACAGTTTAAATCCAGGAAATTAATATTTATAACTACAGGAGTTGAAGCTGCAGGAGTGAACGTGCTTCAGCACACTATTATTTTTTATAACATTATATCATTTATATACTACTTGCTATAAATCTTTGCAAGCACAATGTGACAATCTGCAGACAACTAGATCTTTTGAGGGCCTAAAGTTTAGGCAATACCTTCTAAAACACCAACTCACTTCCAAGGCTACCCATTAAAGGCAGAATCCCATGCAGTTCTGCATGCTTAAAAATTAAAATTAAAATCTGTTTCTAAGACATTGTTCCTGTGCACCACCGGAGTCACTGTTTAACATTCCATCTCCATGTACTGCCGGCATTGTTAAATTGCTTGCAACTGCAGAGCAGTCAAGCAGTACACAAATTAAGCCACAAAGTAATCGGATTTCAATCACTGAATATGCACAGTTCAATTAAGTTATTTATTGAAATGTTTGTCTTTGCTGCTGAATCCTTTGCATATTTATTGCCATTCTAAATAAAGCTTTTCTTTCTCCCATTAAAATATCCTGATGCGAAAATAAAATGTAACATTTGTTTCATAATTCAGGTTATGTTCCCCCCCTCCAGGTATTTAAGAAGGAACAAAAAGTCAATTACCTTGAAGTTTGCCAAGGGTGTGATTAAGCACACATAATCAAAAAAGAATAAATTGCACTATTTTTCCTCAAGGAAGCTATATTAAAAAGTGTATTTTGGGCAATCTTTCATTCTACCGTTCCTTTTAAACCTACTCCCTCATGTGTTAAAATAAAAGGCGCTGATCAGTACCAACCAATTCAATCTGCTGGAGGAGTCAAAACACCCAGCAATATTGTTTTGCTGGCCTGGAATCCTATTACTAGATTATATTGTCCAAATTCCATTGAAAATACTGAAAGATTACTTTGGGGCAAGGAAATGGCATAGACTTTAGTCCACACACAGTCTTTCCTACCTTGCTAAATGGTGCTAGGGGCTATGAGCGGAATGATAAATGAGTTGCAATGAACTTGTGGCGTTTAGGGCATTACTGAATCAAGCGTATTATCTGGAATTCTGGTTAAATCTACCAGCTACCACTGCAGGAAAGTGCAATGAATATTTAAAATAGCTAGACCTGATTTTTGAACTTAACAACACAATGTTTTTGTTTTACAACAACATATTTAATTGAATGTATAGTAAACTGGGAACACATCCATCAACGGCACATCTACACAGGTAGCTTTAGCTCTCCTGTTGAGAGTTTGGGGATATGCTCCAACTTCTCAATGCAAGAGAAACCCGCTCCCCCCCCCCCTCTCTCTCTCTCTCAGCTCAGCTGAATTGGACCAAAATCAGACAGGGGGTTGGACTGGATGGCCCTTGTGGTCTCTTCCAACTCTATGATTCTATTCTAAAAGTCCATCAAGCTAGTTGCTTCTTGAAAGCCATCAACATGGCATGGTCAATAGCCCTTCCACAGAGTTAACCCTTGGCAACATGCATTCAGAGGCTTAGTTCCTCTGAATCTGAAGACTCTGTTAATCTCTCATATTTAACGATGTATTAGGGGTGGAGAGGTGGAGGCATAGCCCTTAGTATATGTCTATAAAGAATATTCAGGAGCATGGATTAGTAGAGCAAAATATCATGCCTACAGTGTCATCTGCCATTTGATGCCTTAATGTGCTTTTAATTACTGTATTGCTAAAGCTGTTTTTTTCAAAAAAGAATTCCACAGCTCCACACTGAGCCTGCTCCTTCTTTACATTCAGCTTTCATCAAGAATGGCAGAATTTTAATACCTATTCACGGGTGGCAGAGAAAGGAGCAAGACTCGCACACAACTTCAAAAGGCATTAATCCCATCCTAATGCCACAAACACATGGCCTTTTTAATATTGTTATGGCTCTGCTCTTTCAGATCCAGCACTTGATAGATTACTCTGTGTGGTTTACAAGCTATAAATCATCTTGTTGTTTAAACAGAATAAGGAACAAATGAAAAGATGTTCACAGAGGTATGAAAAATCTCCTCCCCTCCCAACCACCCCTGCTCTACTTAATGCCTAAAAGGGAAAAAAAATCTCGGTCATTAATAATTACAGGAATGTTTGTAGTAGAATTTGGAACAATAAAATGTGCAAGTGGGGCACAAGGAGGGAACAGCCATTGTTTTTATAGGTCATCTCTTATGAGAAAAACATTGGAACCAATCCGGACAGTATACTTTCATCTAGGCCTATAAGAAGGTTTGCAGTTTGTAGGAAACAAAGAGGCCATAGCAGCATTCACCACCATCGGTTTTATAGCATTAGTCAAGGGCTATAGCATCTCAGTGCAAAATTAAAAGCCCTGGTCAGGCAAACCCTGGAAGCTTCAGACCTGGTTTGGGATTAGGGTTACCACCTTCCAGTCCAAAAATATGCAAATAAGACTTCCAAACCTCTTGATGCGGCGGGAGACAAGGCATCTGGGGTTCCCTTTACCTTAACCCCGGCAACCCTACTTGGGAGCAGGCATTGCCAGCGACTAAGCCAACATTCATCTGACCAAGTTATTACTATGAATCTCATTCTAAAATGGTTTTTTGTTCATTATCTGCCGTGTCTAAAATAACAGGCGGGAAGAGCCTTTGCAGCTCTACAACCCCTAAATACTAAAGCTGTGAATTCAAAGAGGACCAGCCCATAAACTAAAAGGTGAAGCATGCACAATGTGATTGGACAATTGGGGAGTTCCTCTTGCCCAGAACACCTGTGCAAATGAAGAGATCCACATCAAAGGGGAAGTGTGGTTAGAGCAGTGGGCGAGGACTCTCACCCTGGCAGCACCCGAAGAGGAAGAGGAGGAGGAGGAGGAGGAGGAGGAGGAGGAGGAGGAGGAGGAAGCAGCATCCCACCCTGCTGCTTCCCTGTTTCTGGACTACAATTCTTTTATTGCATTTATGTTCCACCTTTTTATCCCAGGACCTCAAGGTGGTATACATGTGTTCTCCCTCTCATCATTTAATCCTCACAACAACCCTCTGAGGTAGGTTTAGGTAGAGAGAGACTGGCCCAAGGTTACCCAGTGAGCTTCATGGCCGAGTTGGGATTTGAACTCTGGTCTCTCAGCCTTAGTCCAGGCACAGGCAAACCTGGCCCTCCAGATGTTTTGAGACCACAGCTCCGGTCATCCCTGACCACTGGTCCTTTTAGCTAGGGATGATGGGAGTTATAGTCCCAAAACATCTGGAGGGCCAAGTTTGCCTATGCCTGCCCTAGTCCAGGCATCCCCAAACTTCAGCCCTCCAAATGTTTTGGACTACAATTCCCATCTTCCCCGACCACTGGTCTTGTTAGCTAGGGATCATGGGAGTTGTAGGCCAAAACATCTGGAGGGCCGCAGTTTGGGGATGCCTGCCCTAGTCCATCACCCTAACCACTACACCACACTGGCTCTTCAGTGTCATGCCATCCCTGACCATTGGCTATGTTGGCTGGGGGCTGGTGAGTACTTGGTGCTGTACAAACATGGAAAATGTCCTAGTTAGTGCTTAGAAAACCTAGTTAGGTTTTCACTATCCCCAGAAAAAAATCTTCACAAACACACTTCACACTACAGCAATTTAGTTCGTGCAGGCAAAGTAATTTGGAGACTCTATGGACATATTAGGATGTTTAAGGCACATTGTGCAGTTAATTAACTGCACACAAAAATAGGAAAATAAATTTCCTACCAGCACAAACCTGAGTTACAGTATGTTTGTTGGTATACGGTAATTGTCCATTTATTCCCAGTCAAGTTCCCCCTGCCAAGTGACATATGATGTTCTCAGTGGGACCAAATTTTATAATCATGAAAGAAATGAAGATGTTAGGACAGGCATAGGCAAACTCCGGCCCTCCAGATGTTTGGGACTACAATTCCCATCATCCCTGACCACTGTTCCTGTTAGCTAAGGATGATGGGAATTGTAGTCCCAAACATCTGGAGGGCCAGAGTTTGCCTATGCCTGCGTTAGGACATTGTTTCTCTGCCCAGCTAGTGTTTTATTCTTGATTTTTGCTCTTTCTTTAATCTGATTCCTTTTAGGGCTATCCATAAGATAGTCTTAAAGAACTTATTGGAGTGGGAACAGTGTTTGCCCACCAAATGCCTGATGGAACAGAGCACTCTATAAGTTATGGATCAAGATCACTGGCCCCAGTGGGGAAAAAAACCCTATTCACAATCAGAACTTGAAAGGTTCCATTCATATCTTTATGGCAGACATTTGGTCATGCAGTCAGAACAGAAACCCCTCCAGGGTCTGCTGGGAGAGAAAAAGGCAGTGCCCCAATGGCACCTGCTAGACTCAAGAAATGAGCCTTGATGTTGTCTGCATATGACTACAGATTTGAATATGAACCAGGTCAAACCCTGGGTAACGCTGATGCCCTTAGCAGACTTCCACTACCAGATAAACCAAAGTTGGTACCTCAGTGGCCTGAAACTGTTCAACATGAACTGATGCCCACATCCCTGACAGATGCAGCAAAGAATAAATGGGATAATGAGCAAGTGCAAAGAATGGCAACAAAAGGATGTAGTGCGTGGGGAAACACAGAATGACAACCTTACTATTAGTGCAGGGCATCCTTGAATATCCAAGAAAGATGGGGTCTCAAGTAGCTGTACCACGAAGGAGTTGGTCTGCTGTAGTGAATTTGTTGCATGAAGCACATCCTGGCATTGTATGGTTGAAGGAATTAGTATGTAGCTATGTGTGGCGGCCAGAAAGAGACCAGTGGATTGAGCCTGTGGCGTGAGTGTGGGGCTTGCCGATCTACACAACATGCTGCTCCAAAAGCACTCTTACACCTACGAGAATGCCCACCATGATCTTGGTCAGGCACCCCCAAACTTCGGCCCTCCAGATGTTTTGGACTACAATCCCCATCTTCCCCGACCACTGGTCCTGTTAGCTGATCATGGGAGTTG
Organism: Zootoca vivipara; assembly: GCF_963506605.1. Lineage (NCBI taxonomy): Eukaryota > Metazoa > Chordata > Lepidosauria > Squamata > Lacertidae > Zootoca > Zootoca vivipara. The sequence goes on from NC_083283.1 coordinate 41,903,796, forward strand.
TAGGCCAAAACATCTGGAGGGCTGGAGTTTGGGGATGCCTGATCTTGGTCAAGGCTTCACATCAAGGGCGCTGGCTCCTGGTGACCGAGGCACTATGGCCCCCCAATCTTTTTTTCTTATCTTTTTTGAGGTGGCTGGGCTTCCTCAATATTCAGAGGGTCTCACCTGCGATGTCAGGTTGTCATATTGGGGGCCCCAAATCATCCAGAGAAACTTGTGCCTCTGCTTCACATACATTGATTATGCTGGCCCATTTGTGGGAAAACGTTCATAATAATAACAACTGATTCTTCCAAATGGTTTGAAGTTCATATAATGCTATCCATTACAACACTTAAGTGACTGTTGATCAATTCCACTTTTCTTTTTCTGTTTTTGAATTACTGGAGGTAATGGTAAGCGATAATGGGCCACAATTTACAGGTGCAATTTTCCAAGAACGTATGGAGAAAAAGCACATCAAGAATACAATATAAGAATTGCACCACATCACTCAGCTTCCAATGACCAAGCAGGAAAAAACAAACAAAAAACAGCACGAACTGTTTAAGAGGGACTTTAAAAAAAGGCATGTGGCAGATTAAATAATAAATTAGACAGATTCTTTTTTCACTATTGTGTCACACCACATTCCACTACAGGGAAATTGCCAACAGAACTGCCGATGGGTAGGAAATTGCATACACACCGAGACACTCTTACACCCTGATGAGGCTGTTGAGATGTGCAAGAAGCAGAGAGAACAAAAAAATCCTGCTATGGATTAAAAGGAACATCAAGCAGATGAGCAGTGGGGCAGCTATTTGATGCCCTCAGTTTGGGGAATGGACTTCATTGAGTGGCTGATTGCCTCACATGGGCAGTGGAATTGCCAGATGAAATTCAGTGACGTCATGTTCAAGTGTATTCATAGCATGAAGAAGAGCTTCCTGCAGAAGTGGATGAGTGGGTCAATGTGGAGCTATTACCCTGTTCATTTCACACAACCAGAGAGACTGAAGGGTCCACAGTCCCTGAACCAAGTCATACTACTGTGTGTCTCCTACTGAGCCATATTCAGAAAGAACAGCCACTGCCACCTGCAGATGATTTAGGAATATTTGCAGTATGCCATTTAAAAAGAACCTCCAAGCCCATGGAGAGGCTGAATTTATAATTGCAAGAGATTTTGGGTGTTGAGACCAATGTATCTGATATATCTATATATACACAGCGAGATTACTACTTGTTTCCCCCCCCCATTTCTCTCTGTACTTATTGCCTCTATATAGATTGTATGTTGGCAGTATAAACTAAGGGAGGAGAAGTTTAAGATATGTTTATGTGGTTGCCATCTAGTGACCAAATAAAACCAGCTACTATTTCAACTTACTAGTATAAACTACATACTTTATAGGGACCACACCAACACAGCAGCTCCCCTCAACACAGGGTGCCATGAAGGAAGTAGCAGGTGAAATGAACATTCAGCCTCCAGGTCTCTCGGTCTTCTTTTTAAAAAAATTTAAGGCCACATAAATAACAATTATTTCTCTCCCAGAGTGGAAAACTGAAGAAGAAAGGGAAACACCCGGGCGAGAGCTGGGAGGGCCAGCTTCTTCCTTTGTGAGACAAGTGTTAAGATTTACCTGTGAGAGAGGACTTTGCATTCTTCTCTCTCTGTCTATTTTGCTTTTATTTTTGTTTAGATTAGTTTGTTTTGTATTGTAATGTATTATAAAAAGTCTTAATAAAATCTTACTTTAAAAATTATGTAAACAAAATAATGATGACAATAATAATAATAGTTACAGGTAGGTAGCCGTGTTGGTCTGAGTCGAAGCAAAATAAAAAAATTCCTTCAGTAGCACCTTAAAGACCAACTAAGTTTATATTTTGGTATGAGCTTTCGTGTGCATGCACACTTCTTCAGATACACTAGAAACAGAAGTGTCAGACCCTATATATATACAGAGGGTGGTGGGGGTGGGTGGGAATGGGTGATGGGCTGATGGGAGTGGTAAACCTGTAGATGGCTGTTAACGGCTGCTGATGGCTGCAATTAGTCCTGGGCTGAGGTGCTAAAGAAAGCTTGATCATGCATAATGAGATAAGAATCCGATGTCTCTATTCGTCCCAGGTGCTTCCATGGTTTTAAGCTTGGTAATGATTTCCAATTCAGCAACTTCTCTTTCCAGTCTGTTCCTGAAATTTCTCTGTAATAAAACAGCTGCTTTGAGATCTTGTATAGAATGTCCTGGGAGATTGAAGTGTTCTCCTACTGGTTTTTCAGTCTTATGGTTCCTGATGTCAGATTTATGTCCATTTATCCTTTGGCGTAGGGTTTGGCCTGTTTGTCATCAGCAGCCGTTAACAGCCATCTACAGGTTTACCACTCCCATCAGCCCATCACCCATTCCCACCCACCCCCACCACCCTCTGTATATATATAGGGTCTGACACTTCTGTTTCTAGTGTATCTGAAGAAGTGTGCATGCACACGAAAGCTCATACCAAAATATAAACTTAGTTGGTCTTTAAGGTGCTACTGAAGGAATAATAATAATAATAATAATAATAATAATAATAATAATTCTTTCTTCCCTTTATTAAGATCAATTTGTTCATATTCTAACTCTGGATTATCAAAGAGCCGTTCTTTTCCAGACAATGAAACTTGTTGGTCATTTGCTTATGGTACCCAATACTCTGGCACAAGCTCAATGCCTTTCTAGATCGTGCCAGAAAATACTTGGACAAAAACATGGCAGCTAAAAAAAAGGACCTTCATTCAGAGCATCTTTGGATAGAGAGCAGTTTTTGGATATGACACAGGATATCTTACACATAAATAATGACACAGAAGGAAGAGTGTGGCAGGCGCAAGTTTCTCCCTCCTGTTGCTGCAACAGGAAAGCAGTAACAAGCCCAAGCTCTGTCTTCTACTGAGCTGTTAACAACACAGGGATCCTGTGTCACGTTGCATCAGGAAATCTCATCTGTGCTTGATAACGCTTAGCAGAAATAATGAGCAGATTCAAGCAAAGCCAATACCAATTACTGACATTTTGAAGTGAATTAACAGAAACAGCAGAGGGACATCTGAAGGCATGGATGGCCCAGCTCGCCACATGGTAGCTGTCTGCTGGAGCATGGTGTTTAGTTTGAGTCTAAAAAGGCAGGGGATTGGGTTTCTTGTGTGATCTTTGATTTGGTGACGCTCTAGTAGCATAGCTGCCAAGTTCTCCCCCTTTTTAAGGGAAATTCCCTTATGCCGAATAGGATTCCTCGTGAGAAAAGGGAAAACTTGATAGCTATGTCTAGTAGTATTAATTAGATTTAAGTCTTAATATCTCTCTCTCTCTCTCTCTCTCTCTCTCTCTCTCTCTCTCTCTCTATATATATATATATATATATATGATTAGTGAAGATACGTACAGGGAGCCGACAGAAAGTATGAGAGGCAGGTGAGAGTGGTTTTTCTCAGGGTGGGACACTGAGGAAGGAGAAGCTCTCCCAGGTGGGAGGTGGGAGGGTTCAAGTCTCTGTATGTGTGGAGATTAAGATAAAGTAGCTCTCCAGGAATTCAGGCAGGAGCATTTCCCAGCTCTACCTGGAGTAAAATTGCTTGAGAAAGGGAAGGAGGGGTGCAACAAAAGCTGGGGGAAGGATTAGTCTTAGCTCAGTAGTAGAGCATCTCCTTTGCATGCAGAAGGTCCCAGGTTCAATCCCTGGCATCTCCAGGTTAGGTCTGGGTGAGAATCTTGTCTGAAATATCAAAGAGCCACTGTGAGTCAGTGCAGACAATACTGAGCTAGATGGACAAATGGTCTATCTAAGGCAGCTTCCAAGGTTCCCATGAGCACCTCTTCCCTCTTTACAGAGGTGCAGTGTTGGTCTGGCATTAAGCCACTCGAATGGAAGGCCCTGCTTACCCAAAGGAGGTGCCTGAGCATGGGCATGGGCATAGTTATGGAAGACTACCTCTCCTTCGCAGCTGTCCATCAACCTGGCATGATGTGCTCACCCTGCCTCCCTCCCCACATCTCTGCTATGCTGAGTAGCTTCAAGCAGGGAGGAGGATGAAGAGGAGGGGCAGAAGTTAGAAGAAGGAAGGGAAAGAACTGGAAAATTCAAAATTTAATTTTTAGGGTATATGTCTGTAATGCATTTCCCATGAAAAATGCAGAACCACCACTACTTAGTACTGACTGATTGCTCGCTAAACTTTCAGTTTTGCTGAAAGAGAGTCACCAGGAAGGGTAGAGTTACAGGAAGTCCTGTTGGGTGATCAATGTGTATACAAAACACAAAGGGCAACCATTTCCCTCCCTAAGCCTACCTAAATGGCACCACTGTTATGAGATCTGCCTAACACATAAATTACTATCGTTATTAAAATTACCATTTACAAAGTATGCAGAAAAAAATTCCATAATATTAATTTCCCTTGGCAGTCATTCTGAGTTAATTACATGGCAAATTAATTTATGCTTTGTGTGGTTAGGAAATCTCAAGAGAATAGTATTTCACCGATCAATAGATATCTGATGCACAATGGCTGTATACTATAATTTAATTATGGAGTTTCAGCACACTCATTTCCTAGGTATTTCATGTCCAGATTTCTTAATGTGGAGCACACCTCCTAAACAGCGTCCTCTTATGACACAAGGACCCAACATCCACTGAGCAGTTATCTGTTTAGGGACAATGAGCCCACTCTCCCTCCACTGGTGTCTAAGTTCTTGCCTAATGTTGTTGTTGTTTAGTCGTTTAGTCGTGTCCGACTCTTCGTGACCCCATGGACCATAGCACGCCAGGCACTCCTGTCTTGCCTAATGAAGGGTCCCAATCCAGCAACAGAACTGCATGCACGTATAGCCTTGGACTTGGGACCATATGGGCAACATCTGTTTGCACATGTGGTTCTTGTGCCAGTTGACTGATGCACACATGTCCACCTAGCTGGATCGGTTGATTTAACAATGACTATCAACAGTTTAAGAAATATCAGCTGCTGAATTAAATGTCTGGGCCTTGACCACTGTCATGCAGTAAAACAGGTTTTCACTGTCCTGTGTAGTTGCCAGTATACTACCAGGGTGCAAGAAGTTTTATATTCTGGGCTCCTCCAGTCTCTTACTTTGCAAACTGCAAAAGACCTGCTTGTTTTTAAGTTGATTTGTTGCACTAGGGTGACAGAGCACTTTAACCCACTTTAAATGCATAAGCAGATCCATACCATCCATTTAAAACACATTCAAAATGCATTATTATTATTTATTAAATGTCTATACTACCCTTCATCCAGAGATCACAGGGAGGTTTACACATACCGTTGTTGCACGGTACCCCAATCTTGAGCGGCGCAAGATTCCAGATTCCTTTGGGATGGGGTACAGCAGCAACTGTGGTGTCTTTATGATTCATGGTTTATTTATGCATACAGTCGTACCTTGGAAGTCAAACAGCTTAGTTCCTGAACGCTTTGGCTCCCGAACGTCGCAAACCCGGAAGTGACTGTTCCGGTTTGCGAACTATTTTTGGAAGCCAAATGTCCAACAGGGCTTCTGCGGCTTCTGATTGGCTGCAAGAGCTTCCTGCAGCCAATCAGAAACTGGCTTGTTTTCAAATGTTTTGAAAGTCAAACGGACTTCTGGAACGGATTCGGTTCAACTTCCAAGGTACAACTGTATATACGACCTAAACCTATGCTGGAGGGGTTCACAGCATTGACACCCCAAGATGGTATCCCATAGCCACAGCCTTGGATTCCAAAAGAAATCAGTCATGGCTCTGAGTCTCTGGCTTCCCAGCCTACTTCCAGCTTCCAGCTTCTAGCTCACATAACCTCAACTCCCAACTGTGTCTTTCTAACTAAAAGACACTTGATGGGGGGCACCCATTTGGCCTCTGGGCCAGAGCCACTTCCTTTGATCCTTTAATGGCTCATTACCAGCACTGTCACTTCACCAAGAAGCTAGCCTAGCTATTCCAGGAATTTGAATCCTTGCTTAGATGATAACATTTGCTGGATCCAGGAATTAAAAGGGTATCAGCATACATTTTACCCCCCTACCCAACTCAAAACAAACAAAAACAATACCCCCCACAGTTTAAAAGGCCATAGAATGTTTGATTAGCCAAAGGCCTGGGAGGAGAGGAAAGTTTTTGCCTGGCACCAAAAGATATGTAACGAAGGTGCCAGAGGAGCCTCTCTGGGGAGACCATTTCACAAGTGGGGAACCACTGCAGAAAAGGCCCATTCTCAGATGGTGATCATAGCCTCTGATCATGACTCCCCCCCACCCCCAAAATCCCAGGAGCTGTCATTTGTTAAGTGGAATTGTAGCTCTGTGATGGAGAAAGTGCAGTTCATGGGATTATTGGAGGTGGTGGGAACTCATGAATGTACTTTAAATGTATGGTGCGGATCTGTCCAAAGTTCTGGTATGTGCTTGCATTCCTCCAATAAAATATGAAGGTGCTTCTTTGTATTCATGGCAATATTAACCAGGCCACTATAGTACTTTCATGATTGATAGAGCAATCCCCCACCCAGCATTATCTAGCTTTTCAAAGACGCTTCTGTAACAATCATTTCTTATTAGTAAACCTATGCTTTCTTTTGTGACGGCCATTGTAGGTTCCCTGAGCCCTCACCCTCCCAAATGTTTTGTTTAATTGTCTCACACAAAACCATGCTGCTCTGAAATAGTCGCCATCTATTTGTAAGAGATGGTAGAACCACTTTCTGCTGTATACTAATAGAACCCTCTATTTCCCAAATGTCAGTGCTTCTGGAGTTAAAGTAGCTCCGTTCTTGCGTGAGAGGGAGGCCTTGGCAGGCTTGGAGAAATATCAAGGTTTGCAGTAAAAGCAAAAAGAAAAAGAAAAAAGAAAGAAAAAAAGCAAAAGCCTTAGAGAAAACGACTCTCCCTTCCCAAAAAACCCCAAACAAAGCACTAGTCCATGCATGCTTAGTGATCATGGAATGCTGATTGACTGTTAGGGGAGAGGCAAGGAGAAGAAATGGGATCCCAGGAAAGGGCAGCGTTTCACCTAACCAGCCATAAATAGGAGCATTCCACACTGTGGCATTTTACACTTATGGATTCTGTCCTTGACAAAAAGAAAAAAGGTTAGCGGTTTTCTTTTTTGCAATCTCAGCTAGAGCTACTTTTCACAGAAGGTATAATCTAAATGCATGTACATGAAGAACATTATTACTTGGGTGCTAAAAAATGAAACTCTTGATGGCTGTTCCTTGCACATCTTGCACCCCCCATTTTCAAGAGGGACTGAGGCTCGTGGGAAAGTTTTTTTCATTTTTTCCAAGTGCTCTGCTTTCAAGGAGCGCTGGTGTATAAATGAAATGCAGCAGTCACATGCGCTACAGACCATGGGGCTTCAATTGCTGCTGCTTCATGCAAATGCAATATTATTTTGCTGGCATTTTACCTTTGATATAATTACAATTTCTTACATGGCGTGGTTAGAATAGAAAAGATTCCCCATATAGTGAAATAGAGTGTAGTGACAACTTTCAATCAAATACTTGGACTTGCTTTCATTTATGAGAAATAAGGAAAGTGCCCAAATTATAAGTGCCAGATATAATGACCAAATAAGATCAGATGCCATATATGATCATATGCAGTAAGGAAAGGGCTGTTGCTCAGAGTAATGCATACAAGACTTTACATACAAAAGGCCCCAGGTTCAAACCCCAGCATTGTTAGGATCTCCTACTCACAAGTAGGACCCTGGCAGAGACACATGCCCGACTGGCATGTTCTCTCCCTCCTGGTCGATCGTTTGGGAGCTTCAAAAGCTTTCTTCAGCCCAA